>NW_022986957.1:104551-505811 GCF_010093935.1 Zasmidium cellare ATCC 36951
GTGTCCGGATCTCGATTGTCCGGGGGGTTGGTTGGATTTTTATGTTTTGCCGGGGATGGGGAGGATTGATGAGACGTTGAAGGGGGGTTTGGGGTTTTCGAGTTGAGGTGGCGAGTCGCCGGTTCATTTGGGAGTGGGTGGTGGTCTACGATCTGGCTCCTTTCTCTTCGTCAACATTTGCAGCGCATCCCTTGCACGCACAACACCCAAGTGTTGATACTTCCTGCCCCACCCTCTAGGGTCCGCGTCAGGCATCGAGCCGCTTATTGCCTCGTCAACGCCGAATCGTGGCTCATGGCAGACAACGAACTTGCGAAACCTGCAGGCATGCACAAGACTCCAGCCAGCAAACCAGTCCACCGCCAAGTCCGTCGCCGCACTTTGGTCGCCGCTCTCTTTCAGGTCCTCCAATTCTGACAATAGCTCAGGCGAGAGCGAGATCAGAAACAACGGATCCTCTTCAAGCTCGGAATCATCGTCCAAGTCTTCATCTTTCACATCCAGCCGAGACAGCTTGCACATGGCGTTGTATAGCAACATCCACCGGTTATCCTGTCTCCCGCGCTCGGCAGTGTTTTCCATGGCCAGATCGAGCACCCATTCGAGTATTCCTGGCCGCGCTGCAATTCTGCTTGTTTCGCCCCCTTGGGGCTTCGTTCTATGGGCGTCGATGAACGCATTGATAACGCTGGTGGCTTGTTCCGGATCATTGATGAAGGCATCATCTGTTATGAACACCACCATGCCGTGAGGGAAGAGCCGATCACAGGTGAATTCGGCATCTCGCTCTTCTAGCATGGCCACCGTTGGATTGACGCCAATGGAGAACATTCGAACACCAGCCCCTGCAGAGGCAAGGAAGCCGTACAGTCCAGGAATTCGCCAGAGTTGTATATCTGGATGCACAATGAGCGCGCAAGAGCCGCTGAATCTTGTGCGAAAGTAGTCCCAAGATCCTGCTTGTCCCGAGTGATAGACTTTGCATTTCAGCGCGGCAAAGTATTCCTTCAGAACGACCAGCTCCGCGTGATGGTCCAGTGGTATCATGAGGAACACAGCTCGTACGGGGTGCTTCTTCAGCTCTTTCGTCGGGAAGAGTATCTCTGAATCCAATTTGACGACGTGCTCGCCAAGTATCTGAGCAGGCGGACGCTTGTCGACTTGCTCAGTCTCCGTCGTCGGTCCATCAAGTGGAGGGATCGGCAGCTCCTCGAACAACCTGAACCGTAGCACACACTCTGATGAATGCTCGCGCTCGCGGTCAAAGAACTTCCACTCCTCTGCGTTCCCGGGATAGATGAGCATCTTCGAGTCTCGACCATCTGGAGTAGCGATCAATCCAGCCACATGCGTTTTACACACATCGGTGATGTTCTCAACACTAGCAGCCTGTGCAGTATCCACAAAGAGGCCACCCGTCGAGCAGGGAGATTCGCGAAGGCCATCCTGCCACAGGACGTGCTCGAAGTCGGCCGCCGTGACCATTTGATCTATTCGCAGAATAGGATCAGACCCCGCAAGATTCTTGAAAGCCGGTAAGTCGTCGATGTCGAGCTTTACATTGATATTCTCTTCTTGAGCCTCTTCTTGTAATAACAAAACAAGAGTCGCCTTCATCGAGAACTTCGGGACGCTAGGACGTCGCTGCATGGCTGCACCTAAGATGTTCCCTTGAGGCGTCTGCTGAGTTTGGTCATGCGGACTTGCACCTCCCATATGCATAGGTGATGCAGTGAAATCCCCTGGCGACCCAGAGCCAGGCCTCGCTGTTTGTCCGGCTGTTTGCAGCTTCAATCCAGCATTTACCCGCTCCGATGCAGTCACATCGGGACTGCGGGCCGAATGTGGTGCGACGTTGTCTCTGATTGCAAGAGGCACAAAATTTGCATTGGTCGTTCTGTCCGAATACGTCAGGCCTCTCTTAAAAGTTCCCGGCGGTCCAGCATAGACCCCAGTGTCCAAGTGCGCGAATGCGCATACGTCGTCTGGCTTTGTGCAATAGCCTTTCTCACGCCAGTAATAACAAGTGGTGTCCTTTTTTGATATTTCCTTCGGCCGAGGTTCTATGGCCGCTCGATTAGCGATTCGTGGTGGTATGTCGCTCTGAACATGTGGTCTATCTGGCGCTCCATTGGTGTCGACAGGTGCATAGCTGTCCGGTGGCTTTGGCGCATAATGACCCGTATCGTAGTGAGCATGCAGACAGTCTTCGTCTCTTTTGTTGCAGCGCCCTCTGACCTTCCAATAGTAACAAGTGAGCTGCTTGTTTCCTCCATCAACCCCAGTGTGATAATGAGCCTTGCGGCATGTTTCGTCAGTATACTTGCAAATGCCTCTAGTCCAGTACCAACACGTCTCCCACTTCTCTGGATGGGTTGTACTGGCGTGACTTACAGGGGCGGGAGTAGGATCAGGCGGAGGTGCGGTACCGATCGTTTGAACAGGCTCCGGCGCGGGAGGTTCTGGCGGTTTCTCTGGCGGCGGCGTTCGCCTACTGTATGCGCTATGAACAGCACCAGTACTGCTTACCTCTACAGCACTAGCTGGAGGTATCTTCTTTCCAGTCTTGGGATCGATTATACTTAGCACATTCGGGTCAGGGGCTCGTTCGTTCTTGCTGTACTGTTGGAATCGGTGTTGGGTGGACAGGTTGCGGAACTGGGGGTTCGCTGAGTCCTTGGGGGTTGCTCCAGAGACTCTGGGCCGTTGTTTTCGCGATTTTTCAGCATCCCCATTACCAAAGACTTTGTCTGGTTGTCGCGTAGGTCTTGCTTTAGGCGCGGAGGGTGTCGCATTAGATGGGGCAGCTAGTGAACTCCTCCTAGGCGCGACTGATGGCTGCACTGGCTGTGGAGGCACAACTGACGACGGTTGTCTGGATGGAGCTTCAGACGGCGCTGGTCGAGGTGATGTTGCCTTTGCTGGAGCTTCAGCCGGTGCAGCTCGAGCAGATGTTGCCTTAGCCGGAGCATCCTGCTTCTTGCGCTGCACTCGCTTGGGCAGTGCAAGCTCATCTTCACTGTCTTCGCCACTCGCCACTTCTCCAGCTGCTGGTCTTGCTCGAGTCGACCTCCTGGTAGGAATCTCTTTCTGAGAGTGTTTGGCCTTAGATGTAATCTCATCGAACAGTGAATCGTCACCTGGGCTCTTAGCTGGTGACACCTCACCATCCGAGTTATCAGATGAAGCAGAATCGACGGTGCGCCGCCTCCGATCCACCTTTTGAGCCAGCCCTTTACGCCTCACCTCTGGCTGCGGTATGCGCTTTCTGGCCTTCACCGGGGCATCGTCCTCTGGGCTCCGTGTTCGTTTTTCCACAAAGATAGATTGGTCGGCGTTGTCGGTGTGTTCGTCATCCTCGTTTTTGTTGTTGCCATCACTGTCAGATGACACTGCGATACCACGCCTGCGCCGCTTCGCCTTCCGGCGTCGCCTGTGATCCTCCTTCGTGTGGTGGATCTCCTCAACAGCAGCACACCAGTCATCCTCATCAAAAGGCTCCTCATCCCCCTGCCGAACACGTCGCTGTTCCTGTTTCCAGGACTTGATAATGCTCTCATCGAAGATATTTCCAGCGGGCTCCCAAGTACTTCGTCCGAGCGGGTACCCCTCCCATTTGATGAGATACTGCTTGTCGCCTCCTTCGGTTCCCTTTTCGAGAAGGATGCGTTCTACGCCATATTCGTCGAGCGGTTCGCTCTCGGCAGTTGAGTCAGTCGCGATGCTATCCTCGTCTGAATCGTAAGCGAAGGGCGCTCGTGCTTTGCCTTTCCTCGACATGGCTGCTGATGAATGCCGTGTGCTTCACGAGCAAGCACGCGTGAGCTTGTGGCGGGCGCGTTATGAAAGCATCTCAGCAATCAAGCGACCGCACCTTATCGAACTGTCAGAATATTTGTTTGCAGAGGCTCGGGTGGCTGCAGCACGTAAAGTCGTATTTTAATTGTCCTGTTGGGCAATGCCACGTCGAGAGGTGAAGTCGGGATTCCGAGTTCGAGAAGTGGGGGCCACGGCTTTAAATATTAACGCCTGGGGAGCAAACGGCGTACAGCATGAAGCAGGCAGGTGCTTGACACTCTTCCTCATATTTTGGAAGGTGCGCGCGGGAATTGCCATGAGCGTGGGTTCACTTGCCGTGGGCACCCTTGAAACAGGACTTCATACTTCACGAGCAACCGCAGTTCTAGGTAGCATTGTGAGACCAAGACGATGGATGGCCTGCAAATTATGCAACAGAAAACAATCAATGGTATCTCGTATATCGCTATGCACACGTAAACTCGTAGGAGCTGGCATCGCCAGTCAAAAACACTCCTTGAATGTCCTTGTGGCGCGTGGGCCCATCAAGCACCATCTCGACCGCCACGAACAAACAGTCCTGTGAGGATTACTCCTAGGTGGTTTAATTATCCTTCGTTGCCCCCATCCATGCTCGCAAATTAATAACAGCAACAACAACCGCCACAAAACGCAATGCTAGGTATATGTACTTCCGCCAGGCGGTGGCATGGGCCAGTCGTCTTCGGTGATGCTTGACCAGAATACCCATATCATTATTACGCTCAGTAAGGTGAAGAGAGTTTCGAAAAGTCCGCCGTTAATCTTGCGATCGGTGCCATTGCATATGTGCACGCTGATGACGAACTGGAAGATCTGGCCGACAGCGAAGAGCAGTACAGCAGCGGCGAGGAAGACTAGAAGGATGTCAGCTCTGGGTCTACCTCATGGCTCTAGGTTGTGTACTCACGCATTGGCCGCACCTCACCAAGGACCTTCAGCACAAGGACCGTCTCCAGCACGAAGTATACGAAGAGGAACACCAGAGGCACCAGAAAGTAGAGCGTATATAGCGCATATGCTTGGTTTGGGGCCGTGAGTGTGGAGTCCCAGTACCCAGTCCAGCTGAAGCTAGTGTCCAGTGCAATGTAGCCGGTGCCGATGAATAGAGCCGCAGCCGAGCCGAATATCAGAGACAACGATAAAGGTGTTCCGTCGTCGATGAGCTGGTACCCAACCGCGCCGTTCATCATGAGGATCCATAGCGTAGCAACGACAGCCGCGATGTGGACAGCCGAGAAAGCTCTCCGGACGCCGCCATTGAGAGGGAAGCCGCCGACTGTGAAGATTTCACAAATCTCAATCACGATGTACCCTATCAAAAATATCTGCATTTCTCTGCGAACAGAGTCAGTGCTCAAGTCCTCAAGCTCAAACTCAAGGTCAGGCTCCTGTCCGTGACATACCTTCGGCCAACCGCTGCTTTTTTCCTGTCCGATCTCCAGAGCAGAAAGAGAGATATGAGTATCGCAAGACCAGCGATGAGTATAGACCCTATGTGACCGTCAACACACCATTCTCTTTCCCAATGGCAGTAAACCTACCCAAGTTTGCCAGGTATCGCCCATTGCTCAAGTGTATGCCCTCGAGATTGCAACCGTCGTCGAACCCAGAACCACCTCTTGCCTGAGACTCATCGAAGAGATTGCAGACGGGAATCGTAGCGAATCGTGAACCGGCATCGCGGCAAGCGTCGAAGAAATGCCCGTACTGCGACATGCTTCTAACGCTGTAGGTGCGGCCGATGGGTATGGGGGATATGCGCGATGCTCTGCGGCGAGCAGAAGCGCAGTTCCGCGATCCACTGGTATGCGCGCGGGTCTGGGGCTGCGCAGACGCAGGCGCGAACGTGTGGTCAGGTCGTCGAGGTCGAAGGCACGGCCGTCGCTATCGTCGTCGTCGTGGTCGAGGCAGGTTCAAGTTGGAATCGAAGTCGGGTAACGAACGACTGAGAGGGCGTTCGCAGACAGCCCAGGGCAGGTGCGACTCGATGCTCGGCGATTGTCAGTGAGTGAGAGGTGTGTGAGCGGCCAACGAGTGGTGAGGCCTCGCTGGCCTGTGAGAGGTGCCCAGTTTCTGAAACACTGGGCAGCGCGTGCTCTGAGCTGAAGCGCAGGCCTTGCTTTAAAATGAGACAACGGGCGCTAGCGATCCAACGTCAATTTGCGCGGAATACGGTGCGGCGAAGAGAACAAGTTGATGGAATCCGATGGTGAAGAACGCAACGAGTGGCATTTGCAAGGCTGCAACAATAACGACTGGGGGCGTGGGAGTGGGCAATGGCTGAACGGGCACGACAGCCCAGCCTGTCTGTCCATGGAGGTTGGCGCTGCAGTTGGAAACAAGGCACAGATGCAAAGATGCAGCTAGCCCGCACACGAGCCAATCAATGGCGGTAAAAGGCGGCCTGCAGCAAGGTCGTGCATAATGTGCATTTCATTACTCGAGCGCCGCGGCATAAACTCCTCCTAGCAACACATATTGCAGCATCTCTTACACGCCAGCAGCCACCTCACATCAACACTTCACGCAGTTTGCAGCGGGGAGGTGGTTCGTCGTTGCCCTCTCAATCGTTGCTCTTCCAATGCGGAGCTAAGAGCTCCAAACGAAAGCATGCATGAGCTATGAATAGCTCTCCCGACAAGGACTCTGTTCGTTTGCTGACTCTCCATGACATCTGAATGCAAGGTACATACGAGACGTCGGGCACCTGTCAATCTCCTCTGTGACATCACTCGAATGTCGATTTCTCGAAGGGATACGGGGATCGAGGCAGGAGGGTACGTATTGTGTTCGCCAAGTCGGGAGAGGAAGCAGCTCCGCGGCGACCTGCTGAGGGTCGCATAGCAACGTCTTGGGTTGGAAGGAGAAAGTTAATGTTGAAGACATGCTTTTCCTATTTAGTAGTACATGATATGTGTGAAGGTATCAGGTGTGTGGCATCGATCTCGCTCTGGAGATATTGCCTGTTCCGACTGTTCACCAGTTTCGCCTCGTTGCCCGGCCGTGGCCCTCGTGTTGTTTGTGACAGATGCTCCTACTGTAGTCGTCTCCCATGGAGGGCGACTCTTCTCGAGCACTGCCATATCCCTTGCACTCGTCGACAGCCCGCCGAATCGGGCCATCGAGCAACTCCCTCGCCTCCTCCAACTGGCCTTGGAGCTTCACGCGGAACTTCTCCTCTGCTTGCTTCTCGGAAGGATCCTTGATCTCTGCTCCTTGACACAACATGTTGAACCGGTTGTGGATACTGCCGAAGATCTCCCGCATACCTCTCTCGATGCTTCTCCTGTAGCTGGCCGCAGCGTTACCGAACGCCGCGTCGATGCCGTCGTGGACTTTCATCCACACGCCGCTCATGGTGGTGACTTTCTTTTCGAGCATTTCCATGCGTCTCACGGGCCCGCCTCTGCCTTTGATCTGGATGACTTCTTTGTAGATTGGCTCCATTGCCGCTACCAAGAACGCACTTGCAGATGGCATCATGGCGTCCTCTTGGATAGTCCTGCGCCACAGTCAGCAGTGACCTCTTGTTGGGCTCCAATAAACTTACGTCATGTCTTCACGCAGCTGTCTGATCGCAGCCCTGAGGCATCGATCCATGTTCGGTTTCTCCATCTGGAACGAGTCAAGAAACGGCTGAACGGCCATCACGTTGAACTGGGAATCACCTGTAGGTATACTTGTCAGCTTCCATCGGGGCGAGGGAACCAAATATCACTTACTTCTGACTTTAGCCCGCGTGGCATCAAGCATCTCCGTCAGCCGGTCGACGAGCTCCTGGTGAACGGGAAGCAAGCCAATCTGCAGATCGCGGAAGGCGTCCTCCATGTCTTCCTTGACCCGTGGGATCTGCAAGAGCTCTCTATTCCAAGAGACGTCGGCTCGCTTTTTGTTACCTTTCCTGCAGCCTTCCTTCCTCATTATAGGCAAGCCGTCCTTTCTGTACAGTTCGGCCCATCTACGACACAGCTTCCTAGCTTCCATGGCCCAAGTGGATTCAAACGTGTTCATTGGCCTCAAGAGAAGTTCGGTGACTGTGGATCTCAGCTCGTCCTTCGTTACTTCGAGCATGTCCCGAAGCATCTCCTTTGGCTGTAGAACGATAGCCTCGATCTCTTGCTTACGCTTCATGTGTGTCTTGGTGCAGTACAGACCAAGGTAGTTGATCAGGCTGGGAAGCTGGACATTGGCAAGGTGCAAGGCGTCATTGAGCTCGCCATCGGCTGGTATGTTGGAGATGTACGCACGAAGATCGGGGACACCAGTCTCTTTCACGGAGAGAACCGGTTTCTCTTCGATCGTGTGGCCGGCCTGATGCTTCTTGTACGCTTCGTTGCCTACAACAAACACAGCCAGTGGCAGTGGATCTCCTGTTAGATCCTTGTACTGCTCCGTGACCGCTTTCTTGACAGCATGGTTTCGCATACAAGCCCGAAGATGATCGTACTCGAAGAGTTTTGACTTCAGCGTTGACGAAGTCTCCTTCAGCTGCTCTTCGACGTCGAACTTGTCTTCCCTTGTACGGAGGGTCGAATGCTTCCGAGACAGCTTGGTTCTTGCGTCGCGCGTTTCCTTGATGTCTTTCTTCAATTCCAGCTCACGTTCTTTCTGTGCTCTATCTCCGATGAGGTCAGAATCGCCCTCAATATGGTCACCCTTAGTGAGTACCAGCAGCGTGCCTGCAGAGCCTCTTAAACGATAGCCTTGGGCCAGACTCTCTCTGAGGACTTTGTCGTTCTTAGCTCGGCTGACGTCCGCGACCGTGATCTTGTGTGTGCACCGGCGATGGTGAAGAATTGCATTTCTTGCCCGCGTGCTATCCGAGTCTGATAGACCCGGAGTATCAACAAGCACAATGCCTTTGTTGAGGAGAGGACTGTTGAGCCCAAAGTCTACAACGTTGACTAGTGGCCATGGCGAAAGCTGGCCTTCGCTCTCCTCACCACCAAGCTGAAAAGTATACGGTTGGAGCAGGTAGAGCAACTCGGAGGCCGTTGATGCTTCCACCGTAATGCAGTCCTTGCCTTCGAGTTGGTCGGCGGCGAGATCCATGGCCCAAGTGATCAGTTGTTCCTGGACGTCACTGTCCTCATCCAGAGCTGTGTTGAGGTATTCCTGGGCTGCATCGTCATCGGACAACTCTTCCTGGTCGGCGAAGAGGGCTTTGAATATGTCCAGCACAGTGCGTCGCTCCGTGAAGTTGTCCGAGGTCATCTCGTCAGATTCGCCCTCGTCAGCTTCTTGTTTGGTCTTCTCCATCGCATTGGTGTACTTTGTCACAAGGTATGCGATGATCTTGCGAATTTCCGGTGGGCTGAACAGAAAGACTTTCGCCGAGAAAGGTGATACCTGGCCCTCAAAGGGCTTCATGAATCGTTGCACGACCCACGTACAGCTGTCGCCGGAGGCTCCCTGCTCTTATCAGTATTACTACATAGTGACTCCACGGCGAGACTTACATTTCTCGCGACCGTGCCAATGCTCAAGAGAGAGTTGATGAGACTGCTCTTTCCTAGACTGCACGTGAGTAGCGTTACTACAAGTACAGGAGTAATGTCTTACCAAGACCCATGTCACCACAGATCGCGAACATTGTCTTGTCAGGAACGTCGATCTTCGCACGCTTGTGCAACTCGTCCAGCAGGGCTTGAGTCGCACCACTCTGGTATGTCGACGACACGATGGTATCACGAAGCAGGCTGATGGCACGGCTGGTCTGCGCTTGGAGGTTGGCAAACGTCGGATGATAGACCACATGATCGGGGCGAGGCTCGTTGCTGGGTTCGTCGCAATCGTATGGCTCGATATCGAACTCATCGAATGGGGTCTCTTCCGCCATGTTGTCGGATGCCATGATGGTTAGTGTGCCTCTTTGGGCCTGATTGGCATGCAGAGAAAGTCTGTCGAATGTTGTAGCGTCGAAGGAGGAATAGGGCGGTTGATTTGGTTGGTGATGATCGTCTTGTTCGAGGTGGAATTGAAGAGAAGTTGGAGGACAGCTGAAAGACTTAAGTAGTGGTTATGGCATGCGCAGACGGCGTCAATCGGCATGGGAAGCACATGACAGCGGCGACTGAAGACGGCAACCTCACAATGAGCGTCACTTGGGAGCTGTGAGGAAAGGGCTGTGAGAGTGTGAGGGGCAATAAACGTACTGATACCGCGCATGTAGTGATGGTGCATGCCTTCCGTTCGGCTCAAACTTAGCAGCACCCTCCTGCGATCCCCGCCTTCTTCGCCGCACCCTTGTCAGGTCTTCCCAGCGTCACCGACCGTCCAGCATTACCACCACCAGCTCCAGGCCCTTTAACCCCACTTCTCCGATCATTCAGATCATATTTCCCTGCCTCAATGTTCTGGTATATCCTCTCGGCCACCTCCAGAAACGCTCTCTCCACGTTGTCCCCTGATTTTGCACTCGTCTCCACATAGCCCATCACTTTGTTGTTCTGACACCACTCTTCCGCTTCCTCCCTCGTCACTTGTCGCTTGTTCGGCGCTGTGGAATCCCCAGACACCGTCGACGATGAAGCCAAGTCTGACTTGTTGCCCACCAGAACCACCACGATATCATCATCTGCTATTTGCCTCAAGTCGTTCAGCCATGACGTGACAGAAGCAAAGGTGTTCCGCCTCGAGATATCAAACACCAACAACGCACCAGAAGCTCCTCGAAAGTACGACCTCGTTATCGACTTATACGTCTCTTGTCCCGCAGTATCCCACAGACTCAGCTTCATGTGTTTCTGCTGCGGCTCTTTCGGCGTATTCTTCGAGGGCTTCGCATCGCTTGGGGACTTCGTGGGTGGCGTTGATGAAGCGGGGTTGTTGATGTTGTACTGTAGACTAGCCGGCGGTCCTACGGGCACAATCCGGGATCCAAACTCGACGCCGATCGTCACGTCATGGTGGGAGACAAAGCGACCTTCGCAGAGCCGGATTGTCAGCTACAGTCGAGACCATGCATCAGCGGAATGCTGAGACAGATGTGTGGGGAGCAGGCGTACACTTGATTTACCGCTGCCGCTGTCGCCTAAGCTCACGATTTTGGAGATGAAGTCGTAGGGTTGCGCCATCGGGAGGGTTCAGGTAATGTTGAATTGGTCGATTGTTCACAGGTTCGTGCCGGAAACGAGCATGGCGATGTGAGATGGACGAGGTGAGGTTGGATGTGCTCACGATTGTGCACGAGCTTCCCAGCTTAGCCCGGAGCAAGAACCACTCCCCGGACCTGGCTCCGTGCCCGAACTCCACCCCCTCATGGCAGTCTCCTTTTCGTTTGCAGTCCAACGCAAACACCACTGCATTATACCTTAACTCCGCGCAATCATGGAAAACAGATGGAATTGCGATGCAGCCAGGCATCGTCGTTCAACATGATTGTGATTGTTAAGGAGATGGCGGCAGGCAACAGACAATCAGGATCGCCGACTTCCATGTACGCGTAAGTCAAGTATCTGTGTATGATCTACTCACAGAACATTGCCCCCTGTTCGATGGCTTGCCTGTAACTCATATCTGAAAAAGAAGCTGTCGGTCTACGCAATATATATCTGGCCTTACCTTTCTCTCTCAATCCCGGCTGCCCTGAACGGAGAACATGGATCTGCTTACAACACCCGCATGGAAATGGCAAGAAGCCCTAAAGGCTGGCAAAACGACCAGTCGTGAGCTTGCGGAGGCATGTGTACGCCAAATCGAACGATTCAATCACGAGAACGCATGTCTCAACGCCATCATTTCCACCGCACCGCTCGACAGTCTCTTTGCCCAAGCACAAAAGCTCGATGACGAGCGTCCATCCGGTCTTCGAAGCCCTCTCCATGGCAGTCCCATTGTTATCAAAGACATCTTCATTACCGACGCTTCTCTTGGAATGCCGACAACTTGCGGCGCTGCAGCTTTGGCTTCGGCTGTAGGTCGCAAAAATTGTGCCTTGGTCGAGAAACTCCTATCTGCTGGCCTCATCATCGTCGGGAAGGGGAATCTGTCCGAATTTTGCGGACTGAGAGCAAAAGACATGCGTGTGGGCCTTTCCAGCCTCGGTGGACAGACGCATTCACCGTACATCAGCGGCGGTCTGAACGAGGCTGACCAGATGCTTGGGAATACACACCCAGGAGGGTCTTCCTCAGGCCCTGCCGTCTCAGTCGCAGCAGGATTCGCACCCATTGCCATTGGCTCGGATACCTCAGGCTCGCTGATTGTACCTGCGAACAGAGCTGGTCTTTACAGCTTGAGGATCACCAATGCGAAAGTGGCTCCAATGTGCACAGGAATGCAACGAATGAGCAGCTACTATGATAGCATTGGAGCGATGGCCAAATCCGCCAGAGACTTGGCTGACATTACACGTATTCTGCTCGGAGGTGTAAATGGCGATAGACTTGTTCGCCCCAATCCCGCAGCCTTCGAGGGTTTCAGCATCGGCTTTGTGAATCCAGAGCTATGGCGCTATTCCGATGATGTTTGCTATGTGGAAGCTCCTACTCGGAGCCAGCTTGTGAGTAGCTGAGGCCAGGGAGATGTTCTTGAGAAAGATTGTACTGACAATATCGGCATAGGTGCAGGAGTACAGGGGTGCTATAAGCCGGATCGAAAAGCAAGGTGGGCGTACTGTCACCAACGTTGAACTACCACCGATCTCTTCACTCGCGCACGACGAAAAGTCAATAATACATACCACCGCCTGTCGGTTTGTACAACCATCGTTGGCGAATATATGCTTACAAGCTATTCAGTCTCGGAGTGGTCCAAGCTCCTGGAAGAGTTTCTCTCTTCGTTGGGCCATTCACCCATTCGGAGCATCGACGAGCTCATCGCTTGGAACGAGGCACACCCCGAACTGGCCATGCCCGAGCGTAAGTGAAAATGCGGTTTAAAGTTGGAAGAACACCACTAAGACGGCATCCAACAGCATGCCCCAACCAGGATGATCTAATAAAGGCTCGAGACAGTGCATCATCACTGACCAGCTCCGAGAGACAGCAGCTCTTCGATCTGGGAGACCAGCGAGCCTACAAGCAAGGCATCGACAAGGCACTTCGTGAGAACAACGTGGAGCTGTTAGTTGGACCAGCAGACAGTATGCTATTCTACCTCGCAGCTACAGCCGGTAAGCGGACAGATGGACTCACCTCGTTCCAATCCAGCTGATTCGATCAAGGGTGCCCCATCGGAACCATGCCCCTTTCCATGGTCAATTTCGACGATCGCGGAAGACCTGCAAGCCGCCCAGATGGACTCTGCGTTATCCGAAGAAGGGATAGCGACGAGAGGGTTTTGGACTTTCTGATCGCATACGAGAGTGTATTCCCGTTTCGACCAGTTCCACCTGCCTTGGAAAAAGAGACTAAATAGTATCACATCCCACACCCAGCCATCGCCCAAATCCTCGCAACCCTCCCCCATGGATCCCAAACCACCTCCGCCGCATAACTCCTTCTCACACCCACGGGAGCACCAAACAAGTCATACTCCACCGAACTCCGCAGACCAAAGTCGATCTTCTCTGTCCGCAACCCCTTCACCTTGAAATAACACTCCGGGAACTCCTCCGCAGTCATGATCCACAGCTGGCGTAGATGCTGCTTGAGATTTACTTGTACAATGTCTTCCGACGACAGATCGAGGAGACCAGAGCCGGAAAAGGTGTACTGCGGTGAGAAATGGAGGTGCCAAAAGGGTTCAGTCAAGTCAAGCTGGCGGTTGTTGATCCGTGAGAACAGGGTTCGCAGAATCTTGGTGCATCTTACGAGTGGGTCAGATTCGAGGTTTTCTGATGATCCATGGGCTACGAGGTCTCGAGAGGGCTCTGGTACGCTGGACATCTTCTTGGGCGTCGGTTCATGACGTAGCAAAGCGAGTCGTACAGAGGAGATTTGAGTCGTAGGTTGTGGATGCGTCTTGATGAGTCTTGAGCATAAGTTCCGCTGACGTCACGGCAGGCTGATGTATGTACAGTACAACATCGGTCCGCTTATACAAAACTCGACAAGCATGCTCTGCTGAATGGGTCACGACACTTAAGCTGCCCAGGCTGAGCTTATTCAGGGACATTTTAACTTTTCAGGTGGAGCTTTATCACGGCAACGAGTTCTTCTTGGCCGGGACGAAGGCTACCCTTTCCCGCGATGCTGCGGCAGTAGCAACACTGCTCCTAGGGGCCCTAGGGGCAAGGCTGTGACAAGCATGCCAGGGTTCCTGCATTATTGGCATCAATGCAGAGATTCTGACCCACATTCCCCTTCCAAGTCTAGCTGACCGGCGTCGATATTGCAGAAGTTGATTCCTGATTGGGATGTTGCTTGCTATTGCGGCTGAGTTGCTGGATGCTTGAAAAAGGGTCATGTCGCGACGTACGCTTATGCCCTGCGTCACAGGCCTGAGGTCATCAAGATATATGGATGAGCAATGCCACTTTGGCCGACGTCGTCGCACTGTCAGCTCATGTGCCTTGAAAGAAGAGGACTCAAACGACGAGAAGGGATGTAGCAAAGTCCGACCCGGTCTCTGTCAGCTTCACGAACAACATGCCGTGCAGACTCCAGGTCCTCATCGCAGGTGGCGGGATAGGCGGACTCGCCTGCGCCATCGCCCTTCGTCGCGCTGGGCACTCAGTCACCGTCCTCGAGAAGTCGTCACTCAGTCACGAAATCGGCCAGGGCATCACTTGTGCTCCCAACGGCTCAAAAGTGCTGGATCGTCTCGGATTTGATATCTCCAAGCAACTGCCTCTTGCAGATTACATGGGGACGCATGTCGTGAAGGCTGACAACTTGGAAATTTTGAGCTGGCAAGACTACAGCAATCTGAATGAGCGGTTAGGATTCCGAGTGAAAACTGCATACCGACCGGATCTACACGCTGCATTGGTCGAGCTGGCTACTGGTGCGGGAGAAGGTGAAGCAGTCATCATCAAGACGAAGACAGGTGTGGCAGAGTGGAACGCCGAGGCAGGAAGTCTCGTTCTTGAAGACGGCGCTGTCTTGACGGCAGACCTCATCATCGCCGCCGACGGTGTGAAGTCTCAGGCAGCCAAGCACATCCTCGAACCACACCTTACATGTCCAAGCATCGACTCCAGCAGCACTATCGTCTATCGATTCACCCTGCCCACCGCCAAGATCAAGAATGACCCCGAAATGAGCCACCTCTTAGATGCAGGTGATGGAATTTGTACGTTCAACGTCTCGACTCCGAGAATGGATCGATGGCTTGTACGATACTACTGCCGCAACAACGAGATTTGTAACTTCGCACTCTATGCTCTTGAGAGTCGATCAGAGACAGACCTGCAGGAGAACGGACTGAGGTTCAAAACCGACCGAAGTAGCCTGGTGAAAGCCATGCAAGGGTTCCACCCAAGTCTGCTCAAAGTCGCGAGTCTAGCAGACGACGTCCTCCCTCTCTGGCGTTGTACGACCCGTGAACCCCTCGAACGATTGCATAGAGGGAGAATGGCAGTCATCGGCGACGCAGCACATCCACTACTACCGCATCAGGGCCTCGGAGCGGTCTCTGCAATCGAAGACGCCGGGGCGTTGGGCGCCTTATTTTCCAATCTCCCATTGCACTCCTCTCAAGATACCGGACGACTCGTGAGCGAACGACTGGAGCTTTTCAGCCAACTACGAGTTCCCCGCGTGGCAGCTTACAAGTTCTATTCTGATACGCCGTTCTTTCGCGATGCAGTGCAGGAACAAGGTCAGAAAGTCATGAAGTGGTATAAAGGGGAGGATTTACCCGCGAGAGCTGAGGACTTGAGGCCTTGGTCTATGGCTTACGATGTTGTCGAGGACGCAGAGCGGAAGATGGCGGAGGCTGGATTCTTGGAATGAGATACTAATGTATATAATTAGAATAGATATTGAGTCTTGGACCTCCTGTTTAGCTTCTGAAAATGCGAAGACAGCCAGATCCGCCGGGCCTGGCTCCGCTCCCAGCTCGACGTGCGTCAGCGGCTTCGACGATCCCATTTGATCGGACGATCAACTAAAATCCAACTAAATTGAAGACGCTCGAAGCCAGCTCTGCGAAGCAAAATCTGTATGGCATCAGTCCTGTCCACCAAGTGATGTTGCAGTCGACGCGCCTTCCTGCCAGCACCTCACCGTCCCGCGCCTTCCCTTCCTAGCCCCGGACCGAGTCAAGTCAGCAGGACGGCCAATGACGCCCGCCGAGTCAACCCACGAGTCCATGTGATTCGAACGCCAAACAACCATTTTGCTCTTAAGCCGACGCCAGACGCTTTTCTCACGGTCTTTTCGGTCTTGTTCAGTACATTCATTGCTTCCCTACTCTTCCACACGCTCCTTCGCGACCATGGCGTCCAACGGCAATGCGGAGAATGTCCAGCCAGCTGCTGGCGAGAAGAGACCTACCGTCTGCGTCTTGTGAGTGAATGACTCCTCCCATACTCCATACCACCCTCTGACAATGACACCCCAGCTGCGGTGCCTCCCCAGGAACCTCCCCCGCCCACCTCGAAGCCGCCCGCGCCCTCGCCCGCGCCTTCCACACCCACGGCATCAACCTCGTCTACGGCGGCGGCACCGTCGGCGTCATGGGCGAGCTCGCCAAAACCCTCGTCTCCCTCTCCGGCCCCAGCGCCGTGCACGGCGTGATCCCCGAAGCGCTCCTCGTCTACGAGCGCAACGGCCGCGAAAAGGGCAGCAAAGTCACCATCGACATCGACGAGAACGTCTACGGCCGCACGACCGTCGTCAAGGACATGCACTCGCGGAAGCAGCTCATGGCGCGGGAGGTGATCGATAGCGGACCCGGCGGTGGGTTTGTGGCGTTGAGTGGTGGGTATGGGACGATGGAGGAGTTGATGGAGGTGGTTACGTGGAATCAGCTGGGGATTCATGCGAGGGGCGTGGTGGTGTTCAATGTGGAGGGGTATTATGATGGGTTGTTGAATTGGGTGAAGACGGCGGTGAGTTCGGGGTTCGTGTCGGAGAATAATGCGCGGATTATGGTCGAGGCGAAGACCGGAGAGGAGGTGGTCGAGCAGTTGAAGGGGTATCAGAATGCGGAGGGGAGGTTCAAGTTGCAGTGGGGGGAGAAGTGAGGTCGGAATGGGGGAAGTGGTATCACCTTGCTGGTCTCGCCATGAATGCATGAATACATCGGAGTTGGGGCGGGGGCGTAACAAGACATGGGAATCTCGAAAAAGGAACGCGAGACGATTGACGGAGTTCAAGATGATACAAGACCTGAGAGTTTGACCTCAGCAGAGTCGCTCAATTGCTCAGTAGCCCTCAATGGGACCTTGCCATTGCTCTTCGGCAAGGCTTTGCTCTTCACCAAGATCCTCTTCATGCACATACTCCATCTTCTCGAGTTCGCGTGTGAAGTAATCCATTTCCTCGTCCAGCATCCCCTTGTCCACGCCCATCACATCGGGGTAGTTGCGGACATTCCACCAGTGTGTCAGCGCTCGTAAGCTCTGCTCCAGCGGCAAGGCGTCCTCGACAGTTCCATCGACGTCCCCGACACAAGCACCACCCATTCCACCGCCTCCTCCCGAAAGCCAGTCGTCTCGCAACTCAGCAGGCACCGACAACCACACAGCCGTGATGATCTTCATATTGCCCTGTCGCCACTTCCTCCCACAAAATGGAACCTGCGACTTGAACAGCTTCAGCGTGTAGTACCGCAGCGGTTGCACCGGGATCTTCAAAGTCTTCTTAAGATGGTTGGAGCTTTTATAGCTGACCAGCAACAATGCTCGATGAGTCTTCCGACGCGTAACTTTTTGCAGTACTCGGAGGTAATTGATGGCGCTGAAGATGTTGCGGTAGGAGTAGTTCTTGAGAGGTGTGGTTGGGAGGGGCGTCTGTGGGTATCCGAGTTCGTCGATCTCAGGTGGATGGGTGAAGTCTGTGGCTTCGGCGGAGGTTGGTGAGAGCGGGTTCTCGGGCACTTCGTCGCGCCTGAGCTTGATAGGCGGTGGCGCGGCTTCGTCTTCGGACTCTTCAGCTGGGAAGCCGTTTGCCTCGTGGAGTATCTGTGGCGGTCCATTCCGGGAGGTGGTCTGGCAGAAGTAGAAGAAGTTGCGATCGTCTCTGTCGAGTTTGTAGTGGCATGCTCGTCCGATCTCCTGGGTTTGCCAGAGCTTCAGTATGAGGGGAACGTAGTTTGAATCGAGCAGCAACTGCGTCGTGTACTCATATTGCAAGACGTGAGACGCTTTGAACCATTTCAGCAGCAGCAGCAAGATGGCACTCAATGCCTTGGCTGCGATGTCCTGGGATCGCAGCTTGTCAAGAGATTCTGCAGTGTTCTCAATGCCATCGCCATTGTGATTTACACCATTTTCGATCGGCTTTGTGCCATTGATGCCGTTGGCCTCGTTGAATTGAATGCCGGCCTGAAGACCATTCTGCCCGTTGCCCTTAGTAACTAGGTCAGTAACGTTCTGCAAGACCGCTTTCAAAAGGACTATCACTACACTCTGGAGGTGAGGTAGCGATTCTCGATAGTATGTGTCGACCTTGGCCAGTACTCGTTGCTCGTCAGTCATGGCAATAGGCTGGCCTTGTTCGGCTGTCTCGTCGGGATTCGTCTTCGGTACAAGCTCAAAGTCGTCCACATCAGGTAGTTTCTCGTCATCATCTGGATTTTTCCATCCGCGTTCTTGTTTCATAAAGTCAACTCGTGTCTCCCAAAGCTGCTTCATGGCCCTCGTCGCTCGCATCCGCTTCGCAAACAGCTCAGCTGCTTCGAGGATGCTAGTCGGAACGTCAGAGCCTTCCCACTTGCGTCCAACAAGCGCATCTTGAAGCTCGGTGCTTCCCTTTCCGCCAAGGTCGTTGCTACTGGCATCGAGTGGTGGATACAGGAATGGGAACATCTGGTTCGTCTGGTAATTCTGTTTCTTTCCTGCTTTGCCTGGACCACCAGGCGATGGCGGCGGAGAAGGCGCCGGTGTTGCGATGTGCACTGGTTGGTGCATGAGCGATTCTGTCCCCACGCTAGGGGCCCCAGTGAAAACAGGGTCAGGAACGTTGTAGCTCGGCCTGCGATGCTTGAGGGGCGGAAGTATACTGTTGTTCTCTGGTTCGAGTGGGAAGATAGGCGGTGGCGGTTGGTATGCAGGATATTTTGAGTTGATCTCTTGTCGAAAGAGATGGTAATCCAAAGGTGATGCGGTAATGATGGGTTGGCCACGAGCGTCCATCTCCTCGACGTCTTCTCGCAGAGATGATTTGACACGTTCGACGTCCTTGATGCCACCAAACGACACGAGTATCGTCTTCCAAGCTAGAAGCAGCATTTTCGTCAAGGGTATTGGAGCCTGCTCATCCCAACGTAGTCTTGCGACAATCTGGGTGAGATAGTTGAGGAAATTGGGCTCTAAAGCAAGAACATCGTCCTTGAGAGCTGAGCCGTTTCCGGTCGTGCGGGCCACCTCCACGAACAAGTACATCAGTGTCAAGCAGCACCAAAGCTCCAAACTTTCATCGCCGCGCCGTATCTGTGATTCGTTGCGCGACGGCATCTCTGGGGGAGAGTTTCGAAAGTCTTCGTCACAAACGCGACGAAGGGTATCGTAGATGGCTTTGAGCCCATTGCACGAATGCAATGTGTCGACCATCGCAACAATCCATTGTATCTGAAAGCTGGAAGAGCCAAAATCTTCGAGTCTTGAGCCTCCAAAGCTGCTGTCCGGAAAGAGGTCGTCGAGAGCGCATCCTTCTTGGCGGCCTGCCGTCTCTTCCCAAATACCAAGACCCAGATATGTGAGGACCATCAACGCTTTTGAGCTGTTGCCCTGCTCTTTAGGAGTGTCTCTGAGGGAACTTATCCAGCGTTCTGTAAAAGCTCGACGAGCATCCTCGGTCACATCCAGCCAGTCGAGCTTGCCATCTTCTGTAGACCTCCACTCTTCATTAAACACTGCCTTACATCTTCGCAGCTTCAACTCCTCTTCCTCGCTATAGCTGAACCACTCCTCCAATTCCACGGGGAACGACTGGGCATCTTGGTAATCAAAGTCGTAGACCTTCTCATCCTCGAGCAATTGCTGCTTCGGCGGCGCTTGTGCGTTCGGGAACGAATTCCGTATCCTCTTGAGGTCCGCGAGTGTCAGGCTATCGGGATTCTCTTGCGAGAAGTCCACGCTCTCTGCAGGTTGGCCTGGTGGAGCTGGAGGGGGTTGTGAGGACGGGGGTGCGGAATTGTCTCGTTTCAAGGCTGGTCGCGAGGGCAAAGCAGCTCGTGATGCTGGAAGTACCGGCTGCGCATCTGCTTCTCCATTCTGTACTAGCCCCTCGACTTCGGCGGTGTCGATACCAGGCTTGGGGACGGTGTCGAGGACAACATTGCTGGACTCCTCGTCCTCATCGACTGGGCGAATGGTCGGGCTCGTTTCTCCTGCCTGAGGCAAGTTTGGGTTCTCAACTTCGTCCATGGTCAGTCTCGCGACGCCGTAGCATCGTGAGTTGGCGGTAGGTGAAAGCAGATGGTCGCGGTCTGGGCGCTTGTTGAGGTGTGGTTGTGGGTGGACCCGAATTGTCGGCCCGCTTGCGAGGGATTTGGAAGGCGCGCCAGACACGAGACCGCTCTCACTTCGACATCATCTGTGATCTTCACCGACCTCTACTCTCCACAATGCAACACAGAATTTGACTCAAATGTTAGCTTGCGAAGATATAATGTCTTGTCATCGCTTGCATCAAAGACACGCTCCACCGGCCTCCATTTGGGCGACTTCTCCGATACCGTACAGCCTGCCATCCATCAGCAACAAACAAGTGAAAAACGTAATAGCAGGCAAGGCGACCAGACAAATTCTGCCTCATATCGTCAAACACCTTTCTGAAATGCGGCAACGGTACCGAGAACCTGGCCATTCGAAAGAGAGAAAGCGCACAACCCATCGCTAGCAAACATGAAACACCTGGCGCCGCATTCGTCTCTGCTATAGTGAGATTACTAGCAGACATCCTGGGCTCGCCACCACAATGCTCGCTCTCAACATTTCTCCTTGGTTGCAATCATGTTGCTTGACGTGTCCATGCACATCCACATGTTGTCTCGCCCATCGACCCACTGTCTCGAAGGCTTCATGTTAACAGCCTAGCCACCCACAGGCTACTCAGGTAGGATATAACAAGACTTTTGCTTTCAAATTGTTATCCCTCTCCAAGAATCTACGCTCTTTACAGTCCTTACTTACACTCATTCAAAATGCTTCCTTCTACCTTTCTTATGGCTCTGGTAGCCGTCTATGCCCCGTCGACCGTAGCACTCTCAGGAGAGGCGACCTTCTATGGAGGCAACACCCAAGGCGGCATGTGTAGCTTCTCAGACTACACCATTCCAGACGGAATCTACGGCACTGCCATCAGCGACTCGAATTGGGATGACAGCGAGGCCTGCGGAGGCTGTGTCAAAGTGACCGGCCCGAATGGCAACAGCATCACAGCTATGGTTTGTGGAGTGATCCAAATGCATGCAAAAGTCCTGACTGATCGATATAGGTCGTCGACCAATGCCCTGGCTGTGGTGAGAACCACCTCGATCTCTTTCAAGATGCCTTTGCTCAACTTGCAGACCCAAGTAAAGGCGTGATTGATGTTACCTGGGAGTACACTAAATGCCCTATCTCAAGCGCGCTGGAAGTTCAGATGAAAGAAGGCGTATCAGCGAACTGGTTCTCAGCTCATATCGTCAATGCCAACCAGGTAAGTTAGCACGGCTTCTGTCGAGATGCCCCCTAGTCTGACAAGTTTTCTAGCGTGTCTCCGACTTGCAAGTCAGTACCGACGGTGGCAGCACATGGCAGTCCGGTCTCACTCGACAAGACTACAATTACTTCGAGCAGTCGTCCGGGTTCGGCACGGATAATGTCGCTATCAAGGCCGTAAGCGTGGATGGTGGTTTTGTCGTGGTGAAGGGATGCTCTGTGACCGGAGGCGCAACCAAGGACGGATCTGGCAACTTTTAGACATTTGCTGCGGGTCAGCATGGTGTAGAGAGAACGTATCTTCGTCCGAGTGCAGTAGAAGATCTGTGACAGATCTCTCCGCTAGGCTATGAAATACTCTCGATCGTAAGAGCCTTGAGAGGGCATGGTCAGACTTCGTTTCTTGGGGATCTTGGGTGATGGAAATCTACCAGTTCTCCTTCAGCAGCCCGGCCGAAACTGTTCAGTGAAGTCATATCGTTATACCAAAGCTTGTGTATATTCCCTCTGAACACCTAGAGAAGAGCACCATACTGGACCTCACAGCGAAGAGCGCACGTTTTGTTGATGGCGTCGGCTGTTCCCGGGAACTCGTGCCAAGACGGTAGTGGTCAGTGCTCGCCGAGGGCAACTTTGCACTCCCTACCAGACCTCATCACGAAGCTCTATCCACCTCTCCCCTCCCACACACAACACATCTCCATCTCCGCAAAGATGCTGAAGAAGTACGTCCTATCACATGAAACACTTTGACACTGCCATTGGGCCCCAGAACTGACCGCCAACAGCGGCATCGCACGGGCGGCTCGCGCTGGCCTCCAGCAGTCTCGCAGACCTGCTTTCCGCGCCTTCCAGCCCAAGACTGCTGCCCCCATCATCTCGCAGCGATTTGCCTCCAGTGACTCGGCCAAGGATGGCAAGATTCACTCCGTCATTGGTGCCGTCGTGGACGTGAAGGTAAAGCCGCGCCAGAGCTGTGCATGCTTTTCGGAGCTTCGGACAGGGTGCTAACACATCGCAGTTCGGCTCAGAGCAGCTCCCTCCAATTCTCAACGCCCTCGAGACGACGAACGGGGGTCAAAAGCTGGTGCTTGAGGTCGCAGTATGTTGATATCATAGCAAGATGCGATACCCGAGGGGAGCTTGGCGCTAACGCGGGACTGCAGCAACATTTGGGCGAGAATGTCGTGCGAACAATTGCTATGGACGGTACCGAAGGTCTCGTTCGTGGCCAGAAGGCCACCGACACTGGCTCTCCCATCATGATTCCCGTCGGTCCAGGAACGCTTGGCCGTATCATGAACGTCACTGGTGACCCCATTGACGAGCGGGGCCCTATCAAGCACGACAAGAGACTGCCTATCCACCAGGAAGCCCCAGAGTTCATCGACCAGTCCACCAGCGCCGAAGTGCTTGTCACTGGTATCAAGGTCGTCGATCTTCTCGCCCCATACGCCCGTGGTGGTAAGATTGGTCTCTTCGGAGGTGCAGGCGTCGGCAAGACTGTGTTCATTCAGGAGCTCATCGTGAGTGTGAAATGCCAAAGACCCGTTGGGCAGACACTAATATGTGCGTAGAACAACATCGCCAAGGCTCACGGTGGTTTCTCCGTCTTCACCGGTGTCGGTGAGCGTACCCGTGAGGGTAACGATCTGTACCACGAAATGCAGGAGACTGGTGTCATCAACCTCGACGGCGAGTCCAAGGTCGCCCTTGTGTTCGGTCAGATGAACGAGCCTCCAGGTGCCCGTGCTCGTGTCGCTCTTACTGGTCTCACCGTCGCTGAGTAGTACGTATTTCGGCGAGGAGAAGCCATGATCTCAGACATTTACTGACTTTATGCCTTCTAGCTTCCGTGACGAGGAAGGCCAGGACGTCTTGCTCTTCATTGACAACATCTTTAGGCAAGCAAATTCGACTCCCGATCTCTAACAACATACTGACAATATTCAGATTCACCCAAGCTGGTGCTGAGGTGTCTGCTCTCCTCGGTCGTATCCCATCTGCCGTCGGTTACCAGCCAACTCTCGCCGTCGACATGGGTGGTATGCAAGAGCGTATCACCACCACCAAGAAGGGTTCCATTACCTCTGTGCAGGCCGTCTACGTGCCAGCTGACGATTTGACTGACCCTGCCCCGGCCACCACCTTCGCCCATTTGGACGCCACCACTGTGCTTTCCCGTGGTATCTCTGAGTTGGGTATCTACCCAGCTGTCGACCCTCTGGATTCCGCCTCCCGTATGCTTGACGCCCGTATCATCGGTGACGACCACTACCAGACTGCCACCCGCGTCCAGCAGATGCTCCAGGAGTACAAGTCGCTCCAGGACATCATCGCCATTCTGGGTATGGACGAACTTTCGGAACAGGACAAGCTTACCGTCGAGCGTGCCCGTAAGATCCAGCGTTTCCTGAGCCAGCCTTTCACTGTCGCCCAAGTCTTCACTGGTATCGAGGGCAAGCTCGTCGCCCTCAAGGACACCATCGAGTCTTTCAAGAAGATCATGGAGGGTGAGGGTGACGACCTCCCAGAAGGTGCTTTCTACATGGTCGGCGACTTCTCTGAGGCACAGGAGAAGGGCAAGAAGATCCTGGCTGATCTCGAGAAGTCCTCATAGACGTAATGGGGATGAGGGGAGATTAGGTGGTCGAGATTTCCAGCGCCGTGTGACTTGTACAGACTACAAGCGCCAGGGAAAAGCGAGATCATAAGTAGAGGATTGCTTGTAACCGTAGAACTCGAAAGCGTTTCCTTTGTCTGAGCAACACATCTCCAGTCCCTCGTCTCTCTGTGTGGTGCTCTGAGCTACGTCTTACCACGGACAGCTGGAAATCGTATACGAGAAGGGAGGGCAAAACATAGGCCAAAGAGCTGACCACTTCAACAAGGAAAAACGTCCAACAGCTCGAATTATCTCCAAAAAGCCAGCAACCACTGGTCTTCTCCGCAGATGGACAGTGGCTCAGACAGTGAGAAAAGCTGAGAGTCCATCAACAAAGTTCTTCGAAATGCATGGCTACGCAAGGCGCGCTTTATTCTCGGGTATATACGTATACACTTGAAGGTATTTGACCCTAACCCGTCGGCCAACTTCACGGGCGATCTGGATCCTGGCCGCAGACTCGAACTCGCGCTTCGGACGACCTTGACCATGAGGAGTCATGTCTACGCGGAGATTGACCATCAACCATTCGATTTCATCGCCTGAGCCAAAGGGATAGATTGCCTCGACGGTGTGTTGCCAGGATCCGCCTGCTGTAGCGATGGTTTGGCCTTGGAGGATGTCTTCATTCATGAGGGTCAGGAAGGACTGTAGTTGGAGAAGGTTGGTGGAAGGGTTTACCTTCTGTTCCTTGGAAGATCTTGCCTTGGACTTTCAGGACACCATCGTCGGTGAAGATGTCTGCGAATTCGTCGATTCGGGATGGGTCGTCGAGGCAGTCGTAGAGTCTGCGGATTAGGTCCGTGATGTCTTTTGGAATGCGTGTGGCATGGTGCGTTTTGCCGTCGTGGATGCCCATGGTGAATGTTTGTCTGGCAGTGGACGTTCAGGTGTTGTTAGTGATGTTTAGGTGTTCAGCTTTCTCCAGATGTGAAGTGCGAATTTCGCAGCATTCATTTGTGCTTGCTGGATTGGGTACCACTCATTCGAGCCAGTCGACAGCTTCATCTCGATATGCAAAAACCGATCGTCCATGACCTCGTCCTCGTACATTGATTGTTTGTCCTTGTATTTGCATTTCTTCGCTAAGAGCGATGTCTGGTTCGTCTCGCCAGATTTCAATCTTGCTCCATACTTTCTGAACAGATGCCATTGTTGCTACTCTCTTAGCTTGATCCATGTCGGCGACCTCGAACAGAAACATCTTCGCCTCGATCTGTTCCGCGATGTGAAGAAGTCTCGGATAAAAGAGATCGCCAATGGCCTCGTCGTCGCCACTTGGAGGACCTGGAGGGACGAGCGCAAGCCTAGGCTCGTACTGCCTGACAGATCTGCTGGTCGTTCGCTGGAAGCCGCTTGGTGATATGTATGGTGGGTTCGAGATGAGGATATCGAAGATCGGGCGATTGGACCCGTCTCGCAATCGATCAAGAGCTTGTGATAACGATAGAGGCTGGTCTTCCACATCCGCATCGTTGTTTAGTATATCCGCTTGAACGAAGCCAATGCTGTTGAGTGACTTATTTTGCTGAGGACTGGAGGATGGTGATTCTGTATGCTGAGCCATTTGGTGAATGAGGTTCTCCCTGGCCAGACTGAGTGCATCTGATGAAACATCGACTCCGACGAGCTCCAACGAAGTATCCGCGCCGGGACTGCGGGCGTAGAATTCGTGGTGGAAGAGGAGAGGTATACATCCGGATCCCGTGCAAAGATCCAAAACGCGGAGAGGCGAAGGCAGCACGTACTGCCGATCATTCTTCAATCTCTTGACAAAACATGAAACGGAAGCAGCTGTTTCTGGTCTTAAAGTAGATGTATGTCAGACGCAAGATTGTGGTAAGCATGTGTATGTCAATCACACCTTGGAATCAGCACACCAGGCCGGCATCGGATCTCAAGACCGCCAAAGTACTCTGAACCCAATATGTACTGCAACGGCTCTCCTTGTGCACGACGTGCAACATAGCTGTTCAACACATGATGGTGGTCCACGCGAGCACGCTGTGAGACCTTGATGGCGTGCTGCTGCATCCATCGTAATTCATTCTGCGCGGATCTGAGGTCTCTGCAGGCCGGAAGCAAAGAGACTAACGCATTGCTGATTGCTCTGGCTCGTAGAAAATCCTTTGGGCTGATGCGTGGCATGGGTGTAGTTTGTCTGCGTGAAAGCGGCAAGTGGTGTTGACAAGGCCCATATTGATGTCTGAGGCACCCATGCAGGAAGCGTGGACCCTGGAGAGCTCGTGCCCGCCATCAGTTACTGGCTACTGGTCCTTCACTGCGAGCAACAACCCGCCGCCGCACGTCACTTGTTGCCTTCAAGACAAAACCCTTGCAGCGCGGGCTCTTCTCTTCAAATACCGTCCACACTCTTCTCATTTCTCCCTCCATCACCAGCGACAAACACCGCTACACAGCATTAGCATCAGCACCCACCTACCCACCTCCCGCCACCCTCGAGCTGATCGCCCATCATGAAGCTCACTTTCAAGGACCTCAAGCAGCAGAAGTTCACCATCGACGCCGAACCGAGCGAGACCATCGGTCAGGTGAAGGAGAAGATCAGTGCAGAGAAGGGCTGGGAGACGTCGACGCAGAAGCTCATCTACTCGGGCAAGATCTTGCAGGATGACAACACCATCGAGTCCTACAAGATTGAGGAGAAGGGCTTCATTGTGTGCATGACATCCAAGGTATGACATGGAGATCCTGCAAGGTCACCAGCAGCAGCATGCTGACATGTGAACTCAGCCGAAAGCAGCACCATCCAAAGCATCAGAGCCCTCGACCCCAGCCAAGACTGCTGGCACTCCCGCGCCTCCAGCTGCCCCAGCACAGTCCGCACCTTCGACGACCTCGCAACCGCCGGCTACTCCATCTCCTGCTCCTGCTTCCACTGCTGCGACGACCGAAGGCAGCTCGTTCAACGACCCCTCTGCTCTCGCTATGGGCGAGCAGCGCGCCGCTGCAATCTCTGGCATGGAGGCCATGGGATTCCCCCGCGACCAGATCGACCGTGCGATGCGCGCCGCTTTCTTCAACCCAGACCGTGCGGTAGAGTACCTTCTCAACGGCATTCCAGCCAACGCGCAGCAAGAGGAGCGTCCAGCGGCGGCAACACCCCAGACAGGCGCAGGTCAAGGCGAAGGTCAGCAGGCGGCAGCTCCAGCCGCACCTACGACAGGAGGCAATGCTCCGGCCGGTGATGAGCCAGTGAATCTCTTCGAGCAGGCAGCTGCACAAGCAGGCGGTGCTCGTGGAGGCGCTGGTGCTGGTGCTGGTGCTGGTGCTGGTGCGGGCAATTTGGGCGCTGGACAAGGTGGAGGCGAGGGCGCTGGCCAAGGAGCCGCTAACCTCGAGTTCCTTCGCAACAACCCACAGTTCCAACAACTTCGCCAGGTCGTTCAGCAACAGCCGGCGATGCTCGAGCCTATTCTGCAACAGGTCGCCGCTGGTAACCCACAGCTCGCTGCCATCATCCAGCAAAACCCAGACCAGTTCATGCAGCTGCTCATGGAGGACGGCGACGATGACGCCCCGCTCCCGCCTGGTGCGCAGCAAATATCGGTCACTGAGGAGGAGCGGGAGGCAATTGAGCGCGTGAGTAACTTCACATTTGCCTTTGACCTCTACCATTGAATGCTAATTACGTTACAGCTCTGCCGTCTCGGGTTCGAGCGAGACATGGTGATCCAGGCCTACTTCGCGTGCGACAAGAACGAAGAGCTAGCCGCCAACTTCCTCTTCGACCAGCCCGATGAGCCTGACGAGCCAAACGCTTAAGAGAGCGCTAGAGGGAGGAGAGGCATACTTACTTCAGCGGAGGTATTCTGTTTTTCAGGCGCTAGAATGGCTCACGAACGATCGACGAAAGCGTTTGCATACCCCTTCACGCCCCTGATGTGAGCAGTCATGTAGCTCACCTAGGCTACGCTTCAGCATAACGAGGCGAGGAATACTCGCCTGGGATGTACATAGCGTTGCCACGAAGAGAATAAGAAAGTAACGATTATCCAAAAATGTGAACTAGAATATTGCTTCGTTTGACCTCACTTCCGTCACCTGTTTGTACAATCATCAAGTGAATGCACAACACTGGTAGCGGAGATATTGCGGCCGGATGGTGGCGTGGACGAGGTGGTCGCCGTAAATGTCGTTCACCAAGCCACTTCTACGCTAAGCCAAAAGGGGTGGTGCTCGCTATCCAAATAACGGAGCATCAACCTTCGCTTCAGTGTCTTTATTGCAACCCCTTCACCCCGGCCCCGACGACTGCCTCTGGTCGATGGCGGCAGCGAGCTTGTTGTTGTTCATTTGATTGCCGTGTGACGACGACACACCGCCGGTTTGACTTGTTTTTACTTCGATCCTTACGAGAGTAATCCCAGGAACCCGCCACGGGTCGGGGTTGCAGGCTTTGAGCCAACCTTCCGAATCTTGACGACAACTACACCCTCACGGCGCAGGTCAACAGGTGTGTTAGCCCCTTCTTATCTCATTCAATATTGCGAGTTGCCGTGGGCTCGGGTCTCCTGCACCTGACATCGATCCTACTTTGTGGCTTCGCCCTCGCCGCACCTCCGCGTGGACCAACAATTTGCAAAGTACGAGAGGCAATTCAATCCTTTTTGTTACCAGCAAACTTGGCGGCGGCACCAGAAGCATCGTGGCAGCACGGCGATCAAAGCATCTGCCAATTCATGTTTGATCTGACCGCACTGCGGGCCTTTGGCCTGTTACGTGGTTTCATCAGACTCCAGGCAATGTTTTTCTCGGCTGTCTGACCTGTTGCGTCGACGGCTATCCCACCTTGCCTCTCAACAACAAGCACTCAACCATCATTCATGCATCAAGCGTCGACTGACAGGTTCGATGATTCAGAGATGAGTCCCAGGACAGCCGCTGCAATCGCAGCCAGGACTCGCCGCACGCCTCATGGCAAAGGCCGCTTTGATCCATCAGAGCCGCTACACATGACAACTCGACATGCCGCTCGCAACGGCAAAACCAATGGCACGCCTTCGCCGAACGGATCCGTGGATGACGACGACAGTTTTCGTGGTTCTTTCGACGAGATAAATGTCATGTCTTCTCAGAGCCTTGGCAGTCCGAACTCCACCAAAGGCAGGCGTATGTCGCTCACTTCAGCCAACGGCGCTTCTGCTGCGAATTCATCTTTCGAGTCGAAGTCATTTATCGACCAGATTCGCGAATACAACCAACAGAAGCCACTGTCGCCGGTGCTTCAATCCCCCTCGCCATCTCGCAAACGCAAGAGATCAACACCAACCCCGCCGGAAAGCCTCAATGGCGTCGACAACTCGCTAGCTAACAGCGTCGCCGAGATGATGGAGCAAGATCCTCGAGACTTTGTCGAAGTTGTTCATCCCGATGATTTGTCCGACCGTGAAGAATCTGACGGCTCCGTGGAGTCCGAAGAACAATTCGCTGGAGACTTCTTGGGTGCCACACAGTCGACCGAAAATACTCCAGCGGCGACACCTCTTGGATCACAAGCTGTATCTCCTGTTTCAGAAGAGTCGAATCCAGATGCTTACTTCCTGACAAAACTTGTCAGTGTCGCCAAAGCCGAGGTAATGAAGCCTGTTGAACCGGACGATGTCGACGATGTGGAAGTTGAAGATGCCGAAGAATTGGTCGAAGCCGATGAGGTAGATGATGTCGAGGGCGCCGACGACGGGGATGATCAAGTGAGGGAAGTTATCGATGGTCAACCCAGAAGACGACTCGCCGGACGGCGCCGAGCTGAGCATCACGACCCGAAGGTCGAGGCAACGATGCGGAGGCAGCTTCAACTGAAATCTACTTTTCGTGCTATTGCTCGTGCACTGAAGCCGGTACTCGCAGAAATCGCACAGAAGACGGTCGAGAACCTGGAGGAAGAACCTCATCTTCATGAGCAGGTGGTAGAGTATCGAGGCACTGAAGAGGAGGAAGGCATCCAGCAGCTACTCGACGATGCCCTGGCACGCAGAAAAGCTCAACTGGAGGCCCAGTTCCGATGGAACAAGCTGAACCTACAGAAGACGTTACAGGGCGAGGACAAAGTACGGCGATCGCGTTGTGAGCTCCAGATTGCAGACCTTCGTGATCTGCAGTTTGACCGGTTAGAGCACGACCTGTTGACTGTCGCTCGGAATGCCCAAAAGACTAGTGGTGATATTGGGCACGAAACCGACGACGAAAGCGACGATGTTGTTCTGCGACCTCATGCAACCGACTATCGATACAAGAGAACAGGAACCTTGGATTCGAAATACGATTCTAGAAGTCGACTTACTTTGGAAAGCGAAAGGGCCATCGCCGATCTGCAAACTCGTTTTGACATGTTCAAGATGCTGAAGGCAGTTCGTCCAGAGGATAAACCTGGCGGCATGCGATTCTTCGCCACAATGGACAATACAGCCCGTGAGGCTGCAGAAGCTCGGCGAGAGTCCGTCATGAACATGAAGATGCTGGCCGAAGCAGCTGCTGAGAAAGAGCGGATCGATCAAACACCAGTCATGCCTGTGGTTCCCAACGAACAAGCCATTGGCTTGCAAGTTCTAGGTGATGTGGCAGGGCAATTTGGCAAAGCTGCTGGCCCCCCAGCGACACCACCACCGCCCCCAAGGATGACGCCGCCTCCTACTCAAATGCCACCACCGCCACAATCAAATCGGCTCCCAGTGTCATTCGAAGGCTTGGCTCACGATATGTCACCCCGAGCCACTACATTCTCGGACCGTCCAGGACCACCACCAGCATCGCCGCTGCACCCATCGCCGGCCAGAGAGCGAGCTCCTTCGCAGTCACCTCGTAAAGAGCCTATGATATTGTCACCAATGTTCCAAGCAGACCGTGGGAAGACGCTTCCGCCGTTCAATATGCAGCCGCGTGACGCGGAACACGAACTACGACATGAATCGCTGCCGCCACCACCTCCTCCTGTCCATCAAACGAGGGATGTCTTCGGCAGAGATAGGAGTCATCGAGACATTTTTGGAAGAGAGATCATGAACCCAGAAGGAGGAGAGTTGCCTCACCTGGGTGCTCAACTCAAAGACGAGCCTACCTGGAACCAGTATCACGGGTCTTTGAACGTCGACCGCTCGCCAAAGCCACCATCACAACCAGATCGCTCGATACACGAATTCTCACAGGGCGGCCCTTTGCGTATTGAGAGGGTTGAGACGACGGAACCGGAGCGGCAGCACCTTCGACATCTAAGCAACGACCGACCCTTTATGGTTGAGCCAGCATTGAGCGGGCCCTTTCATACCAAACAACGAAGTCTTGACCGTCCTGCCGACTTGGCATCCATGAGGCCGCGGCAGCAAGAGACACGAGGTGCTCCGAGCTACACATCTCCGCGAATGGCCCCGATGCTTGGCAGAGCACCCTTTCAAGAGACGCGAGGTCCGGTCCATCAAGGGTCGTTCTTGCTCGACCCTGCTTTGGGTGGACCACCTCCTCATGAGGGACGTGAGCCAACGCGTCGCCCATCTCCGCCTCTCGAAACAGCGCTTAACCAACCACGTTTTGTCGACGAGAGAATCCCATCATACTATGAGCCTTCCATGATTGATCCTGCGCTCAGTAGACCGCCCATCCGTGAAGAATCAGGGTCACGTCATCTGGAATCCTTGCTGATCGACCCAGCGCTCAGGAGAGCGCCTCAACCACTGTTGCGAGGCACCATCAACCAGGACTCTTCCATGATTGATCCGGCATTGACCAGACCACTCCTGCAAGAAGAGTATCGTCCGCTCAGCCATGCGTCTCCACCGCTTCAGCCAGCCCAAGCAAAGGCTCCGCATCCTTGGGAAGCGCCGAGCAGCCCAGGCGCAGCAGACTCTCGAGAGAGAAGTGAACCATCCCCGTTGCTCGCTCCGAGAGACATGGTCGTGGACGAACTTTCGAGAAAGCCGCGATCGCGAGCCTCGTCGACCATGAGTCAGTCCACAACTACCGAAGCTAGTCCCGACGTCAGCGTCGCGGGCGAGCCGACAAAGCGGCGCTCTTCAGGAAAGCCAGTGTACAGCATGAAGGCCAGTAAAGGCGATCGCAAAGGCAATACGAGGAGGATATGGAAGGAGCACCATCCAAGTTCTAGCCGTAAGAGTCAGAACAGTAAGCCTGAGATCCATCGCTTTCGTCTGAACTCGGTGGAAAGCACACCGACCGCGCCTTGGTCGAATCCTTCCAACAAAACGACGACACGGACGCCCAGCGATCCATTCACGACACAGCCGTCTTATGGAGGACCACCGAATATAGCTCATGCTCAGTCGGGACATCCTCTACCACCACCACCACCGGGGACCTATTCATATGCTCACCCCTACGATCACGCCCCTTCGATGCAACATCGCAACAGCTTTCCACAGCCTGAATCGCCGTGGCTTCCATCACAACAGCCTCCGCAAAGTCCTTTACATGCTGTACCTCCCAGCACGCAGCCACCACCTGCGCCACCGGCTCAATCTCAACCACAACCTCAACCTGGAGGTGGACCGCCGCCTGATCAATGGCCGTCACCAAGCGTCTTTGCACCGACTCTCTTCCGTCCGTCGCAGCAGACGCCTCGCAACAACTCGCAGCCGGCTCAGCCACCTCCACTCGCGCCTGCAACACCAGATGTACATCGTACTTTGGCGTCGGGAGGACCAACAACGAACCACTTGCCAGCATTTGCTCAGCAACAACGCAATCAGGAGGCGAATCCGAGACGGCGCGCGCATAGTGAGATTCAAGGGCACAGCTTCAAGCACTGGGCACCGCGAAATGTTAAGTGATCATGTCGGGTGTTTGGTGGTCGGATCGGGGTAAGGAGCATGTGTTGATATTGAGGAGTGTCACCGCAACAGCCAGGTGTTTTTTCTGGGACTTGTAATACTACTTGTATCTTGGTGTAGGAAACTACAAAGTTCTTAGTGTGGACCTATTCCACCTATCCATTGGACATTTAAAGCTATTTCAAGAGGAGTGTGATCACAGTGTCGATGTTAACTCACGCAGCCAAGCCAAGCCATGTATCTCGCGTAGACGGCAGGAGCAAGAGCTCGAATCGGGAATTGGAGGTTTGACTTTTGACGGCAGCACGCACCGAACCTTGAGTCTAAACCTTCTGCACATCGTGCTTTCACAACTTCACTCCAGTCCTTGGCACTCTCTCCTCCAAACTCCAAATCCCGATGCCACTCACTCCACGAAAATCTCCATTGTCTCTCTTCGCTCGACCCGAAGATGTCAATCGCATGCTTCATCTGCTCTGCATCAAGTCCTGGACCCGTCCAGCGGACATGTAATGGGAAGCTACCTCCCTCGTCTCGACCCCCATCTCCCGTCTTTTATATACATTTTTCACCATGGGCGCCGCAAGTTTGGAATCTTTGACCAACGAGCTCTTCGAGCACGTCGTGCAGCATCTCGACCTCAACGATATCCGCAACCTTCGTCTGGCCAGTCGCTCAACAGCCTTCAAGGCAGCTCAAGATACCTATCGAACATTTTTCCAGATGAAGCATGTCGAGCTCCGGAGGGAAAATCTGGAAAAGTTCGTTAGGATCACCGCGCAGGGTGGGATGGGCTGTCTCGTCGAACACTTGACTCTCATGGCTATCGTCTACCACCAAGACCCTCTCCGAAAATTCATCAGATCCGGCGGGGAGAAACCACCGCAAAGAAGATGAATCACTGCAGGAGGAGGGTGGCCATGTTGTCATGCTAAGACAGGCATTTTCCAGTATCGTGGCGAGTGGCAGGATCCCGCTTAAGCGTCTGACTCTTCGTGTCAAGATATATCACGGCGCCACATTACCAGCAGGTCGTCGGCCAACGTTATATACCTTGTCGAAGCCGGTCTTCCAACCCGCCACGAAAGCCTTTTGCCTCGCGATGGACGGTCTTCGCGACAGTCAGCTGAGCCTACAGGCTCTGGATATCTTTCACGCCTGGCATGAACAGGTGAAAGCCAGTTTGGCTTGTAATAATTTCGGCAACCTCGATCTTGCTCCCAGCAGACTAGGCACTTGCCTTTCTACTCTGAAGGTGCTTTCGGTGTCTATGACTGATCCGGTGATCGAAGAGCCTAAATACAATGTTCTTGTACCCGAGAATGAACGACAGTGGCCCGGGCCTACAATTTCCAGAGCCCAGATTGTAGACGGAGGAAGCTATACCGCCCTCCCAAAGATGCTGGAACTGTGTCGAGGCTTAGAGGAGCTCAAAGTTGTAGCCTTCGCGCTCGATTCCTCAGACGAAGAGCTACAAGAACTGCAAAAGACCATGCGTCGCAAACACATGCACCACCTTGCATGTGCAACACCTCTCCACAATCTACGCAAGCTGGATCTGTCCTGTATGCCAGTGCAAGACACCGATATACTCACCTTCTTCGCCAATCATAACGTATCTCTCCGCGAATTGGAATTGACAGAAATCAGGCTGGAAGGATGCTTCCCATCGGTCGTGTCATACATCACGGGAGACAGCATGGCACTGGAAGGGATTCGCCTAGAAAACATTCACGAGTCTCACCAATATGTCCTTTTCCAATGCGATTGGGAACATGAAGGGGTAGTTCCCGGTGACAGAGACGTCGTGAGGCGGTGGGGTCTGGAACGCAAGGCGGACATATCGTATTTCCGCTGGGAATTGGCGCTGCATCCATATCCGTTGGTATGGTATTGGACGCTTGAAGAGCCGCCTCCGGAGGACGAGGACCAGGAGATAGAAGATTGATTGTTAATACAGCCAGTTCCCACGTCCGATCGATAGCGTGGACATTCGACAAATGAGACGAGCGTCTTCAAGTAGATTTTGCAGCGATTATGGCGTGTCGTGAACTGGCTGTCAGGCGATAAACATGCTCTAGTCAGACATTCAACGACTCTTCGCACCTGGGATGCCTCGCCCAACGTCAGCGCCGATGCGATCTCTCTCCAGAAGTTGGTCCGTGCTGGGGCATTATGTACTCGACAACCTCTCCAGCGTGACGATCTTGTTTTTGTCTGCCAAATTCGAGGCATGCTCTTGTGCGACCTGTGCACATTTAGTCGAGATGAAGAAGCTCGGTTCGGCTGCCAGAATTTCGGGAGAAGACAGCCCATACGTCGGCCACACGACGCAAGTGTGAGGAAGTGCACGTCGTTCGAACGAGGCTACCGCATGGGAGAAGCAGGCGGTTTTATTCTTGTCATGTGCATCGCACTCTAATTACCAGGAACCGTTTCTTCAAGGCAAGATCGCCAGCGGTATAGCACTCGGCGGGCTGTGATTTGCTGCGCGCGGTGAACCTAGCGTATTTGGTCGGGCTGGGCCGAAATTGCTCTTTGGATGGAGACTCGAGCGAGGCAAAGCAAGATTGATGCCAACGCTGGCTGGCTGTCTCTTCCATCTCCTGTTCGACATCAACGTTCGTCGGTGTCGCCCGTTGTTCATTCTCCCTCTCTCTTTGCCCTGCTCCCTCGTGGGCGTCCTTTCCTTTTGCACCACCCTCACCGCGACGGCAGCTCACTCTTTTCGCTGCCGAAGCACCTGCCCTCGTTTGCGGATTGCGATTTGTGATTGTGTTGCTTCATCACAGGTATGTGGCATTTCTGGAGGGAAACGTGCGACAATTGAGAGTCGACTCTGTCACCAATGGCTCCGTCCGGTATTCGAAACACATGACTGATCGGTTCTGCGTACAGTCCTGTCAATCTTTACGACCGACAACGTTGCGATACCCCGTCGTGCAACCCGCGACACCGAACGAATTCAAATCACTACCACGATAGCATCTCATACGACATGTTCAGCCACATCTTGGCTGCCCGCGACGCCAATGGCCCCCCGGTCAACCACACCATGATCAACCTGCTCGTCGTCCTATTAGTCCTGTTCATTCTGGCCCTCTTCCTCGTCGGCGGACTGCTGTTCATGCGCGCACGGAGAAGAGCTCGCAAGGCAGCAGAGTTGCCAGTCTACGAAGAGAAGCGTCTTTCGACCTCGTCGTCTGTCTCTACACACCGCCGTGTCATGGTTCGACCTTCAGAGTCGGTCTACGTCTACCAAGAGAAGCAAAATCTCATCGACAACTCCAATAGCCCACCGCAGAGCCCGCAAGTACCCGAGATCCACATCACACTCCCAGAGGAGTACGATGCTGCTGGCAAGCGACAATCAGGCCGTGTGGTTGTGGTCCACGTTGGCGACAGCGGAGTTGGCATGGAACCAGCAGAGGGCCTGCCAGCGTACGAGAAGGAGGAGGGCGGACGCTTCCAATCGATAGACCTCGAGAGAGTCGGCGGTCTGGTCGAAAAGGCGAGGAATGCCCCCAGCAAGGAGTTCCAATAAGCTGCCGCTGAAAAGCTCACTTTATTGGAACGGAGTATGCGAAGTTGTTTACGACGATTACGACCACTTCTTCAGGCTCATGTCTAACAAAATCCTCCTACCTTCCAGCGGAAGCTCTTACGACAGCACGAGCTTCATTCAAATTTTGCATCTACCTTGTACCGGGAGACTCTTTGGCCTCCTCTTTTTGGTTTCGACAAACCCCGACCAAACAATCCAGCATTGCATTGCATGTCGACATCCCGGATCGATCGAACGATGAGCGCGAAAGCATTCTACTTAATGTGTTACCTGGCTGGGGAATCGAAAAACCAGACATGGCGCTTGACGCCAACAACTTCTCTTCTGCATGGACGAAGAAAAAGGGATCTGAATGAGCGAGATATCCTTGTTAGACTTTTTCTGGCTTGTTGTTGCGCAACGAAAAGCTTGCTTGGTGATTCAGTTCGCTTTTTGAAAGAATCAACTACTGTAGTCGTAGTGTGTATGTACTACTACCACTGGTTTCGTGGGCCGGCTTGGACAGAGAGGCTGCGAGCGGTGTGAATGGAAAGATTGATGCGCATGTTGGACTCGATTTCATTTTGTTCATGCATGTCGTTGGTGTGAATGTGGCTTGCTTGAATATGAAGCTGCTTTCTCCTTTTTTGCCCGGCGACGCGATGCCTCTTGTGCGATCTTGTAAATTTCTCCATGAACCCAATAGCAACTGTGCCATAGTTTCACTCTTGATAATGTACCCCTGTGAGAGCCACGTGCAGACAATGTGTTGCAGATCTCTGCAGCAAGATCGACCAGCCAGCACATGGCAATCCTGACTTTCTCGAAGCAGCAGCAGCGAACCTCACCTCACAGCAACCTCCCACACATACACACACACACTCCTTACCCCCTCCCTCTTTCTCTCTCTGTGTTTATAATGTCTTGGTAATACCTTTTCTTTTCTCTTGTCACGATCCCCAACATCGGCAATGGCGGACGCCGCACCCACGTCCAAAACCGACCTCAAAGCGCAGAACAAGCAGCGCTCGCTGCAGTTTCGCGCGCAGCATGGGCTTGTCGTGGCGTTTTTTCTTTTGATCCTGTAAGTACACAAGTTACATGTCTATCTGTATGGTATGGGGCCTGACGGATATACAGTGTCTTCCACGTCCTCTCCATCTACCTCTTCCTCAGCGGCTTCCTCCTCTCGCGCCTCGTCCTCCAAGACCGCTCCGAATGCGTCGTGCCTCCGATCGAGCTCGAGAATTACGTATCTGGATCGCAAGAGCGGGGATGTTGGCATCCCAAGTCGTTTGACAAGGCGGTGGTTATTCTTGTGGATGCGCTGCGGTATGATTTCACGGTGCCCTTTCAGCCGAGTCCTGGAGATGCAGAGCCGCATTACTTTCATGACAACTTGCCCGTGCTGTATGAGACGGCGATCAAGGAGCCGAAGAATGCGTTCTTGAGGCCGTTCATTGCGGATCCGCCGACTACGACGTTGCAGAGGTTGAAGGGGCTTACAACAGGGACGCTGCCGACGCTGATCGATGCGGGCTCGAATTTTGCGGGCACGGCGATTGATGAGGATAATTTGATCGAGCAGTTGTATAAAGCTGGCAAGAAGGTGGTGCATATTGGAGACGATACATGGCATTCGCTCTTTCCTGGATACTTTGAGCCGAACCTAACGAGGCCGTACGACTCGTTCAATGTGTGGGATTTGCATACGGTGGATAACGGCGTCAACGAGCATCTCTTCCCTTTGCTGGAGCCGGGGATGGCGGGACGCTGGGATGTGGCTATTGGACACTACTTGGGTGTGGATCATGCGGGACATCGGTATGGACCGGATCATCCTGCTATGGCGGAGAAGTTGAGGCAGATGGATGAGGTTTTTCGGAGGATCATTGAGAAGCTGGATGAGAGGACGTTGCTGGTGGTCATGGGGGATCATGGCATGGATGTCAAGGGCGATCATGGTGGGGAGTCGGATATGGAGGTGGAGGCTGCGTTGTGGATGTACTCCAAAAAAGGGAGTTTTGGGAGGGATGGCGAGGCTTCTCTCGCTCCTCCTGCGACTGCGAAGGAACGACCTGTTGCGCAGATCGATCTCGTTCCGACGTTGTCGTTGCTGCTGGGCATGCCGATTCCTTTCAACAATCTTGGGCGACCTATCGAGGAGGCATTCCATGGATCGAGTAAACTTTTGCAACCGAATTACAAGAATCTGGCGGAAGTTAGCCGCTTGACTTCGGCTCAGATCCATCGATATCAAGGGGAATATGCCAAAGTTCGGAAGCTGGACGAGGATGCTACGTCGGTCCCAGCAAAGCTTTGGCGAGCGGCGAACGAGAAGTGGAGTACTCTGTCAGGGAGCGAGAAGGCTCTCAAACAGGCGTACGAAGCTTTCACGCTGTATCAAGCAGAGAATTTGAGCATTTGCAAGGCTCTGTGGGCTCGCTTCGATCTCGTCAGCATGTCGATGGGTCTCATCGCGCTGGTCGGCACGTTCGCGGTCATTGTCATGTACGCGCAGGGGGTCAGTGGTGATCGAGCGGCACTTACTCCACCTCTACTCGGATGGGGATTGATGGGCACAGCGGCTGGAGGACTGACTGGAGCGGCCTTGGGAACACTTCCAATTGCCGCGATGTCGACACTTACTGCATTTGGAGCGGCTACAGGAGGCATCGTTGCCGTGTTGCTTGGGTTCTGGCCTGCACGACCGATTTTGACACTGCCCTTTCCGAGGACTTTCTGGGGCTGGTTGTGCTTCATTTCGACGGCACTCTTGTGTGTTGGCTTTGGCGCCAACTCGTGGATTATCTGGGAGGATGAGCAGCTCCTTTTCTTGCTGTCGACTTTTGCTGTCCTGATGCTTGGGGCGTCACTGGGCCAGCCTGACAGGCAAGATCAGATTTTGGGGGCTGTCAACGCTGTTTCGTTTCTGGTGGCGACGAGGCTCAGTTCGCTCTCGAGACTTTGTCGCGAGGAGCAGGCACGGAATTGTCGCTCGTCATACTACGCTTCGGCGACGTCGTCGACTTCGGCGGCGTGGCAGCTTGCGATACCATTTGCGGTTGCGCTCTTACTTCCGACAGCGGTCAAGTATTTCTTTGTCCGCACGAAGAACTATCATGGCTCTGCTGTCATCTGGATTGGCATTGCCCTGCGACTGGGACTAATTATGGTCGCCAGCTTCTGGGCGCTCGATTCTGCTGATGATGGCGATTGGTTTCCAGAAGTCTCGAAAGATACACTGAAGACTGCAAGAGTGATTCTAGCACAAGTTGTTCTTGCAGTGGCTTTTGCGGCTGGCTATGCAACATACGTATGGGCATCACCAATGCTTGCAGTCAAGACGGAAGAAGCAGCAGAGAAACCGCAATCAACCTCGAAACCGATCAACAACGAAGATCCCAACGCGCCCATCCTCACCACAATCAACGAGGCACCGCAGCCTCGTTCCAAACTCATCATCTACGGCTACGCCAATAGCCACGGCACCCGCTACTTCCTCCTCCCCTGCGCCTGGATCCTCGCGCTCATCCTAGTCCAAAAACCCATGGGCCAAGGCGCGCTCGCCCTCTGCTTCATCTCCATCCTCAACCTCCTCGAAATCCTCGACGCCAACAACCTCCGGCGCTCGCCCCTCAGCCCCATCGTCCTCGCCCTCCTCGGCATGTTCCACTTCTTCAAAACCGGCCACCAAGCCGCCCTCGTCACCATCCAGTGGGACGTCGCCTTCATCCCCCTCAAAACCCTGCAATACCCCTGGGCGCCCCTCATGGTCGTGCTCAACACGTACGGCCCCCAGATCCTCTGCGCCATCGCTGTGCCCACCATCACGTTGTGGAAAGTGCCCCCCAAACATCCGGGGTTACTCGGCCGGATCGCGGGGCAGATGGCGACGCATGTGTTGTTTTATGCGGCGGTTGCGGTGGCTACTGTCGCGGAGGCGGCGTGGTTGAGGAGGCATTTGATGTTGTATCGGGTGTTTATGCCGAGGATGTTGGTCGCGGTGAGTGTGCTTGTGTTGGTGGAGTTTGTGAGTGCTGTGGTGGCCATTGTCGGGGTGAGGTGGAGTATTGTTAGTGTGGGGGATGTTTTTGGGTGGCCGGAGTGAGTTTTGTGGATAGAGTGAGGAGGTTGTAGAGGGGTGTAGATATTTTGTACAGGTTCAACTGTGCTGGTGTTAGCTTGCATGTGCCATTGCATGAGGTGAAGTTGACATGAAGCCAATGCCCGTGCTTCGCAGCTCTAGCGCGTCGTCCCCAGAAAGAGCTCCCGCATCTCGAACTTCCACGTCAACTTCCACTCCCACAACTCACACGACGGGCAATCGCCAAAACCTCCAACTCGCACCGCCAACCATGGCGACCACCACAACCACACCCCCCACCCCGGCAACCCTCACAACCTGGGAAGAAGCCTTCACCCACCCGCTCCCCACAGTCCTCACGCTCGAAAAACAACTGCGCTCCCACATGACCGAGAACCGCACGAAACTGCGCACGCTCGTGGGATCCTCCTATAGAGATTTACTGGGGACGGCGGAGAAGATCATCGAGATGGATGGGCAGATTCGGAGTGTGGAGGGGATGTTGGGGGGCATGGGACGGAGGTGTAATAGTGGGGTTGTGGAGAGGGGGTGGGATGGTTTGAAGGGGAGGAAGGGGGTGGGGAAGGGAGATAAGGGGAGGGAGGGGTGGGTTGTTAATGTTAGGGTGTTGAGGGGGGTTGTGGGGTTTGTGGGGAGGGTTGTTAGGAATGGTGGAAGTGGGAGTGGGAGGGGGGATGCGTTGACTGCGGCGAAGGTTTTGGTGCTGGGACGGTTGGTGCTGAAGGGGTTGGGGGAGAAGGAGGAGGGGAAGGATGGGGTGTTGGTGGAGGAGATGAGGAGGAAGCTAGGGAGTGTGAGGAGGAGGTTGTTGGGGGATATTGCGAGGAGGTTGGTGAGGAGAGGGGGTGGTGAGGAAGAGGAAGAGGAAGAGGATAAGGAGAGGACCGTCAAGACGCTCTGCGCGTACTCATTGATTTCGAGTGCAGGGCCGAGGGACGTCTTGCGGTATTTCATGCAAGTGCGTTTCGAGCAGTTGGAGACGAAGGCGGAAGAGGGGGATTTGGTGAGCATGTTGGATCTCTACAGCCAGACGTTGCTGGATACGAAAGAGCTGTTCCCCCGGCGCTTCGCGGAGGCGTTGGCGGCGTTGGCGAAGGCGACGTTGGTCAAGGATAAAGACGTGAGGGCTGTGCAGGAGTTGAGTCTGGACGTGTATGAACAGTGGATTGAAGAGGATGTGCGAAACTTCCACCCATATGTGCGGCATGATCAGTTGTCGACGGGGGAGGTTGGGGATGCGTTGGCGGCGTGGACGAGGCAGGCGCAGGAGTGTCTGTTGCACGGCTTGAGGGATGCTCTGGAGAAACAGACGGATATGAAAGAGGTGCTGGAGGTGAGGCAGAAGGTTCTGTCGAAGTATTTGGCGCTAAGTGCGAGGGTGCGGAGTGATGCGCATGCGAAAGCGTTGGAGGATATTCGGGCTGCTTTTCTTAAGAGGCTGGAGGAACTTGCTGCTCAGGCGGCGAAGATCGCGGGTTTTGATGTTGCGGATCATGGATCTTCAGAGATGCCTGCGGCGAGTATGTGGGACCTGGCGACGGCGGATCTAGATCTGAACAATGGCGCTATACAGTTCCGCCAAGCGGTCATACATCGACAACATGGCCATTCACCCAGCATCGCAACTGTCACGACAGCGCTGGACAAGTGGATAGAACGACTGCAAGGCTTTACGGAGTTCATCTCGTCTATGCGAACGATCAAATGGGACGACGACCTCGACTTGGAACTGGACGACTTGACAGACGGCGAGTCACTCCAGGTGATCCTCAGCAAGAAAGATCCCCAACTATTGGAAACCCGACTACACGAGGAAACTACGACTGCTCTGGAAGAGACCTATCGACAGGTTGAAAAGTGTCTCGAGTCAGAACATAACCCGACGATCCTTATACGCGTGGTACGCGAAGTCGATCGACGGCGGAGAGGACTTGGGGATCGATTTGAGAAGCTGTCGACAGTCAAAGCGGACCCTACCTTCATTGCAGCCTTGCATCGCCAGGTCGCAGTGTCCATCGCCGAGGAATCCGTCAAGCAATTCTCCAAGAGCGTACAGAAACGCTCCCATACACCAGTGACTTTATGGGACGGCACACCTCCCCTCCCCGTCCAACCTTCACCAGCAACCTTCCGTTTCCTCAAAACATTGCACAAGCACATGTCCTCGGCCGGCACCGATCTCTGGAGTCCTGATGCCGTGCAAGCTCTGAAAGCCCACGTCGCTGAGCAGGTCGCTGCACAGCCAAACATTGAGAAGATCGCCGCCACCACTGCAACCGAGGAGGCGTCCTTGAGTAATGGGCATGCCGATCAAGACGACAAGACGAATGAGAAGATGAGCGCTTCGCGGGACCGACTCGTGCAGCTTCAGTTTGATGTGTTTTATCTGCAGCGGGTTTTCAGCAGCAGCACAGGAGGGAAACTTGGAGAGGTTGTAGGAGAGATTGGAAGGCGTGGAAAACTCGATGACATGGGGTCATTGGAGGTGGAGCGGTTACGGAAGAGTGCGATGGAGTATTGGCGGAGGACGTATTTGTTGTTTGGGTTGTTGGCTGTTGGGGTGAAGATGTCTTGATACTATATCCATTATCACGAACGGTAGTGTGGTCAAGACGTTCAATTTTCGATTCGTTCATCGCGTAGGGCTGAAGACGGTCGTTCAGGATCTAGGATTTGATCCCGCCCTAACAGGCCAAGACCGCGTGCGTGCGTTGCAGGGGTGAGGGAAACGTTCGTTCACCCAGATTTCATCACACCAAAGAAGCGCCTTGTTACTACAGAACGAGCGATGGAAGAAGTGTATGTACATAAGCGCTCGAGGAGACACATCCCCAATAATACATGTACGTGGTGTGTATGTATGTCTGCGTTCGAGCGCACAGTCTTCCAAGCCACGCCACGCCTCGTTTCCCGCGGCTAATTATTGGGTCGCGTGTGACGGTGACACGAACGCGCCCGTTTGTGTCTTGTCTTTGCCCGTTTTGGGGGGATGCAAAGTCGCACATGCTGGGGGGTTTCCAAATAGAAATAGAAGGGTGATTCCCGAATGCCGATGGATGTGAAGAGGGGAGGGGAGATGGTGGTGGTGCTTGGCGATGGTGATGGTGAAGGAGGAGGATGGGGATGGATGAGCTGGGATGGTACAGATGAAACGTGGATCAAACTCTGGGTGTTTCCTTTTGCGGAGGGGGCGTCGCTAGTAAAAGGCTGAAGTACTGGTGAGAGGTGTTGCTGTGAAGAAGAGTGAGAGATTCGAGAAGATGATCCTTGTGGGAGAAGACTGGACAGGGGGGTGCTCGAGACTAGCGAATCCTCAGACGCTAGTGCGCTGCAGCGGGCGGTTTCACACGCGCTGGGGGGCTGCTGCGTTTGGCGAGGACGTGGATGGATTGGGATTGGGTGGGTGGACTGAACTGAACTGGTTTGCGTGCAGCGGAGAGACGTGCAGCTTGCATATCCTGTATACATGTCCTGTGGGTGTTGCGTTCGTCCGAGAAGAGATGATCATCAGAGTATTGATGGATGGATGGATGGATGGATGGATGGCTGTCTTTGACTGAATAGTGTGCAAGGTTACGAGGAGTGGTGTCGGGCGGGAAATGATTGGACGACGGGGTGGGCAGGTCGTGAGGCAGCGGCGTGGTTTGAAACAGCGCCTGGGATTGTGAGCCACACGCCCGCACTCGACCGCTGCCGGTGGTGGGTTCGGTGCGCCCCTGGCGCTGCACGGCACGTCTCGCTTTTGGCACGAGTGTGAGAGAAAGTCCTATGCCGTGGACGTGAGTGAATAGTGAGAGCGAGAGCGCGGAACGAGCGTCGTGCGTGTGCGACTCCTCCTCGTCGACTCCTCTATCGCTGTTACGGTCACTGCCACCACCCTCGTTTCATTCTCGTCCGCCTTCTTCTGGTCGCTGCTTGCTTGCTCGCTGGCTGGCTTTGACGTGCGTGGTTGCTTGCTTGCTGGTCTCCGCGGCAGAGTCGAGCCCTTGCAGATCGCTGCTGCTGCTGCACCGTTTCCACAAACCATCGCATCCACCCCGACTCGCCGCCGTCGCCTGTGCGTGCAGCGTGCGTGCTGCGATACCATCCGCCCTCTCAACGCCCACCGCGCTACGACTCCCTCCCACCTCCCACTCTACACCTCCCACCACCACCATGTCGACTGCTGTCGCCGCCCCCGCGACCACCCTTCCCCCCTCCGTCGAACGCCAGATCTCGCCGCGACACTTTACCTCCATTGCGCCCTCTTCCACGCCAACCGCCGCCTCGGCACCGACCTCGTCCGCACCAGAACCCGCCCAAAAACGAGCTCGAAGTAATGGCTCTCCCGACGCTCGCCCTCCACTAGAGAGAAGCAACTCCAACGGCAACAGCAGCCCCAGCTCGTGCGTAACGTCGCCTCCCGAGCTATCCTATCCACGCACGCGCGCTAACACTTCACCTCGCAGACAACGCGCGCCCATGATCAAAGTCAAGAAGGAGCCCGGTTCGCCTGCTCTGACGTCGTCGCGGCCACGACCCAAGGCTCTCGACCTCTCCTCGAGCATGTCCAAGGGCCACGGCCCGCATACTGGTCGTCCTTCAGCTCCACTTACCTCGAGAGAGTCGGCTGGCTTGGTCATTCAAGACGTGGGTTTGGCTTGTCTGTCGCCGGGCTTTCAGACGAACGATCCGGCCATGCGGGAACAACTCCAGCGCAGTCTCGACGTGCGAGACCAGCAGCGCCAGATTATTGAAGCTAGGAATAAGGGGAAGCCGGGCAGCTCACACGACATGGGCGATGGGCCGCGAACACAGGATACTACACTTTTTGGCGTTCAGACCGGTGCGAGAACACCCAGCACGTCGAGGAGAAAGGGACCCCCTCCAGGATTGTCAATCGCTGCGCCCTCGGCGGCACAGTTTGCGAATGACAGAGTTATACAATCTGCGCCTATAAACCAGACGTTCACAGGACTTCGGCCAGGAGAATACCCACACTCGAGACACGCACAGCATGGTCCAAGCACACTCAGCCAGACAAGCCACATCCACGCCATGCCGGCGACGCAGACGAATAACCGCCTGCCCCCTATTGCGGACGTCTTTGCGAATGATAGACTGGACGCTCCACGATACCCCGCCAACAACTCCCCTGGTCACAACGCACATCCGCCAGCGCCATCACCGGGATACCCGCCACAATCAGGTCATATCATGCCCATGAGTGGACGTGCGAGAGAGTTCCGATCAGTGGAAGAGGCGGTTCAAGGCTTGTCTGGCGGGCGAGACGATCTCATGCCTAAAGTCGTTCACTACGGGGGTGTGCAGCCACCAACACCACCGTCTCCCATGCCAGGCCAGCAAACAAACGCGGGTGCTCAGGACCACCGACCACAGTACGCTACCGACACGAGACCTGATATCCTCGCACGAACGTCTTCGATGAACGGACGGAGACGCGGCCGAGATGAGTATGAACGAGATAATGGCAGCCCACCTTCCAGCTTCAACCGACCCGAACCGAAACGAGCGACGTTCGCCGTGCGTGGCGACGACCGTGATCGCGAAGAAGATTGGAGAGCAGGAATGAGCAGCGCCGAGAAGCGGGAAGAATTCCTACGACTATGCGAGCGTGCGTGGGATCTGTTTCATTCATAAAAAAACCAGAAAGCTGGATTCCTTTTTTCCAAGGACAAATCCTTTAAAGTTTTGAACATATTCCTAGCCACGAACACGCGACGAAATTTTTGAACGTTTGCAAGAAAGAAAGAAAGAACAACGGCGGCGGCGGGATCTGGAATTCTTTCTACTACTACATCGCATAGCTGGAGACTGGCATTCTTGAAGCACAAATCGCTTCAGGCGGGATGGAGATTTCTTCAATAAGGAGGAGGGAGGGGCGCAAGCGAGGCGTTTCGGATTTGATTGATTCATCACACACCCCTGGATTCGATGAACATCATCATCTTCACCTTTTTTTCGTATGGAGTTTTTGGTTTTTGGGTTGGTTGCGGATCAGATCAGTAGTCAGTCGAAAGGAGACTTTTGATCTTGTTGATGGGTTGGTTTTTTCGCTGGGGATGATTGAGGAGTAATGGCGAGAGATAGAAAGAGTGAAGAGATGGGGAGGGGAGGGAGAGCAGGTAGAAACCAGACTATCTGTTTCTGTATCTCTGTTTTTTGCGGGATGTGTTTTGTTGTGTTGTGTCTGGTAATGATGAGGTGGTGAAGAGGAAGAGGAAGGTAGATAGTGGTGGTAGAAGTGTGAGGAGATGGGGATGAGGATGGGGGGTAATGAGAATCATTCCATCGATGTGCATCTGCATCTTCGTTCCTACGTATGTGATCATCTCGGTCGCTTGCTTGCTTGCATGTGAGGAGGGGGAGGGGTAGACTGGTTTTGATGTTGAGGTAAGCACGTCGTGGTGGTTGACGCCCTAGGTTGTCAATGGTCTCTCTCCCCTTGGCTTCTCCTCCCGTACAGGGAAGGAGTATATGATGCGTTCTCCTGCGTGTTGTGCGTGTTGTGCGTGTTAATGAGGGGAAGTGTCAAGGCTCGATAGTATCACTACAGGTCGAGGTGGAGGAGCTGGAACCGCGACTAGAAAAGGAACTAGAAGTCTTCTCTTCTAATGACTTGGATCGAACAGAGGGAAGGCTAGAGGTCTTCTCCACGTGGGTGGGATGGGGTCCGATAAGATAGGACAAAAGAAAGAGAGACTTGAGGAGGGAATGATCTTGATACAGGAGGTGGGAGGCGGTCGTTGTGCGGCTTAGGGAAGGGAAGGGAGAGAGGCGGGGACAGCTTGGTCTTTCGTTTGTCGTTGTTGATTCGTATTCTCAGGTACATCACAGCCTGTGTGTAGAGTTTAGCTCGGGCCATTGGCAACCTCAGGCCTGGCTGTGGTTTCTTCTTCTATGACCGAGTCTCTCCGCGAGAGGTTTGTTTTCTCCTGCCTCAATGACTGGGACACTCAAAGTCGTCGTGGGGGTGATCGCGCTGTGGTGGATGTGCTGTTATGAGGGCCTTCAGCTGTTCGTCATCGGCGCAGTCAAGGTCGGCTTGGGTTTGCTTTTCGTTGTCGTGAAGTTTTGGGTCGCCTGAGAATGACACGGTCAGTTGGGAGACTCCTGGTGCTTAAGGGGTGAAAAAGGGATCGAACCATCAATGATCATATAGCCGTGATCGTTCAAAGCCCAGCCTCCTTGCTTATCTCCCCCGTCTTCGACGTCGCAGGTTTTCTTGATGAAGTCTTCCATCATGATCATACCTGTTGGAAAGGCTTCAGTGGTTATGTTGGTCTGAGGTGGGTGGAGCAGGACGTACATTGGGCGAATACCAGACAAAGTGGCTCGGAGCCCTCTTGCACTTGGAGAGTCAACCACTGCGAGAAGGTCAGTCACTGAGTGTCTGCAAACTTGCCACGTTGTGATCCAAGTGATCGTCGTAGCACATGTGGTAGGTCATGGTGAGGTACCAGCCTGGGTTGACGGTTTGAAAGTTGCTACGTTCGTAAGCATGTGCTGTTTGAGCAAGGAGAGAGGACGCTCTTACAAGTAGTTGCAGAAGCTTGTGGCTGCTTGCATTCTGGTGTCCCTGTTAGTCATGCTTCGTGGTTTGATCGTGATGAACAACTTACAAGTCGCTGGTGGTTCGCTGATAGCCTGAGTCGTAGCAACCGTCTTGGTCCCAGTCGCCCATGTACGACAGGTCTCTTGGATGCTTGAGTGAGATCTTGCTGCCTAGAGATCAGTCAGTACGGGACGACATTACCAGGTGAAGTGTTCCTTCGCGAACCTGGAACGCCCCAAGTAAAGTTTCCCAAGCCCTCGGCGCTGATGACGTTCGAGGAAGAGGTAGGGAGTGTTGTAGCCTTCGGATCCTTGCAGTCCTTCTTCGTCGTCGTAGCATTCGACAGATCCTGTCCACCCAAGACGTCCGGATCAATGAGCCACATGAGACCGCAGCGATCTTCCGTCACATTGCCGCCCTGATGCGTCGGGCAGTCATTGAATGGCTTTGGAAGCCAGCGCTTGCATGCGTTGTAGGTGATGTTGTAGTCGCAGTCGGGCACGACAGGGCCAGGACGAGAGACTTCCGCGCCGATGTGGTGACCGGTCGGGCTGATGTAGAAGTCTGATGATCATTAGCGATTAGGGCCACTTGATGGTATTGATGTTGTATGTACCCGGAGCTGCTTGGAGCCTCCCTCCTAGATCGAGACCATCGTACTTCTTGCACAAGTTGTCGACAGCTCCGTCGATGATTTTCTGAGTGGTGGTCTGGCCGGATTGGTAGCAGAAGAGCGTCTGCTCAACACAGTCGCTGTTGTCCACGGTGATTGGTGAGGCATCGAGGACTGCCGCTAGGTGCAAGCCCGCAAGGAGGAAGAAGATCGACCGAAACAGCATCGTGATGGAGCCGACGTTGAGGTGATTGAGGAATGGAGGCAAACCAGTCCGCGGTGTAGGACTCTTGGTGGTTGGGGTTGTATTGAGCGTGTTGATGAGAGAGTGTACTCGAGAGCGTGAAGTGCAAACCTAAGAAGTCGCTTTACCATCGCTCCTTCCTCATCAAATGCTCCCTTCTCAATGATGTCGTCACACGCGAATTATTACTGTACATGGCGACTTGATCTCATGTCGAGCATCCAAGACACTTCCTAACCAATAGCAAGTCACCTCAGAATATTCGAAAAAGAAGAAATGCATGAACAACCCAACTTACATTGCCGGCTAAACACCTTCCAATGATACTTCTTCCAGCACCAACACCAATGCAAAAGAAAACACCAAAAAGGAATTACAATCGAAGCCGTCGGCCTCAACACACCTTTTTGGTCCCACCGAGCCCGCCACACAAGAAGAACTAATCCCGAAAGATTAGAGAGAAGACAGTGAGGCTCAATCCATTCTGAGTTATTTTATTGTCTTTTCTTTTTTTTGTCGTTCCAGTCGAACACCCGTCTAATCTCGCGGTGTTAACCGCTCGACCACGCTGGTGTTCGACTGGTGGGGGTAGTTTTGGAAAAGTATATGTTACTTTGAGCGAGGTGATGTTTTGGGAGAATTCGCGGTGGATGATTGGTTGGCGGGAGTCGGAGACCGGTCCGGAGGCGCTAGATCGGATTGCAGACTCGACCACAGCCGTCAAGGACATGTGCCAACAATCTTTCATAGGGAACAGACGAATCCAAGACCGTGTCCCAGTACCTAGTTTGATGCATACGGGGCTCGAGCCGTCGTGATACGGTGGAAATGGTGGCCGGTGTCGCTGCGGTGAGGTATTCAGGCTATCGGCCGCGTACCTGATCTCCTAGAGATTGGGAGAGACATGACTGTCGGTTTGACATGTTACGCTTGCGGCCCCATGGATGATGAAGGAGAGCACAGTCGCGGGTACAGTCCAGAGGAAGGGTACTTGACCGACATGGCAAATGCCATAACCGGCACTTCAATGCAATACTTACTTAACCTACCATCCTCCTCGCATCCGGCATCCGCTTCTTCTCTTTCTGGCCCTCCTTCTTCCGCCGCTTGTCGATGATCTTCTCCCGCTCTTTGCTCTTCATGCCCTTGAACTTCTCTACCAACGCCTTCTCCTTGACGTCCTTCTTCTTGAGGTAGTACGGATTCTTGCCCTGCTCCATTCTCTCGCGCTCCTCCTTTCTGTGCCGTCTGATGATCTCCTGTTCTCGTTCCTTCGCTTCCTTCGCCTTGATTCTGTTCTCCATGCTGCCCATTGTCCTTCTGAGCAACTCCTTCTCTTCTTCGTTCTTCGTCTTCTTGATTGCAGCCTTCAATTCGCTGATTTCGGATTTCTGGTAGTCGCGAAGGAAACTGTATGCCTTCTCGCTATTGCCTGGATGCGAAGACTGCTGATGTAGAGCGTCGAATCTAGGATCTCTGACTATCCGCTTTGGGACGTCCACGACCACTCGTTTGCGGGAGACCTGGTATCTGGACGATTGTGCAGCAGGTGCATGCTTTGAAGTTCGTGATTTTGGCGCCTCTTCCTCTGATGGTGCTGAATCTGAGTCTTCTTCGTCCTCGTCATCCTCTTCAGATTCTTCTTGTCTTCCACGATCGGAAGCTTCAGCAGACTTTTTCGAAGCTTTTGAGGCCTTCCCGGCAGGCGCAGATTTTGATTCCTTGATTTCGCGAAGCCTCGCTCTTAACGCTTCCAGCTTGTCTTCTTGATCTGCCGTTGTATCTGAGCCACGCTTTCGCTTTCGAGATATGGTATCCTGTGCCTGTTTCAAAGCACCGAACGAGACATTGCTGATCTGCTGCTCGAAGTTTTCTCCATCGTTGTCGCTTCCCTGCTCATCGTCTTCGCTCATCGCATCTTCTTGCTCCACTTCACCGGCACCATCTGCTGATTCAACGTCCGATCGGTAATCCTCGGCATCATCGCTCGCGTCGTCGTAGGCCACGGGCCGGGGTCGTACATTTCTCTGCATTGTCATCGCATAATTATTGAAGCACTGGCTGACAAAAAGTGGTACAAGACGTTGCGAAAGCAAGCCCTAAGACCGGGGTCGAGTTGAAATCGGAGCAAGTAACGCCAAAGCGGTTAGATCTCCCGAGGGTTTTGCCAGGGTTCGAGAGCTTCGCTGGAGAGTTCGTTTTGCTTCTGACATAAAAATGCCGTCATCCGTGATCCAGCCGCCCAATTGCCGTCTGCACATATATCCAGCAATCGCCTCTATCAGACATTCGACTCTTCTTTTGCGCCAATTGACAACGAGTCACCTCTCACATCGTCAACCAACAACATGAAGATCCTAACCAAGGAAGAGGAGCAGGAGCACTACCGGTAGGCGCTCACGCGATCATTGCATTGGAAGCGAACTCTAATCATTTTCACAGGGCTACGGTCACGGGTGGTCTCATGGGTGGTGTTACTGGCACTGCCGCTGGAGCATTGGGTGTCTACGGAGCGACAGCAAGATACCCAACCTTCAGGGCATTGACCCTGCCATTCAAAGCGTTCTTGATCGCCTCGTCCGGAACATTCGCCGCCATTATCGCCGCCGATTCATACTCGCGAAGATTCGAAGCCTCAAAACATCCTGAAAAGAACTACCGAGATGAGCAAGAGACTATTCAGGAGCAGATCGCATCGCAGAGAACTACAAAGGAGAAGGCGATGCAATGGTGTGGCGACAACCGATACAGTCTCGTCTTTGGCTCGTGGGTGGCATCGATATCAGTGGCAATGGGCATCATCAACCGCAACCCGTACCAGACGACTCAGCAGAAGCTCGTACAAGCTCGTGTGTGGGCACAAGGTGCTACTCTCGCCGCCGTGATTATCAGTTTAGCATTCGAGGGGAGTGATCGTATGAGCAAGACTGGACGATGGGAGACGGTTAAGATACTGGATCCCAACGACCCTGAGCACAAGCACTACATTGAGAAGAAGATCCACCACGAAAGGTACGCAGGTGAGGACCAATGGATGGATATGGTCGAGGCAGAGGAGCAACGAATCAAGGAGAGGGAGCGTGCTGTTAAGGAACGCGAGGAGGCTGATAAGAAGGCTGGAAAGGTCTCGAAGGCCACCAAGCAGCATGCCAGCAACCTCGAGAAGGGCAAGCCTGAGGAGAGCAAGGATGAGAAGCTCAATGCTGCGTAGAGAAGAGTCGGGACTATGGCTTGCAGTGTGCCTTGCGATTCCCTTCTTCAGCGACATAGCGGCGTCTAATTTGGGCTAACTTGGGCATCAGTTTTGCCTGGGATGAATGTATGACTGCATCAGCTTAGGAGCAAGGCGTTTGGAGAGGGTGGCAAGATCATGTAGAAGTAGAATGTAAAAAAATTGACCTGGTCTCAGGAGATCTTGGTGTGATTCCTCTCGCGCCCCTTTTCCATTTGGCATATCAATTAGACATGCCCACTGTTCATGTTCACGGCCAAATCGTCTAGGGAACTCGATGTGTTTGTAAGATATCATTCCCTTATTCATACATACATACATACATACATGCTACATCGTTACATTATATTCTCAACCACGCAAACATCCCACCCATTTCAAGTCATACCATGCCTCCCCCAACCAACAACAAACAAAGCTTTCTATTCATACATGATATCATGCCATCTCAACACATTCATCCCCAAACGCTTCCTCAAATGTTGAAAAGTCCAAATCAAATCCCTTCCATCCGTCATGGCGGCGTTAGGTATCAGTACATTGTAAAAAAAGAGTATATTCGATAACATAGTTGTCGGGCAAAGCGAGCGTGGGCATATGTGTGTGTGGTGCTCATGTGATTAATGCGGCAGCGGACGGGTTCGTATGGTCGTTTCCTGGGCTCGCACAAAGGTAGGATGGTGGCGTACTGAAAAAAGGACATGTGTAAGGCCGTGAACAAACATAGTATGGGATGCGCATATGTCTCAATGCGGTTCTGATTCTGCGGTACCTTCAGCGGGTCGCTCGGGCGGAGCGGTGCGTGGTGCACTTGCAGCACCACCAGCTGTTGTTGTTGCTGCTGGGTCCTCTCGATGGCGGAGCACTGCCGTTCGTGCTGGGCTGTCTTCTGACCCGCGTCCCATTCTTGCGTAAGGTGACTCGTATCTTTGACCGGAGCGGGCGACGGGTGTCTCTTCGGCTTCGGATTTGGTTGATCGAGCGCGGCGTCGTTTGCCGGATGATGAGCTCGATTGGCTTGCGCTTTTGGGATCGCGTGCGGTTGGTGTCAACATTGCGGCGATGGGCATTCGTGTGGCGGGTGGTAGTGAGGATGGCTTTGGTTCTTCTAGTACGGGTGCGGCAAGCGTTGGAGCGGACGATGTCGTCGACGATGGGGTTTGTATTGGCGGTGGTAAGGGTCTGGCCATTGGTGCCGGCCCAGGTTCGCTTCGTCCTGCTGCTGCTGCAGCCTCTGCTTTGGCAAGCTTCTCAGCATTGGTAGGACGTCCTCGCTTCCTCTTCGGAGGAGGCTCTGTCGGTGATGGTTGAGCATATAGACTCGGGCCACTTTGTATAGGCTTTGGTCTTATCTCTCGACCGCCGCCGCCGCCACCAGGTGCTGGGTATTGTGATTCGAAGGGAAACGGTCTTTTGATGTTCTGTGATGCTGCCTGTGCAGATATAGGCGTGGGCGTAAGAGGAGCTATCGGCGCGGCCATTGGATGTATCGACAGGGATCTCCGCAAGTCTTCGAAGGCTCTTCGGCAAGAGTTTAGCGAGCGACCTAAAGCACACTCAGCAATTGAAATCGAATATTGGATCGACGTCGAAGGGGGCGGACCCAGCACGTCGGTCGGGTTGTTGGGGGCGCTCACCTTGAGGAAGGGGGATGTCTTCTAGTTGCGGCAAGATATTATATTGTCTGATTATGTTGTAGAAGACATCAGGAGGCAGGTTCGCGGACTTGATTATTTCGGCCAGTAGGTAGTTCTGCATCCATGTCAGAGGTGCAGTGACACAAGGATCGCCATCAGCCACGGTACCTTCTCATGATTAGACCATGGCTGCTCAGGAGGTGTTGCCATGCCGAGGGAGGAACGGAACAGAGGAAACACGTAGCTGATTCATAGAAGGCATACGTCGGACAGTCGTACAGTATTTCAGCAGTAAGCGGTGGGCGCGTAGGGGTCGTCAAGTCGTCCAAGTCGCAACAAAGGAAACCCAGCGTGGGACAGTACAGTGCGTCCCAAAGCTCCGGCAGAGACCGCTCAAACGAGTGTATGAAGAGGCGCGCTGAACGATTGTAAGAAAAGATGCATTACCACGCCTGCACCCGACCAGGTACGAAAATGAGCGTTCAGGTCCAAACGAGGGATTGCAACAGGAAAAAAGAGATGCTGGTGGTGGGAGATGAGACCTGAATTGAGGCTCTTGCAGTGCATATGCATTGCATTAGCCTAGGAGTGTGCATATGATGCTGGTGTCGGCTCGCTCAAACGCCCTTGGAGATGCAGCAAGGACATGGTGCGGCATCGCAGCCATGCAGTCCGCTGCGCTGGGCTGGTCACTGCCGGGCGGTGGCACCATGACACTGGGTCTTGTACATGTGTCAATGCCGTCAGGAAGGTCGACGTGCGTGGGAGAGTTTGCTCTGCCTGAAGCTGGCACGGGCAGGGCTGCGAAGCCAAAACGCACAAGCGCCGGGACCGTCCGCCCGCGTCCGGTTTTCTCGCGAGGCCAGCGCAGAAGAGGCACCACCGAGGAGTGGCAGCGTGCCGCATCGCCATCGAACAGAGCGCCGCCGGGGCACGACTTATTCTCCGCGAGATCGCAATGATATCCATTCGCTCTTGCGCAATCTCGCGCGCAACCCCTGCTGCCATCTGCTGCTGCCGCGGGAGCTTGTTGCCGCTCGGGCTCGTTCATGACAACGACTTTGCATCGCCGGCGTGTCGCCCGTCAGGAGCAGCAACAACCGGCAATGCCACCACGTCCGCTCTCATCAAATGAAAACGCCCGGCGCGCTGCGAGGCAGTTGTTAGTATGATGAGTCCCCTTTCCTCTCACGGGTGGGCATTGGCGTCCGCGACGAAAAGGACCGATGACGTGGCGGGGAAAGGGAAGCAGGGCAACCCATCTGTACCATCTTTCTGGACATTGTTCCCACGACCAGCAGCAACGATCGAAGTGTTTGGGCCTGCGTATCTGGATGGCCACGCGCAGCCTGCCGGCTCCTGGTGTTCGTCTCAGCCACGGTCGAAGCTCATCGTCTTCCCATGCCGCTTGCCGCCTTCAGGGATCCGGCCATTGCCAACCAGTGTAAGCGCCCAATGGCTCTGACTGCGAGATGTGCAGGTCGCCTGGCCTTCTCACCGAGACGAAGAATGCTGTGAAAGTCTGCGGTCGGCAGCGATTCTGTCTCATCGACGCGCTCCTCCACCGAATCCGACAGGCCGAGGGTACCCGGTGTGCAGGCTGCGAGACGTGCCCGACTGAGTATCCGCAGTCTCGTGACATGCGATCGGGAGCTGCGTTGAAGAAGACGAAGGCTGTATATCAAGAGGTAGGCTGCTGTGCCGCGCGGACGGAGAATGTAAGTGCAATATGGATGCCATCAGAGTTGGGATCCCGCTTTGGGGCGGCCGCACCCGAGACCGCTTTCAAGACCAAAGCGACGCTGGACTTTCCTTCACTCTCCTCTACCATCTTGCCTTCGCGAGCAGTCTCGCCGGCGTCGCCTCATTCCACTGTTCTCTTGCGTCTGGCGCTCCATCCCTATCTCCTCGGCGAAAGGCTCGACTACATTGGTGACGGATTTGAGCGGTTTTGGCGAGGGTATGGACCCGGTCACATGCGTCCTGTAATAGTGTAGCACGTACTCATACCAGAGAAGCAGTCTTCCAAACCCGCTGGGCTGTTGCGCCTTGCCATTCACTTGCCCGCCGCCTCGAGAAGCTCTTGCTCTTGTCACTGCTTGTCGAAACGCAACCCAAAGTCCTGCCGCCTGCACATGGTACTTCCGTCACCGCCGCGAAGCCATTCTCGATCGACGACGGCACTCGTGACCACTGCCTGACGGGGAGGAGAGATTTCGGGGTCGTGGGAGGTGGCATGTGCGTGAGAAGGGGCGCTGTCTTCCAAGTTCGCTCGTGACGCTGCCGCTGCCACTGCCACTGTCAACAACCTCCGCGTTGCAGCTCCGTGCCGGCTCCACCACCCACCCACCACAACCACGCCACGCCACGACACCAGAATGGCGAACGGCGGCACGAAACATGAGCGACTGGAGTCAGAGGTGCGGGACATGAAGCTCAAAGAGGAAGACTCGGACGTGGATATGGACACTGTCGCCCCAGCCGACTCGGAGGACGAGGCCTCAGCTTCTGCCAGTGGTGCGGCCACACCATCTGGCATCAAGCGACAATCACGGTCACCCACCAAGCGGCAGCGCTTCATGGACTCGCCGGCTACCAAGTCCGAGGAAGAGGAGACCATCGGCGGCGAAGTCACCCTCAAGCTGGAGCCAGGTAAGCCGCCCAAGCTGGCACGCTCAACTTCGCACAAGGTCGAAAAGCGCCCAGCACCACTATTCTTCGACTATGAAGACAAGACGCCGGAAGCCAGGAAGACCTTCGACATCCTCGAGCAGTGCACTTATGCCAACAAATACCTGGGCACCACCGAACATGCGCTCGAGTGCGACTGCGCTGAAGAGTGGGGTAAGTCCTTTTCTCGTATCCTGGTTGTTTCTGTGATTTTTAGCATTGTGCAGCTATCTAACCCCAAATACAGATACATCGACTCGTTCCAATCATGCCTGCGGCGAAGACTCTGACTGCATCAACCGCGCGACCAAAATGGAATGCGTCGGGGATTGCGGGTGCGGCACCAACTGCCAGAACCAGCGCTTCCAGCAGAAGCAGTACGCCAACGTCACGGTCATCAAAACCGAGAAGAAAGGCTACGGACTTCGAGCGAACACCGATCTTCGAGCGAACGACTTCATCTTCGAGTACATCGGCGAGGTCATTGGCGAAAATGTCTTCCGCCGCCGCATGCAACAATACGACGAAGAAGGTATCAAGCATTTCTACTTCATGTCCCTGACCAAGGGAGAATTCGTGGATGCAACGAAGAAAGGAAACCTGGGCCGATTCTGCAATCACTCTTGCAATCCAAACTGCTATGTTGACAAATGGGTTGTTGGTGACAAGCTGCGCATGGGCATCTTTGCTGAGCGCAAAATCCGTGCCGGGGAGGAACTCGTCTTTAACTACAACGTTGACCGATATGGAGCGGAGCCACAACCATGCTACTGCGGAGAACCCAATTGCACTGGATTCATTGGCGGCAAGACTCAGACGGAGCGCGGCACCAAACTGTCAAACACCATCATCGAGGCTCTTGGTATCGACGATGCGGACGCATGGGATACGGCTGTGGCGAAGCGGCCTCGCAAGAAGAAGGCCGGTGAAGACGACGAGGAGTATGTCAACAACGTCGAGCCTAGAGGTCTCGACGAAGAAGGCGTCAACAAAGTCATGTCTTCGCTCATGCAGTGCAAGGAGAAGTGGATTGCTGTCAAGCTGCTCACCCGCATTCAGCGTGCCGACGACGAGAAGGTGCGAAATCGTGTCGTGCGCTTCCACGGCTATCGAATACTCAAGACTACTCTGTCCAACTTCAGCGACGATGTCAACGTCTGCATGCAGATTCTGGACATTCTCGACAAGATGCCGCGACTTACTCGGAACAAGATCCAGGACTCGAAGATCGAGGACGCGGTGAAAGAGCTCATAGACCACGAAGACGAACGGGTGGCCTCTCATGCGAAAACGTTGCTGGATGCCTGGGCGAAGTTGGAAGTTGCGTACCGGATACCACGGATGAAGCGCGATCCAAACGCAGCGGCACCTGACCGAAAGGCTGAGCGCCTTGATCGTCGCGACGATGATAGACGACGCAGCAAATCAAGGTCAAAGTCCAAGTCTCCGGAGAGAATACAAGCCCCCAGTGGACCTCGAAGCAATGCTCCTCAACGGGCGCCCGGCTATCGACCTCCTCCTCGAGGCCGTCCACCACCTCCCAGTGGCCCCCTGCCCGCTGGCTGGTTTCAGGCCAACGCCGCGAATGGCAATACATACTACTACAACTCGAGTGGTGTCACCACGTGGCAGAGACCTACAATTCCCGCTGCCACAGCACCACCACCTCCACCACCGAAAGCTGTCTCTGACCAGCAAATGCTACAGGACCTCATCAAGAACATTGTCGCGACAAAGAAAGAGACAGTGAAGCAGCCCTCGGCGGCTGCGACACCAGTCGAAACTCCGAAGAAAGAACGCAAAGAGGACAAATGGCGGTCATTACCAGTGGAAAAGCAGAAGCGGTTATACGAGAGTGCTCTCCAACCGCATGTCATGCATGTGGTCGGCAAGTACAAACATAAGCTAGCCAAGGATGATCTCAAGCGTTGGGCCAAGGAGTTTGCCAAGCAGATGGTCGAATCCGACTTCAAGAAGGGCCGTGTTGAGGACGCGAATAAGATCAGCGACAAGAAGGCCAAGGATGTCAAGAAGCACGCTCAGACATTCTTCGAGAAGGCAGTCAAGAAGAAGGAGGCGGCTGATCAGAAGAAGTCTGACAAGAAAGCGAAGAAGGACGACGGCAGCCACACGCCAGAGGGGTCACCAGCGGCACCTGGCAGTCCCGTTCTTGTTGAGGACGACGACATGATCGAAGACGCAACTCCATTGGAGGCAAGCCAGAGTCCTGCTACACTCAAGCGACGATATGAAGAGTTGGCACAATCAGCAGATGATGATTCCATTCTCAAGAAGCAACGAACTGGCCCTATCGACGCGCCTCCTCCTCCGCCACCTCCGCCACCAGGGGACGAAGAGATGGATGATACCACACCAACAGGGAATGATGGATTGACTGCCGACTCTGACATGGGATTTTCTATCAAGGGCGCTGCCTCTTCGCAAAGCCGTCCCGTCTCGAGGAACGGAGAACATGCACTGGCCACGCCTCCAACCACTGGCTCACCGGACCGCGACGACACCGAGAAGACGCAGCAGCGCGCCAACTTCGCGGGTATGAATCCGGATAGAATGCGGCAGCTCGGCATCATAGATGGCGCGAATCGGTGATACCCTTCTTTGTTGTATTGATGGTCGGGATGGTGTTGCTTGGCTTCTTTTCTCAAACACCAGCCTTTCGAACAGTCGCTGCGATGGGCAGAATTTTGCAGTCCCCACGAGGTGCAGTCCCCACGAGGAGTAATGCTGTATACTAGGTAGTCGTAGTCGTCATCACACAGAGTTGGCAGAGCAGCCTGCTCCAGAGCCAAATGGAAAAATGGTATCTTGGCATCCTCTCGTTCGCTCGCAGTAGCTCTCTCAATCATCAAACAAATCCCCTCCCGCCGCATCCCTCCCCCCAGCCGCAGCATTCCAACAACTCCACCCCTTCACCTTCCACCCCTCCCTCGCTTTACTCACCCAACCCCCCGTCGCCGCGACCACCGCCGCGCGATCCTCGGCCTGCACCCGAATCCAGACATCTTGGCCCTCGAGTTTGAGAATGTCGAAGGTTATGGCTGAGCCGTGCAGGCCGAGGAAGGTGGAGAGCGCGCCGGTGAGGTGCATGTGGGCTGTCATGGTGTCGAGGTCTTGAGTGGGGTTGGGGGTTGGGGAGAGGTGTTGCAGGCGGATGTAGGACCAGGTTGGGTGGCGGATCGAGAATTGGGTTGTTGCGGGTTTGGTGGAGGGCTTTTTGCGTTTTTTGGTGGTGGGTGATGCGGATGTGGTTGCAAGTGTGTCTTGTTCGGGGGCGTCGGGGAGTTCTTCTGGATCTGTGGCCATATTTATTTTGCTTGGATGTTGATGTCTACGTTTTGACGTGAGAAAGAGAGGAAAGTGAAGTTCAAGTAGAAAGTGCCAAGATCGAGCTAGCTTGATCGGGTAATGCTGATGAGGTCCAGCAGTAGGCCTTTTTGCTAGAGCTAGAGCTAGAGTACAGTCTTTCGCATGGTCTATAGTGTTCAACCACCAACGCCGTGCTCGCTAAAACCAGTTGGAAGTAATCAATCATCCTTGCAATCACTCAGTCCTCATGCGGGCTCCACCCCCTGTCTTCGCAGTCTCAGCCTTTCTCTTTCTCAACAGCGAGTCTGGAGTGGCGCTCCTCTCCTTCTGACCTCCTCCAAAGCTCGCCAGTGCCGCCGCCAGCGAACCCCCGGCCCCTCCTGCTCCTGGACCGGGCTTGGTCATTTCGGCCAAGCAGGTCGCGTGCACGATTTTGTCATTGTGAACAGTCGCGTTGGCAAAGATCCAGTCTTGAAGGTCCTCCGAGTAGCTGCTCTTCATCTCTTCGAAGCAGATGTTGCATGTATTCTTCGTCATGCCCGCCGGTGCACGCACAAATTGATCTTGTGGGCCTTTCTTCGCCTTGGCCGTCGCCTCAGTGTCTGCGGCGGTTGCAGTGGTCGTGGATGGGTCGTATTCCTTGTGTCTAATCCAGTCCATTTCGTCGACGTACCAGTTGCGGTGATGGCCACGGTTCGTGTTCGGATCGGCGATGCGTTGATTCATGCGGAAATGCCAGTCGAGGTGACGGCTCTTCTTCTCGCGGCCTTCGTCAGTGGTAAGAAACCGCCGTCCACAGGTGCTGCACTGATTTGACTGCGCATCGTAGAGAGCATGCACCAGCTCGGGGCGGAAGGTCTTCAGAGAGGAGGCTGACAGTGGTACTGCCGCCGATCCTGGCTGCTGCAGCGGCATCTGAGCAGGCGTGCTGTTTTGCGGCGTTGGGATGATGCCTTGTAGTGATTTGAGTAGCGCTGCTGTGGGATCCACTGGTGGTGCTAGCGATGTAGGTGGAGCAGGGGGAGGCGCTGCATTGGGACCCAGGAGACCAGCCTTCGCAAGTGTAGCGAAAAGGTTGGCTGGGTCGTTCGCATTTGGTGTAGTCGTATTGTTCTGAACAGTGTTAAGCTGGGAGTGAGTCGCTTCTCGCAATCCTGGCACTGCAGCTCGCATCTGCGGCGTACTGGGCTTGGGTACGTTCGCTAGCAAGGCCTGTAGTCCATTGAGGGCATTCGGAGGTAGGCCAGGCGGCATGTTCGGTGGCATGCCCGGTGGAAATGGTAGGGGTGCCGGTGCTGTTTGCGCAGGTGGTTGTGGGGGTTGATAAGGTTGAGAGTACGGTGGCATGGGTGGCTGCTGCCATTGAGGTGTAGGTACTGGAAGAGGAGGCTGTGGAGTGGATTGCATGGCAGACGGAGGTGGTACTGATGCGGACAGTGCTGCGACTTGTTGCTTTGTTTGCTGCAGCTCGGTCGGGCTCATGGTCCTCGAGTCTAGCAGAGCGCGCAGTTGACGTAGAGCACCAAGCTGACTGCTGAGGCCCGCATTGTGTGGATTTGATGCAAGTGTCTGCTGGAGTCTCGAGACGAGAGAGTCGATCTCGCGTTTGAGACCGTCAACTTCGTTTGGTGGCTGATGTGGGGGTGTTGCGTATGGGTACTGCAGCTGCTGAGGGGTGGGCTACAGAACAATTAGTTGGCGTTGAATGACATGTTCAATGTACATACCTGCTGACTGCCATATCCTGGGTGTGCCTGTGCAATGTGTTGATTTGGAGGCGTGCCGAACTGGCCGTTGTGCTGAGGTGGCGTGGCTGTTCCTCTGAAAGGTACATGTGGTTGCCTCTGGTGTTGGATTGCCGCCGTCTTCGCTTTTATCAACGCATTCTCGATAGGTCTCACAGTATCGGCAGGGAAGACAGATCGAGGATCGATCGAGCCAGGAACAGGCTCTTTCCAGGTCTTCAGCATGCCCTCCATGTTGCGTCTCGTAGTGCCGTCGACCAGGGTGTAAGCTTCCATGAATGTACTGTAAAGGTTGCGGCCAAGGTAGACAGTGTATGGCGTTCCAACGTTCTTGACGATGCTGTCGAGGAGGAAGAGGGCTGGTAACTTGCGTGCTGGAGATGCCTATTGTTCTGTCAGTCAATTGACCTAAAAATAGTACATACTGAGTCACGTGATAGCCAAAGCTTACTGTCTTGATGTGCTTCTCGAGAGCTCGAGAGATAGCTTGCGCATGTTCGGTGTTCTCCTTGGCGATGATGGTGAGGTTGCTGATCTCATATCTGTTGTTGGTCTGCAGATCTTTCAATGACTCCTCGAAGTCGGCGGCCACTTCAGCAGAAGATGACACGCCAGAGATTGAACCTCTTGGCGATCTGGAAGACATTGTGACTTCACACGAAGAAGAAGGAACACTTCACAATGCAGACTAAGCTATCTAATGAGCTGCGGGTGACGTGAAGACGTCGACAAGCAGAGATGCAGCAAAGACGCCGTACAATATGGTGCACGTGCTGTTGGGAACCCTGAAGTGGGTGACACGCCAGCTGAGAGCGGCGTAAATGAGGTTCAGCCCTTCTGGAGGACAAGAAGTGGGCAACAAGTAGTGACTGGCTGCTAGCTACTGTTCAGTCCTTTGGTTGCGACACCGCCCCTGTTCTGATGATTTCCAGTCTCCGAAGCTCTTACTGCCCGCTGGGTTTCAGCTCACTCCACGCACCGCCGTGAACCTGAACATCCGAGGGTGAAGCTGAATGTGGTCTTGTACTTCTTGCTTGTCGAGGATACGTGGAGGTGGATTCTTTGTTTGGACTCGCGTGGTCAGCACCAAACAGGGCGGTCGGAGTCGAAGTGTCAGTTTGAAATATATGCTGTCGCTCGGTCCAGTCACAGCCTGTGCGCCGTGCGAGATGCCGAACGCCGGTGGTGATATTGGATGCTAGCGCTGAGAAGTGTTGTTGGAATGAAGCCGCCGGAAGCTTTGTGCAGAAAGAGATGTGGTCAGCAAAAGAGGCCCGTGCATGATGACAAAGGACGGCTCTAGCCGGCACTCGCAGCATGTATGTGACGTAACATATCAATACTTCATTGTCCAATGTTGGCGCCTGGCCTTGAACATTGACAACAACTCTTCTTCTTCTTCTCCCCTGAAGCACTACGAACTGAGCAATCGAACGCGCAACCAACATGAAGTTCATCATCAACACGCTACTGGTGCTCTGCCTGGCTCTTCTGGCCCTTGCCGCAAAGGAGCCGGAGAGACAAGTGATCATTAGCTACCCGAAGAATACCCCGTCTAGTGTCTTGGACGAAGCGAAGAAGGTCATCTTGGATGCGGTGAGTTTGTGAACTACTTCTCCTCCATAGGCAATGTGCTGACGTGCTCTCAAGGGCGGGTTCATCTCGTGAGTTTCAACATCCTCCCATGCCCTGCGTGTATCGTACTGACATTGCGACTCGCCAGCCACGAATACCACATAATCCAAGCATTCGCTGCCAAATGTCCTGCCAAGGTGATTGAGAGCGTGAAAGCATTGGGCGAGAAGCACAATGTCATCATTGAGGAAGACCAGAAGATGAGCATCAATTCGTAAAGATACTTTTTCAGCTGCGGCTGGTGTTTGCTGCGCATTGCTGCAATACACGGTCCTCATGTCATGATAGGCAATGACTTTGCGCCCTGCTGAGAGGGATTCTTTGCGGGAATTTTTGGAATCTTCAGCCGATAAGGCAGCAAATCACGGAGACAATCAACACTTTCTCAAAAGAACCGGTGAGGCCAGCCTTCTTGCAGATGAATCTTCAAGGTCTCAAGGTGATGACGTCCTTTCATTCCCCCAAGCTCACGCGACTTGCTACTGGACCATGGACTAAGCCTTCGCCTGGAACCGTTTCTTGGGCGAGGGATCTGGCTACAGAGAATGCTCACTGTAAATCCCCCGACGCTTCCATGCCATCGGGACACAGCGGTCTCGACAGGAATGTGAATACGCGAGCCAAGAAGGCTAGCCGTACGCCACGGATCGACGAGCTTCATACAGCCCCGCTTTTCACCTAGACCACCATCATGCAAGGAGAAAACATAAAAGGATTGAAATACTGCGAGACGACGCAGCCGATGAGAACTGAGTCTGAGTGGCTTGAGTTCTTCGCTTGTGATGGACGCATTCGCGATCGCCGTAGGAGCCGGCAGCGGTGCGGTGAGGGGCTGCGCAAAAGGCTGCGCTTACTACGCACTCGTGCATCTTTTGCTCACTCTGCTTGATGCCTCTAACTCAGCTCTGGCTTCTGCGCTTCGCCCCGCGACAAGCAGAGTGCTGGATTAGACCGCCACAATCCGTCAAGGCTGTTCTAGCGGGTCTCGGGTAACGACGTGTCGATGGCTGCATGATCGGGAAGCCGACAAGCCGTTTGACAGCCGACCAATAGCAGTATCGAGGGAAGAAAGCCACTCGTCTCAAAACGATCACGTATCAGAGTACCGGACGACTCCATGAACCAGGGCAACGGAGACCGGTCTAGCCCATGCGCCCATCCGACTCGCATGCACTTCGACTGTCACTGCTTTTGACTGGCTGTCGCCTCAATCTGATACCCGGAAATGTGGTAGTGATCTCTTTCGGAGCTATTTCAGAGCGTCTTGAGCCAGCCGTGGGCGGGGATGCTTTGCTGAGGCTTGCTGAGAAGACCGCCTTCAGCATGGCCTTGTGTACCCTCTGTATCCAGCCCACCGGTCTGTCCGGCCGCTTAGACCTCTCCGTTGTGTGGCTGCGCCTGCGGCCTTGCAGAGTGGTGTAACTTCGTGGTAGATGCTTCTGCCCTTGTACCTGGAGAATGCTAGCTGCAAATGCACCGGGGGGAGCTAATGGGGTATTAACAAAAGCATCGATACGCGCAGTTCTATCAATCGTTATAGATCAGAGTTGCACCCGGAATTTTCTCGAACAACACAACGTGAGGAGGGACGTCAGGAAGTTTTGAGCCGCACTTCAACCCTCTTGCAACAGCCATCCTTGCCTTTTGTGAAAGCCAATTCTGAGAATTCTGCTCCATGACCGCCGTTCTCTCAGGAGGTGTGCAGCTGTTTCTGCCGCTGCATAACAACGACCAGATGCCAGAAGGCGTGAACGACGTATGGCGCCGACAGCAGTACCATCAGATGTCCCTGCCAGCCATTAACAACTACTGGCCTGACGGCCACGCCACGGCGATGGGCGGCATGTCCGACATGGACCTCAGCAGATTCCATGCAGAGTCTGGCGATTATGAGAACACCTTTCATCACGATGCTGCGTCACTGATCTCTCAGCCGATGGGCTACGTGCCTGACGCCAATTGGGGATCGGACATGGACATCGGCACGCCCTCCACCACTGCCGGGTTCCCGAACGATGCCATGGACGGCTATCATCATATGCCGCATACCAGCAATCCCAACCATCACCTGAACCTCGCCCAACGACATGAACACAACTCCTCCGTGCAGAGCCCCCAGAGCTCGCATGACTCTGGCATCAGCCCGCATCTATCGTATGCCCAACCCCCAGACGCCGTGATCAAAGAAGAGAGACCGTGCCTTACCCGGTCCATCACCGCCCCCGCAGCACCAGAAGTCCGTCAACGAAGGGGCACCGTCATAGCCTGCTCAGGTACTTCCTCCGTCAAAAGATCCGGCAGCGAGAACGAAGACGACGAGTACATGCCCAGCGAGGAAGCCAAACCCCGCGGCCGAAAGCGCCAACGCATCCCCCACACGGCCGTCGAGCGACGATATCGCGAGAACTTGAACGCCCATTTGGACAAGCTGCGTCAGACCGTGCCCTCGCTGGCATCGAAGCGACCAGCGGGGAACTCGAAAATGGGAGACGGCATGGGAGAAGGCGTGAAGCCGAGCAAGTGCGAGATCTTGAACGGTGCCATCGAGCATATCGGCGCGTTGGGCAAGGAGAACGCGGCGCTGAAGACGGAGGTCAAGGCTTTGAGGTCGAGGTTGGAGGATCTGGAGAGGTGGTGCAGCGGGCCGACACATTTTGGGAAATAAAAGAAGAATGCCGTTCAACTTGGCCTTTCGGAGTGAGTGGATGGTTATGAGATGGAGGCGATGGGAATGACGGGTGTTGTATGAGATACTTTTGTCCCTGACTCAGGAGTCGTGGACATGACGATGCGGCTTGGGAGTTGATGGTTTTGTTTTGGGTTTGAGATGAGACGGCCGTGGACATTTTTCGTTTTGAGACGACGTCCTGTGTGAAAGAAAGATACCCTGATAAGTGTATGGACTGCCATGTTCGCAATATCCTCTGCAAAAGCTATAGTGTCGTACATGGTTTCGTGTCAACAAGTCGTTGTCGTCATGCTTCTACTCGTCTCTGAAGAGCCATCGTCCTCCTTCACGCATCGCTTCCCGCCATCGATCTTCGACCTGCCTCCTTTCCATCTCGTCGGCCTGTTTCCGATTCTCTTCTATCTGCTGTGTCGTGGGAAAATCTGTATCCCAAAAGCCTGGCGGAGTGCTCCGTCGTTCAAAAGCAGACTTGTGCTTTCCGTGTTGATTCGCGAGTACAAATACGTGCGCTTGCGTAGTGATTTCCTTCCTCTTCTCGGCACTGTATCCGCCCATATGATCTCGCCAGTCCTCTCCAAGGAATGCTTCAAGGGCCTGGGCGTCCGTCTTGCCAGTCAATTCAGTCCCGCCCATCGCAATGACTTTCTGAAGAGCTCCACCACAACAGTCAGGTCGTGTGCAAGCATGCAAGTTCCTTCGTGCGTCCCTTCCTCGGAGCGTGTCTGTGAATGCGTGCGTAGTTCCCATGTACTTCGGATTGATCTTGAAGTCGTCGAGCTTCAAATTGATCACATGTTTGCTCCGCAAAGACTCATCTTCAGGCCGGAGAGGCGGTGGAGAGTTCTGGTGCTGGCGAAGACGTTTTAGTGGGCTCCGTCTTAGTTTCTGGGGGGAGGGCCGCTTGATGACTGATTCAGGTGTGGGTATGCTGGCTATGGTGGGAGCTTGCCGAGTTTTGCGACTTATCGTAACAGGTTGCTGAGGACGACGGGCAAGCGTAGGCGTCCTCTCTGGAGGAGGCTCGTTCAGCAGGTTTTCGAGGCGATTGTCATCGGCCTCTCCAGCTTGGTCGTCAGGGGCGGCTTGACTAGACTCCTCGCCATCCTCCGACAGCAGCCGGATCTTATCCTTCGCTCCTGTGCGTCTTAATTTGGACTTGCCATTCGATGGACGACCCGATGTGCGAGATGCAGTTGGCACATTGACACTGATCGGCCTTAAAGGTGCATTGACAAGGTGTTGGTTGCCACTGTGGCTCTGCCGTCGTGTAACAGAGTTCAAGGGGCCTTTGTGGTGATCAGGCTTCGGATGATGCTCAGCTGTGAGAGCATCTTGGACAGGCTCATCACCTTCCGAGTATGACGACGCATTCCTGTTCAAGCTCGGTCGAGCTCTGGTTGCTTCTTCAGAAGATGCCCGCTCTCGAATTTCACTGATCCGTTGAGGTTTGCGTGGTGTGATCATCCGTGTTCCCACGGCATCTAAATCCGAAATTTGATGATGCACAGTACGCTCAGGTATCCTTTGTGGGCTGCTTGTGAGCTCGATCGGTCTTTCTTGCGATTTGGGCTCCTGTTTGATACGCTGCGCAGGCCGTTCGTCTTGTCCAGAGACGCCGCCTTTACGCTTCAGTGACCGAGCAGACACAAAGACAGGCTCGTTGTCGCTACTAGCATCTTCGCCATGTGGAGAAATAGTTGTCTCCTCTGCTGGTGTGTCATCCACGGTTGTCTGGCTTGAAGTAACTCGAGGAACCCCCAATCCCGATGACGGCCGCGGCGCGTCTTTGTGAGACAACGGAGGAGGGCTCGAGGGAAAGGCAGGAAAGTTAGTCTTAGCTCTGAAAGCAGCTCCTTGCTCAACGCCAGCCTCTGGAAGACTCACGGGTGTGAGTGGAGGTTCGAGAGCATCGTCGCTCCCTTGTTGAGGTCGGTCGAATCCTGCATGGTGCTTCTTGGTCAAGAGTATCTCGTGGCGCTGCGCAGGCGCTAAGTCCGCAAGATTCTTCTTGGCCATCTCTCTATCCTTCCACTCCTTCCAACCTTTGGCGTAGTCTTTGTACTCCTTGCATTTGTCCAGATACCTCTTCATAGTTTCTTCACATCCAGCATGTTTGGACTGGAGATCATCGAATCGAGATGAAAGGTCTTTGAGCTCCTTCATCATGGCTCCATATTGCTCTGAAGAATACATTCCTAGTGCTGCCGGATGGACTTGCTCGTCGCTCGGATCGGAGACTCCCACAGATGTACGAGCCACCCGATATTCTGCCAGCTGGTTGCGTAAGGAGGCATTCTCGTCCTCTAAGTGGGTGATTTGCAGGGCCTGCCTGGCGATGGTGCTCATTGTGTCTTCCAGAGTCGGCTCACGGCCGTCGACATGAGTTCTGGCCATTGTAGTGGTCTCCGTGGGAGGTCATAACGTCGTGTGGTAACTGCTGTCTGCCCACATGTGACCAGATGAGAGGATTCGTTCGTTGGCGAGGCGTCGTCCTGGGAATGTATGTCGAGGTGGGGTTGGGTCCTGTCAAGAAGTCAAGTCATACATGTAGTCGAGGTGCGCGTGCCTGCTGGGGAGACGCGCCTTGTCGCGGAGCTCGGGCCGGACGGGAGCTATGACCGGATCGCTGGTACTGCCAAGTGATTCGACGTTCCTGTCGCCATCACGGTACAAAGCATGTTCTGACCGCACTTCGTCTGACACCCTCACATCGAATATGACGAAGAGGCAAAGGGAGGACGATGATGGCGCCGTGGACGAGCAGAAATCTGCGAAGCGCACGAAGCCATCATCGCTAGACCGCCTGTCGAGTCTGAGCGATGAACTGCTCCTCAAAGTGCTCTCGTTCCTTCCTATTTCACAACTAGTAGCTTGCCAGAGGTAAGTAGATTCGTCTTCTATTCAAACTATTTTGAACATCATGGCTGAACTTCCAGACTCTCTCACAAATACCAGAAGCTGGCTGGCGACGGGCAGATATGGAAGTCACATTACTACAACCGCTTCATTCGCCCACGTGCGAGCAGATTACCGGGCCTAAAGGATCAAGGGACATCGACTGAGAGCTTACATTTCGCCTCGAGAGCATCCAGGTGGCTTGAGGAAGAGCATCTTGTCAAGAGCGGTGTAAGGACGAACTGGAAGAGGCAGTACAAACTCCGCCATAATTGGTCAAAAGGAAGCTGTGAAGTGAACGAGATACCTGTCGCCGAACAAGCAGCCATACCCCCGATACTGGTTCAGATGCATGATGGCATCATATACACTGCAGACCAGACAGACGGTCTTCGAGCATGGGCGGCCAAAGGCTCAAGGCAACGTGTGGCCCAGTTAGCTTTCCCATCTTCAAAGGTGCCCCGGCCACCAACAGCCCTGGCGATCGACGCACAATCACGAGCGGACCATGATGTTACAAGGGTGATTGTTGGTTTTGAAGACGGGTCGTTCAGCATCTATGTGTTGCACCGGGCCGATGCGATCTTCAGGCACCAATACACACATGAGCCGTCATCGAACGGAGTCATATCAGCGACCGCAGTGTCCTGGCCTTACGCAGTTACAATGACAGCAACCCAGATGCTTTCTCTGTATCAGTTTGGAGATGGCCCAAGAAATACGAGCGACCCTCCTCGACTCTTGCACTCGCTGAAGTCGCATACCGCATGGCCGCCGCTTTCGACTTCACTAAGAACCACAGCATCGGCGATAGTCATTTGCGTTGCATACGCGCTGCCCACGTATCTTTCGGGCTGGACCGTCGGTATGCAGGAGGTCAAGGTAAATCTGGCTGGTGACCTTCTGGATTCGCGCATTGCTTCCGCCATAGATCAACATTACCGGCCTCTCGCGTTCTCTACTCGACCGATGATGCACCACTTAGGGGCCTTCACACCTGGACCTGGTGCATCGGCGGCCTTGGAGCTCAGACACATTCATTCGAAACCGACATCTCTCTCATACACCCACCCATACCTGCTAGTATCGCATCCCGACAACACGCTCACCCTGTACCTGGTGACTTCAACAGCGGACACACTCTCAATCAGCGCCGGCAGCCGGCTCTGGGGACATACCTCGTCCATATCTGGTGCACATGTGGGTGGCCGTGGTAAGGCCGTGTCAGTTAGCAGACGAGGCGATGAGCTACGTGTTTGGGAGCTTGAAGGCGGATTCGCATCAACTGCTGCAAAAAGGCGACTCGCGAGTGGGGATTTGAGCGTTCAGATCAAGCCAACGTCACAGTCGGGCATGGATCTCATCAGTAAAGCTATACAGCATCGACAGTCCGGGACAGCATGCGGACATGAGTCCGCCCCTGACGACAGTTCAGAGTTGACTCTTACACGAGGGTGGATTGGATTCGACGATGAAGCAGTGGTGGTTCTGAAGGAGCGGAGCCAGGGCAGACAGAACCTCATGGTTTACGATTTCACGTGAGATATAGAAACGTCAGGCTTTGGTATCCATCCGCAGTCTTCAGATCTTGCTCCACAAGCACCCATCCCCTGAACAGCAGACCGTTGACCATTTTTGCGCATTGTTTGTCCCGCGTTTCCTCTTGTTTTCAGCATATCACAGTCATTCGAAACAGACCCTCATGGTACACGGCTTCAAGCGAAATACAGACATGTGCACAAGCCTGACCTCATGATACTCTTTTGTCTTCAGTCCAAACATGTGATGTTGTAGTGGTTGGAAGGAACGTGGCGCTCCTTCCTGTTTCAGATGGCCAAAGCTTGCGCCACGTGGAAACGCGCTAGGAACGGCTCGCTTAAGCGGCTATGTGGCCCTGGCTCAACTCACTTTTATCAGAGAAAACCACAGCAAGCAAACACACCCACATCCGGCGCCGGCGAGAACTGTGGAGCCGCAGCAAATTCCAGCTACACTTGCTCAGCTCATCTCTCTTCTTCGTCGCCACTACTTCCATCACACAACAACACACTCAAACAACTTCGCACCCCCGAAACGGTACGTACGTCCGTCCGACCTTGTGCGTGACCTCATGTCACATGTGGGGTCTGCAAAATTGGCGTGCACTTTCGCTGACCTCGCTTCTTCAGTTTGACTTCGACAAACAACACCACCACGACTCCAGGTTCCTCGTTCACACACCTCCATCACTCATCACTCGGACATCAACAACCAACGCGGCCATCATGTCTTTCGGCGGTGCTCCTCGCGCGTGCTACAACTGTTTGTCTCCCTTCATCCCCAATCGCGCCGTCAGCATTTCGATGGATCTGCCCACTCTTCACGTGCGGCCGGCATCACTCCTTCGCCTCTTGTTTGCTGGACTTCTTCGATAGTCCGATATTCGCTTATGACGACCCACACGCCAAGAACTTTGATTGTGCATGAAATTTTGGCTGACATCTTGACCAGGTGGCGACCCATCTCATCAGGCCAGAGAGTGCCCCCAGAAGGGTACTCCAGTAAGTGCTTTCGCATCCACCCGATCGGGTGTTCTATCTGCTGACTTCGACAGACTTGCTACAACTGCGGCGGCCAAGGCCACTTGTCGCGCGAATGCACCGAGGCTCCTAAGGACAAGGTGAGTTCCAGAGTTCCCACCAACCAAACACAGAACTGACGAGACACGACAGGCTTGCTACTCGTGCGGCGAGCCAGGCCACGTTTCCCGCGACTGCCCCTCCGGAGGTGCTGGCGCTGGTGCTGGCGGCTTCGGCGGAGGTCCTCGTGGTGGTGCAGGCGGACAAGAGTGCTACAAGGCAAGTCACGAAACATCAACCGTCAACAGAACTCGAAGGCTGACAACTTCTATCTACAGTGCGGCAAGACAGGCCACATTGCCAGAAACTGCAGTGAGGGCGGCTTCGGTGGCGGATTCGGCGGTCGTCAGGGCGGCTACGGCGGTGGTGGCTTCGGCGGCGGCAACCAAGGTGGAAACTGCTACACCTGCGGCGGCTACGGACACATGTCGCGAGACTGCACTCAGGGACAGAAGTAAGTCAAAGCGAAGGATTGCAGGCTCCAGCCCAATGTGAGACAGTCCATGCTATCAACAACTGGCTGCATGGGGATGGTGCCTGCTTTCCAAGAAGATTCTTCCAATTTTGAGACATGCTGACGTTCGCCCGTTCTTTCTAGGTGCTACAACTGCGGCGAGGTTGGCCATCTGAGCCGCGAGTGCCCAACGGAGTCGTCGAACGAGCGTGTGTGCTATAGGTGCAAGCAACCTGGCCACGTCCAGGCTCAGTGCGATGCTGCTTAAGCGGCTCACGACATCACGACCGATATACCCACGACGTACCGATCGTACCAAAACGACAGCATTGCCTTACTGGATTGACGACCTTGACCGGGAGCCGGACAACTGAAGTTGGTGCAAGGGTGGAAGCTTTGGGATGGGACGGTCTCTGTGGGTCACGAGGGTCATCCAAATCGGCATTCTACGAACATAAAATCCTGATGAGCAGCAATTGCTACCTCAGCAAGGCCTTTCTACCCAATCTTCGTTGCATTTGGAGTTTCACCATGGCTTGGTCAAGGAGATCTGCCGCATGTAGCGAAGATTGGTCTGCGGACATGGGCTGGGAGCCCGGCATAGCAAGCAACAGCATCAGTCGATATGAAGCATCGACGAATGATAACATGGATTTGAAAAGTTCTCATAAACGTTGCTCTCTGTATTTGAATGGTGCAGATGCTGATACCTGTCAATGCCTACTTGCTAATACCACGTTTTGACAGCCTTGCCCAACTTGACAGCATAGATCTTTTGAAACCCAAGAATGAACAGCTCATCCTTCGCCAGCGCGAAATTGGCACCCGTCGCGACATCTGGACCATCCGTGCCCACAATATCGACAACATTGAACACCCCCAACACCTTCCCCGTCTGGCTCCTCACCACCACACCTTCATACTCCGTCCCCCAGATGCGGCCAAAATCATCTATCTTGATACCATTCACGAAGCCCTGACGCGCAATACTCAGCAGACGCTTGTTCATCGGCGTACACCCGTCCACGCCCCCCAGATCAAAAACGTACAACCCCGGCGTTCCCGACGTGCTGTTATACGGCTGACCGAACACCGCCGAATCCGGGCCATCAGAGACGTACAGCAGGGTGTTATCCCTATTGACCGCGAGACCGTTCGGCGTCTGAACGTCGAGTGGCGAGATGGCCATCTGCAGACTCTCGTCCGCGGACGTGAAGCGGTAGACGGCGTTGGGAAGTTCTTGCGGGCCCGGCCAGGTTCCGGCGAGGCCTTCGACGGCGAAGAAGAAGTCGCTGTAGAAGAGGCATGGCTGGCCGGTGGTTCGTGAGCGGGCGATGGTGACATCGTCGGGGCCGTTGAGGGGCAGGCCGAAGAAGGAGTTGAGGACTTCGTGGGTGGCGTAGGTGTGTGGGTCGATGGAGACGATGGAGGGGGAGGTGGTGGGGTTGCCGAAGGAGGTGAGGTAGACCAGGCCGTTGAAGTAGTAGGCGCCGTTGGGGTTGATGGGGATGTTCGCGGCTGGGCCTGTGAGGTTCGGGCGGAAGGTGGTGGAGGTGCGGATGTCGAGGATGGTAATGTAGCCCGGGGGTGGGTTTAGGAAGGCGGTGAACCAGATTTGGTTGAGGGGAGGGATCCAGACGCCGCCTTCGAAGGCGAAGGGGTGTGGGCTTTCTGCTATAAGGCGGACTTGGGGATCGGGGCCGAGGATGGTGTCGAATTCGTCGCTGTAGGAGATGAAGCTGGAGGTTCGGGCTTGGGAGAGCTGGGTTGATGCGGTGGGGTCTGAGATGTTGGTGTCTACGAAGGGTTGGGTGAAGGTGTTGTTGAAGGGTCGCGGGAGGAGGTATGTATATTCGTTTGGGAGGTGGGCGGTGAGGTTGGATTGTGATGCTGCGAAGGGAAGGAGGAGCGTGAGGGTTGCTGGAATTGTACTGAGGGTCTTCATTATTATGGATTGTAGTGTCTGTTACGTATATGGATTGGGTTCTCTTCCTCTCTTTGATGTTGGCCTGGTGTGCTACCATCGACATGCTTCCTGTGGTGCTTCTCAACGGCTTCCCAGCCTCTCGGAGCTTCTTTGCGTGGAAAGCCGGTATGGTGTCATCAGGAGGTCGTGCATGATCCTTCTTCTCCTTTATGGATGCACTTACACTTGTATACCAACAACCATATCATCTTTCTGTAAGCCTTAAGCCGTCATTGTATTCTTGCAAGAGCTAGGTTTTGAGATAAAAACGATGTTGCTGGCTTGGAGACCCGGAAGCACCGGCTGACCATGCGACATTCGTCCTCTCGTTCCGGCAGGCTCTGCGCACTTATGAACAACGGGCTGAGGTACTGTAGTAGGCGGAAGACTCGCTGTTCAGATAACGCTTACCAACAGTGTTCACCCCTCCATCAACGAAGAAGTCGTCGATGCAAAGTCCACGCGGCAGACTGGCGATCTTGACTCTCTCCACGGCTGTTCATCCACAGGCTCGGCCAACAATGCTCCAACGCCACACACCGCATGGCCATCTAGCCAATATTTCGCGGCTATCAGTCGCACCTTTTACCCGGTTTCTGTGCCGTCTCTATGGTGTTTGGTAGGGAAATCGGCCACTGCTACTGCTGCATTCGCCTCCCCCGCCGCCTCCACTGCTGCAAGCCACGACGTCTACTCGCGTGACCTTATCGCCGTCCCAGGTTCGCACCTCTTGCCCAAGCGGTAGCCGTCTACGTTGAGAAGCGTGCGGTACAATGAAATCGCCCGAACAAGACCGGGATGCGTAAACGAGACAACTCCATGCTCTGCCAAGAATAGCGAAGCCTCACATGGCCAGTGAACGATGAAGATATTGCCGGAGCTCGGGTCCGTTGGTCGCCTTGCGATGAGCGCAATCTGAAGGATGCGCTTTCTTTTTTGCCAGGCTTAGGAAGGTAGGTACGTTGCGCGGAAGATGCAGGTCCTGCCTTGGAACAGCCCGCTCCCAGAGCGTACCTTCCAATGCCGTCGAGTGCATTACGCATCATGTCGTACTGTTTGGGCAGTTGCTGCTTTTCTTCTTGTTCGTCTCGTTCGTACGATGCCTTTGTGTTGAGACAAACAGCTTGCGACACATCGGTGACACTACAGCGTCAATCAGGGTGGCACTCTTTCGACGACCTGATTCTTGCGAAGATCGTCGTGTGAGTGGCGGCCGCGGTGAAGTTGGACATCTCGTTTGGAGATTGATCCGCTTTGTGATAACCTCACTCGATTCTTTACATATCGCTTTCCTTCAGACTCAAGCAAGCCCGGCGTATATCAACCGCCCAGCAAAGCAGGCAGCATGTGGTTGTTCCTCTACACAGCGGCGTGCGTTGCACTGTCACTCGTGCCAGGCGCATTCGGCGAGATCTTCCTGAACAATGCGACTGAGCCATTGTCCAGGTTCTTAACGGTATTTGAATATCCAACCACCATCTCAACCACCTGCTAATGAGACTCAGAGACCACAATCACTGGCTCCAGCACTCAACGTGACCATCAGCAAGCCCGGACAAGCTGACGGCTTGATCTTCATGGGGCCTTACGGCAATGGCTACATGGGAGCCGGTCCACGTATCTACGACAAGCAAGGCAAGCTGGTCTGGGACGGATATGGCGTACTACCGGGCAACGCCCACAACGTCCATGTCTGTACATATCAGGGCAGCCCTCACCTGTGCATGGTGCTTGCCTCGGATCAGACTGGATATGCAGCTGGCATGGGCGTGATCGTTGACAGCAACTACCGGATCGTCCAAACTGTTCAGACTGGACGTGGTGCGATGCCAGTATGTATAAGCCCATTGATAGTCGAACGCCCTCACTGACCGTCTTAGGTCGACGAACATGAGTTTCACCTTGTCGACAATGGTACCCACGCCCTCGTCTCCTTCTACCAGACTGTTCCTTACGACTTGTCTCCAATCAACATTACCACTGGAATGGGCTACTTGATGGAGGGAGGTTTCCAGGAGATCGATGTCGAGTCTGGAGATGTCTTGTTCGAGTGGTACTCTACCAACCATGTGGACATTCTGGACACCGTCATCAAGCCCAATACGTCTGATGTCTCCGGCACTGGGACGAGTAAGTACTGATACTGCCACCATAAGGAACTCCGCTGACCATGGCCACAGCTGGCACGTCCGGATTTGACTACTTCCATGTCAACAGTATAGACAAGTCTCTGACGACTGGCAACTATTTGGTCTCGTCACGGCATACAGGAACGCTGTATTGCGTCAATGCGTCGGTACGAACTTGTCCTTCTCACGCATCATTGTAGTGCTGACCTCTTGAACAGGACCAGAACGTGCTGTGGAGGCTGAGCTTTGTCGGCCCTTCAGACTACACCCTCCGGGGGTTCAACTTCAGCTTCCAGCACGATGCCAGATGGGTGAGCGACAACGACGAAATGAGCGTCATATCCTTTTTCGATAACGCCTTCAATGGCTTTGGCGACCCTGCAACCGGTGCTTCTGCTACCATGTCCCCTGGTCAGGTCATCGCCCTCAACCATACAGATAACACCGCCAAGCTCCTGTCTATCACGTACCCACCATACAACACGACATCGCTATCACAAGGCAACACCCAGCTCCTGGCCAACGGCAACGTCTTCCACGGATGGGGAGACGTTCCGCAAATCTCAGAGCACGACGGTGATGGCAACGTGATCCTCGCGGCCTCCTTCGCCAACAAGCAAGGCACCATCATGAACTACCGAGCCTTCACCTTCGACAACTGGAACAGCACACCCGCCAACACCGTCCCCGCGGTCTACTCCTACGCCCTGAACACCACCGCCCCAACCTCCATCTACACCTCCTGGAACGGCGCGACGGAAGTCGCAACATGGCGGTACTATGGCGCGCAAAACATCGGCGACAACTTCACCTCGATCGGCTCGACGCCCAAGAACGGCTTCGAGACGCTGTGGACGGCGCCGGAGTTCTACAGATGGGTCATGGCGGAGGCCGTGAGTGCGAGTGGGACGAGTCTGCGGAACTCGAGTTTCCAGCCCACGTTTACGCCTGGCGAGCTGCTCGTGGGGAGTTGTACGGAGACGGGGTGTAAGGCGTTGCCGACGGAGGGGTTTGTTAATGCGGATGTTAGTGTTTATCAAGGGACGAGTTGAGGATTTAGTGGGTAAGTGGGTGGATGAATGAACGCTTCGAGGGATGATGAGTGAATGAATGAGTGAATGAAATGTCGCTTGTTCCATACGTTCTCATTCTACCCTGATCAAGCATGTAGCACGACGGTCAATTTCTCCTCCGTCGGATCCCGAACGTTGGGTGTCGGCGTGCGTTTCTGTAATGGGAAGTCTTGTCAGAAGCTGATGTGCCGTAGAAGTGTCGAAGCTGGACAGGAATACAGATAATGAATGTCGGAATCGAGGCGATCGATGTGCGATACCCAGGATTGAGTGCAGAGGGTGTTGATGTAATGCCTCAATTTGTGAAAGGACGATCGCTAATGCTATGCCGTATGCAATGTGCAATACCCCCTATCCAAAGAATCAACGAAACCATTATGCACCACACCACACCACGCTATGCCAGCACCTCCCCATCTCCATCCCCATTTCGCACGCCTACCTCCACAACCACAGCAGCAATCCACGAGCAAACGACAAGACCAACTCTCTACTAAAAAGCCGCCTGACTCTCCGCCTCGCCATTAAGCTGCTTGAGCGCCTGCTCCGCCAACTCACTCCTCAACCCGGCCATCTCGGTCTCGCTCCTCAAACGATCCCACTCCCGCAGCGACTTGCGCTTCTTCGTCTCCTTCTCGTCGATCTGCCGTCTCAGCTTCTCCGCTTCGTCCTCCAGCTTATGGAGTTTCGACTGGTCGATGAGCGGGTCGGCGGGTTGGCCGCCGTCGATGAGTTTGGGGAGGTCCGCGAGGGCTGGGTGGGGCCGGTTGAGGGGTGGTAGGGCGATGGCGGGTTCGGTGGGGCGCCGTGCGGCTTTGGGGCCTGTTGGGGCGTCTGGCATGGTGGTGTCGCCGTTGCCGAAGCGCTGAGTGCGTGGGTAGGTTGTTGCGGTTGCGTTGCTGTTTTGGCGGAATGCTGGGGCTGGCGCTTGAGAGAAGGACCCGCGAGGTCCAGATGGAGGTGGGCGGTTGCCGAATGCTGGGTCAGGTTGGCTGAAGGTGGCTTCGTTGCGGGCGAAGGTTGCTTCGTTGCGGCCAAAGCTCGAATCACCTCGTCCAAAGCCTGAGTCACCTCGTCCAAAGCCAGGACCAGGACCACCTCCTCTGCCACCACGGAATGGGACTCCAAATCCTCGGCCTCTTGGTGCAAAGTCACCTCCAAAACCACCACGACCACGTCCGGCAAAGTCTCCTCGGGGGGCAGGTCCGCCACGAGGTCCAGCTGGTGGTGCTCCTGCGGCTCGAGGTCCTGACGGTGTACTTGCTGCTGGCCCAGTGGGTGGTGACATGGCTACGCCACGTTGTGCACTTGGGCCGGTTGGTGGAGCTCTGGGTGTAGGAATGGTATCGTCACCGTGGCGAGGTTCGCGTGGAGGGGGAACTGGCTCACAATCATGGGCGTACCTTCGATCGTCGTCGTATGCTGGGTCGCGAGATGGAGGAAGTCTTGAATCGACATCTGAAGCACGGTAAGGCTCGCGCTCGTCTCCGTACGGGTCCCGTGGCGACACTCTGCTGCTTCGTGGTCTGTCGTCGGCTGCGGGATGTAGAGAAACTCTGCTTGGGTGGACAGGGGGAGACGAGCGGCGAGAGGTGGTATTCGAGTTCACTCCAGAATCGTCACGACTCAAGTATTCCTGTCTTGGCTCGCGGACTGGGGAGCGTGGTCGTCGCCAATCGTCAATAGTCCTCGGATCGACCCTATCGTTCCTAGCCGGCGGTGATCTCGAGCGTGGTCGATACTCTCTGGTCGGCCCCCTCGGAGGCGATGGACGGCGGTCTCGAGGATCGGGCGAGTATCTGCGTCTGGGAGGGCTCACTCCACGGGAAGGTGGATAGTCATCGTACCGTCCTGCACCGCGTGGCGGACTGACCAGTCTCTCACGCTTTGCTGGCGGAGGAGATCTCCTACCCCTGCTGGAAACTGGCGACGGCTCTCTCGTTCTCTTCAGCGGGCCTGCACTACGGTCCCTAAACCGATGAAGCGGAGAGCGTCCAGCGGCACCAGCATATGCCCTGTCCCTATCATCTCTGAGATCTCTGATATCACGATAGTCCCTCTCATCACGGACGGGATCTCTCCTAAACAAATCATCTCTTGGCAGATCTTCCCTCCTCGGCGGCGATCGAGGCCTGCCTCTGTAACTATCTCCTCCTCTTGGTGGCTCGCGGTCTCGATAGCGGGGCGACGGAGAACGGCGGCGGTATTCGTCGCGTCGAGGGGGCGAGCGGCTTCGAGGTCGAGGTGGTGCGCGGTAGGAGTCGGCTTTGTACGAGTCCCCGTACTCTGGACGCCGCGTCGGCGTGCGCGCACGGTAGCTATCCATGCGCGGTGGACTGCGCTCGCGGACGGTGTTACCAGGGCGGTAGGACTGGCCTCTGCCGGTGCCGTACTGGTCTTCGGGTGGGATCTCGCGGTCGCGCCTTTTTGGGTTGAATCAGTCTCTGTTCTGGATGTCTCCTTCTTCTTGTAACCACGATGCACACTGCTTGCTCAAACCCCAATCTTACTCTTTCAAAGTGTCGTTGCAGTTGAGGGATGTCTGGCTGGGTTCAGACTTCAGGAGGTGGGTGTGTGCTGACGGCTCGTGTATTGATCGCGAACTTCCAATGTTTGACAGAGTATTGATGAATCCAACACTTACCGTCGGTCGCGGTCTCGATCCATGCTGGATTGCAACGGGGGTTGCTAATGGTACGGCGGCTGGTGTTGTTGATTGTTCGGTGGTGAAGCTTTCATCGAGTTGAAGTTCCGCCGCGTCGGAGGGGGCTTGGCGCTGCACGTGTTTCCAACCAGTCGTCTCTCCAGCATCGATACCGACTCGCCCGCCTGCAAATATCTCCGTGGTTCACTCACTCGAAAACTGCGGGAAACATCGTGACGGCGGCTTGGATTATCCAACTGTGGGCCTACGACCTGTTCTCCTCCCAACACAGCATGCTTCTGCCTCTTGAATAGAACTCTCGCATCCCATCAGCAATCCGGCTCGCCAATCCACCCTCGTAATTACATAGCAGGCCGTGAGCCCTTTTACTCGTTCTTCCATCTTCATCCCTGTCCACCGCTCTTGATCTCCCATCATCTCCGCCCTCCTCTGCCTGCAGCCCGCTCCCGATCTCTCTTCTGTCTCTTCGCCGTCTCCTCTGCCACCAATCCACTGAAATCTTCCGATGCACCGCCTTGCCATCCGCCACTGTTCTGCTGCACCCTCTCTGCTTCGTACCGCCTAGCCAACTCCTCCTTTGACATACGATCATCTCTCGCCAAGGCATCCGGATCCATGGAAACGTCCAGGTCTCCCGCCTTGCGCTTGCGGCCACGATCGTCGCGCTCCGATCCCAGCACAGGCATGTTCGAAGACCCAGATAAGTCGTATGCGCGCTCGCCACCAAAGAAACCCTCCGCTTGAATCGAGTGCTCTTTGAGCACCTGCCCAGCAGATCGGGGATGAGAGCTCGCCTCTGTCTCTGTGCCCACGCGCTGCTTTCGCAAGTTCATCTCGTCCGCCATGCCCCGTGATCCCATGAAGTCGGTCGGAACAGTGCTCGTGATGCCACCTGGTGTCTCGGTGCCGCCAAAAGGAGTCTCCAAGCCCGTCTTCCTGCCACTCTCGTCATCCTCCTCCTCGTCTTCTTCCTCATCATCTTCCTCTTCCTCCTCTTCCTCCTCTTGCGGTGCTTGAAGCTCTCCCCACAGACTCTTGTCCACGGGCTCTACTCTCTGCTCCTCCTTGTCTTTCGACTCTTCCTTGCCATCTGACAGACCAAACACATCACCACCGTAGAGCGGCCGATTCGCGTCATCTACTGGCGGTTTGCCATAGCCGCCTGGGTGGAAACCCCACTGTCCGCCAGGGGGAGGAGGTGCATTGAGGCCGGGGATCTTGAGGGCTGGATAAGAGGGGGGAGGACCTACTTTCTGCTGGTTGATGAGCCATGGCGGTGGTGCGCCAGGTGGCATATTGAGTGCCTCTTTCAACTCCTCACCGAGCTCGCCAGGACGTAGATGCTTGAGGTTCGTCTCGAACTCCTTGCCCTCGTAGTATACTTCACCGTAGCGCGTCAAGCTCGGCTTCGTCTGACGGCGGAAGAACGCCTCGTAGAGTTTCTGATAGTCGATGTCCAGCTTTCCGGTCTTGCCCTGTACGCGCTCGCGTTGCTTTTGCTTGAGAGTTGCCTCTGCCTGCTTCTCAAGAGCAGCATCTCTCATGTCCTGAATGCCGGTTTCTGCGATGAATTTGGGCAAGGCGAAGCCGGGCTTCTCGATACCGCGCTTGCTGCTCAGGTACTCTCGCTTCAGACTCCAATGTGCAGGTACTGGGACCACATTTCGGGCACCCTTGATGTTGACGAGTAGCTTGGGATCTTGTGCTGAGACATCGGTCCAGTCGACAATCTCAGGCTTGCGGACGATGGCTTTCAACTCGGCAATGCTGAGTTTGTTGATCGCTTTCCTCTGCTTTTTCGACAGCTTCTGCTGGGTCTCCTCTTCTTCGTCCTCACCTTGTATGTTGTCGTCATCGTCATAGAAGACTTCTGGTTTCTCAGGCTCTTTCAACGCGGGGTCCTCCTTGTCATCCTCGTTGAACTTGGCGAACACATCTGCAAACTGCGAGAAAAGAGGATCGTCCGGAGGGAGTTCGTCGGTTGCATCGTCGACTGCGACGACATCTTGAACGAGGTCATCTTGAGGCGGAGGCACCGGCTGGCTTGCGTCGGACTGCTCTGAAGGTGCGACAGAGGACTGTAGTTCGGTCAGCGCAAACTGGGGGATTGGTTGAAGTAGTATCCTGAGCCCTCCTACCTCTCGCTTTCGCTCTTTCTTCTTCGCCCGTCGCTGCTCGTTCTTGGTTGGCTTGCGCGCCCTTGCAGGTTGGCTCTCGGCGATCACGACAGGCATGGTGTCTACCTACCGAGACCTCTTTCGCAGTCAATGGTAGCTATCCCAATGTCGCCGAATTTGCTGATGTCTCGATCTCGTCAGATGTGCTGGTGTGCTCGGCGCGAGAACGCGGTATCGAGGGCTGAGTGTTGGATGTGAAGTTGGAGTTGAAGTTCGAGGTTGCGCGAAGACTTGAAGAAGCTTCGGCCAAAAGTCGCTGAGCACGTGACACATAGGGTTTGAAGGTGGACGTCCTTTCTTTTGCTATCTAGTACTACAAGTAACTCGTTTCAGTTGACAACTGGATCCACCGGACTCCTCTCGCTAATTCAACCGTCGCTATGCTTTTAATGATCCATTAAACGCAATCATGCCTCCCTTGGGTATTCGTCCTCTAGCTTCAGAGCAGCCTTGATGCCCATGCTCGTTAACTCCTGAATCAGCAACTTCGCAGCGTACGGCATTGTCATGCGCACGACTGTTCGACTGCTTGTGCAGGTTTGGCACCAGTTCTTGTATCCCATCATGCCGCATTGCTGGCACACGTCCACTTCATGAGCGTCCGAGCTGAGCATGAGACGTTCCAGGAGAAGCTGGCTTGCACCGTAGGCAATCAAGCAGTCACGCTCCATCTCTCCCAATCTCAGACCACCTTGTCGCGAACGACCTTCTGTTGGCTGTCGCGTCAGGATGGCTCGAGGTCCAGTGGAACGCGAGTGCATTTTGTCTTGGACCATGTGCTTAAGCTTCTGGTAGTAGATGGGTCCGAAGAAGACGTACAACGGCAAGGGCTCACCGGTGATGCCGGAGGTGAGGTAGTCTTTGCCGGAGTAGCTGAAGCCGTGCTTGACGAGGATAGCACCCATGTCTTCGACTTTGCTACCGCCAAATGCCGTGCCATACTCTTGGTTGCCAGCAAGAACACCGGCTTTGCCAGAGACAAGCTCAAGCATCTTTCCAACAGTCATACGAGATGGGAAACCATGCGGGTTCATGATGATGTCTGGAACCACGCCTGAATCGGAGAATGGCATGTCCGCCTGTTCAGCCAGAAGGCCAACGACACCCTTTTGGCCGTGGCGAGAGGAGAACTTGTCGCCAATTTCTGGTCGCCGTGTCTGCCGCGTTTGGATCTTGATGATGGTTGTGTTGGACTCGTTCGCGGTGATCATGACTTTGTCGGCAAAGCATGGATCTGGTAGTTTGTATAACATGTGCATTGCAGACCACTTCTGATCTCTTGCACCGATCGACGAAGCTTGGTTCATCGGCTGCTCCTTCAGCATGTAGGCGTCTGTGTTTTCGAGCTCTGATCCCACCTCTACAAGACCGTCTCTCCCTATCTTGCGATGCTTTGTGTTGTTCGGGTCTCGGTCTCCCAGTCTGTCAGCGAAGCCATTGCCGTATGCCTTCAGAGGCATGCTGATCTTTTTGAAGACTTGGCAACGCCCAAATCCTCTATCACAGGAGGCCTTGTTCAGGACGAGGGCATCCTCGATATCGTAGCCTGAGTAAGACATGACTGCGACGACAGCATTCTGTCCGGCCGGCAGTTTGTCATACTTAACAAGCTCGATTGTCCGTGTGGTGACCATTGGCTTCTGCGGATAAACCATGAGGTAGAGTAGCGTGTCGATGCGTGTGAACTGGTTGTAGGCAATTGCGCCAATTGCTTGCTTACCCATAGCGCATTGCTAAAAGTGAAAGACGAAAGGTCAGCTAATGTCTCAACACGAAATGGAGTACCTTTTGAAGTATACTTACATACGTGTTACGCGGCGACTGGTTATGGTGAGGGTAAGGGATCAAGCCGGCGACAGCGCCAAGGATCGTGAAGGGCTCGATCTCGAGATGAGTAGTATGTTCATCGATGTCCTTTTCGTAGACAGCGATGTTCGAGTCGTTCTCCTCGTTGACATCCAAGTACTCGACGATTCCTCGAGAGAGGGCATCGTCAAAGTCCATTGTGCCCTTGCGGAGAGACTCCAAGAAGCGTGAGGTGACCTTCGACTTGCTTTTCTCCACAACAATCAACGGCCGACATACTCGCCCTTCATCCGTGGCGATGTGCACACCATTATGATGGTGGTTGATGAAGATGCTGACGAACTCCGAGATTCGACCCATCCGTCTGAACTTTCGGAACCCATTGAGGAATTGCTTGGGTTGTCTTGTGAGTGCCGCTGGCGTACCGTTGATGAAAATCATGTATGCACCATTGGTGTATATTTCAGTTCCAGAAGCTGATGTCACATCTTCAGCACCAAGAACGTATACCATCTTCCTCACCGGTGCTTCGTCATCCGCTGTTGTGATATGTGTCATGAGGGCCAAGTTCTTTACCAGACCGCAGGCCTCGCCTTCAGGGGTGTCTGATGTGCACAACATGCCAAACTGTGATGGCTGCAAGGCACGTGGCCCAGAAACTTTGCGCGTCTTCTCAAACTGGCTGGTAATTCTGGTCATCATGCCAAGGGCGCTGATGTAACTGAGCCTGCTCAGAACATGGGTGACACCAGCTCTGTCCATACGGAAACGTTTGAGTGTCCAGTTGCCAGTAGAGATCGCTCGCTCCATGCCACTGGTGATGCGAGTATCGCATTGCTCGACAAATCTGACGGGATCGAATTCTTGGGTTGGATTCGGCTTTTTTAGCACTTTATCCATGTTGATTTTGATCATCCTCGTGCAGTCCTTGAATAGGTCTTCGAAGAGCAAAGCAAGCATCTGACCAGCAAGTTCCAGGCGCTTGTTACCAACGTAGTCTCTGTCATCGACAAGTTTGGAGTCGTTGATCGCCATCAGAACCCTCCTCGTCATGAAAGCAACGTAGAGTGCCTTTGGTCGGAAGTTCATACCCTCGACCTCTACGTGGGGGATGATGGTGCCAGCGAGCTTCTCCAGAGCCTTCTGTTTTGGTGTTCGAACATCGCCCCTTGGACCACCAAACCGTTCTGGCTTCAGACGGCTTGAAATGTAGTCGAGAGCCTGCTCTTGTGTGAAAACCCCTTCGAGTGCCGCAAACTCGAGGTTCTGCGCGAACTCGTCCTGATACTGAGCATCATTTCCTGCCGCCAACAAGAGAATCTCATGATCTGATTGCACACCCATTGCGCGCAACATGATCGCGACAGGGATGTCCTCGCTGAGCGAGTTGTGCTTGACGTACAGAAGGTTCTTCTTCACGAGGACATAGGTTTTAGTCTTGACGTTGGCCGTGTGGCTAGTGACGGATGCCTGGATAACGCCTTTGAAAGACTCCACAATGATTCTGTTCTTGCTCAACTGTTCCTGTACGAGGATGACTTTTTCCTGCCCTCGCACGACGAAGTAGCCTCCAGGGTCGACAGCACATTCGTTGAGCCATGCCAATTCAGACTCAGAGCGGCCGTTAAGAACACACTTGGAGCTCCTCAGCATCATAGGCATTCGTCCGATGAGAACGTCCGTCTTTCTCACGTTGCCAGATTGCCTTGGATACACGAAGTCGACATAGATTGGCGCGGCGTAGGTCATGTCTCTCAGCCGACATTCGTTGGGTGTCACTTCGGTTTGGACCCATCCACCTCGGGTGTCTTCCGTACGGCAGGGCTTGCCCACTCGAATATCGGTGAAGCGGATCCATTTCTTCTCATCTGCTTCTGAAACGATCATTTCATTTGCCTTGAGGATCTTCTTGAGTTCCACATCCGTAAAGTAATCGAAAGAATCCGTGTGCTGTTTGATCAGGCCCTTCACTCGCAGAAATGCCGGAAGCAGGTTCCATTTGTCTTTGGCGGTGTTGATCGGGTCCGTGAGCCGCTTGGTGTAGTAGAACGGCCGGAGCAGAGCATCGAGGTCATCTCCAGCCACGACCGACTTCTGCTTGGGGGCCGCTTTTGAAGTTGTAGAATGTGTCTTACCCTCAGATGCCTTTGGCTGATTTGGATTGCCATCTTGTGGCGCTTCGTTCTCTTTGGATTTGGCTGATGCAGTTCGCTTCTTTGGCGCTGCTTTGGGGGCGGCGACCTGATCACGACGATCACATGGTAAGAGATTGAATCTTTGTCGAGTGAAATTTTGACCTACCTTTGCGGCGCTGCTGCCAACCTCAACGGGGCCGGACTTTTTCGGCTTTGGAGGCATCGCGCTCAGTGTCAATCATGAAGGCGACTATGGAGTTTGGCGTTGTTTCGAGTGCAGGAGTGTGTGTCGTGCCAATATTTGATCGAGAAGGTGACTGTGAGTGGCACAAGCTAGCTCTCACGACGCGACCTTTTGACCAATCTCACAGCATCTGAACCTAACTTCCCTCAACTTTTACTTGCGAGGAGCTCATAATCAAATACTTGATTGGAAGTCTAATGGTCGGCTCAACTGCCTCTTGCGCAATCACCAGCGGATGCGCCTCGCCGGCCCTCCGTGGGCTAGCCTCTTGCTTCTTAACACGGACGCACAAGGTTTACAACTATGCCAGGCCCTGCAGCTAGTGTTTCAGGCACACAAGACAGCCAACCTGGATGCGCCTAAGTGTCCTTTCTCCCCCCGGAGGCTGGCCGGTGCTTGGATCTGTGGGCAAGCAGCAAGACGGTCGAAGCAGGAGATTTTCGGCTCCACCATGACTCGACACACCGCCTTGCACGAAGCTGGTGATCGAGCTTCGGCTCAGGACCCAGCATGGCGGCAGCGGCTACCAATTCGTCTGGAGCTACAGGCAGAGCTAGGGAAACGATTGATGGAGACGCAAGCCTAGGCACAGAGCCAGCGGTGTTGAGATGGCCGGTGGATTTGCTTGGGCATGAATGGTGCTATGCCACGGCCAAGCACCCTCCAGCTTATGCATGGGATCTTTGCTGTATAAGTTGATTGTATCGAAGCACAGGCGCTCATGCGGGCTGTGAGGCTTGTCTCAAGCGCCTGCGGCTCACCAGTGTCCAAGTTGCGCACGTCTTTGTTGTTGTAGATAGAGCCAATTGCTGCGCGATCGGCCGGCGGGGATGGCGTCGAGGTGTAGTCGCCAGCTACTCGTCGACGACCCCTGCAAGGAGCATCATGTGGGAGAATAGCCGCGCCCGCCAGCCATTAATTGTGCTTCCAGGGTCATCCTCCAAAAGAGCCTCTGGGCTGCTGTGCGTTCTTCCGCTGTCTGAGACGCTTTGCACTGGCTTGATTCTGCCTCCGTAGGCCACGAATTCTCACCTCTAATTCCGCTTGAGGTGGCCAAGCCAGCGAAGCTGGCCTCCCAACGACCGGACGTCCATCCATCGATCGTCCTCCACCCCACCTCCCACCTCACCTCTTACTGCTACTCTTCTCGCCGCACCTCTTGTCTGTCATTAACGAAGATTGTTGGAGAAAACATACGTTCCTTCGCCTGTACAATTGACCTGCGTGCCGACTTGTAATACCACAATTGCGTGACGAGCTCGCCCGAGACTTGCGATTCGTCTGGTCGTCCAGGTATGGCTGTGCGATCCCACGCCGCTCTCTCAGAGCGTGCGCGGCCTTCCCAACGTTCACAACAGGCTGTGCAGGATAGACTAACATTTTGAGACAGATCATGGCGTTCTATCGCGGACCGCAATCGCCCAGGGACGAGCAGTACACGTCGAATCCCCTCTCACCGCCGCAGAGGAACCCGAACAGATGGAGCGCAAGCATGGCAGGCACGAACGATGTGAGGGGCGCTCTCCACCGACGATTCACCACCAACACCGTTCCCCAACTGTCGCCAATTGGTCAGCAGCGGAGACAGGCTGCAGGGGGAGATGTGCAACAGGTGGTAAGTACAGTATTTCTTGAGTGCGGGCGGATAGGTGGGCGGCACAGCAGGCAGAGCGAGCCAGACAAGCAAACCACTCCCTGCCCAATCTTTGCAAAAGAGCCGGGAATGGGGTTATACTCGATTGAAGATACACATGCAACTGGCCTATGGTAGCACTACTGGCTGCACGTATGCGTCGCCTCGCGTAGGCCAAAAGGACCTCGCGGGAGGATAGATGCTGTGTTAAGAAGAGTTGGAACACTTCGAAGAAATGGGAGATGCGATACCCTTAGGAATCTGTGCTGACTGGACATTAGCCAAATGGGCAAAACCGAATCACTCCTGTAAGTTGCTTTTGATAATATCTGAGCTTGAAGTGCGCTCGACCGGTTGCGATGAAGGACTTCTGCCCCGTCTGATGCCTGGCAGCCACGTGCTCCAAAATATCGTTTCTGCCATTGCAGCCTAGCAGTGACGGAGCCAAGAACTGCTTCTGTCAGATGTCCGCGAACTGAGAGATCTTTGACTGACCCTCATCCCAGTCTGAGCGTGCAGCTCGCCACTACGAAAGCCTTCTTCAAGCACAGCGGAAGATCCAAGAGGAGCTTGAGAAGGTCGATGCTGAGACCCGGCGCGAAGTTGACGAGAACATCCGCCACGAACAATCGGTCACTCAGCTCTTCGCCCAGAGCGAGCCGACTACGCCTCCAGAATACTCGAACACCTTCACCAACTTCTCCCGTCCAAACCGCTACTCCACGGCGAGTTTGACGTCACCTCCAGGCATTGTCACGAGACCAAACCGTGCGAGCACTCATCTCACTTCACCGACAATCGGTCTCGCTGGCACGTACAACAACACGAACACTTCCAATCTACCATCACAATCTGTGCCTGGCTCTCGACGCCAGTCCGACGACGAAGAGGACGACGAGGACTTCATTTACGGCTACGAGAACAACTTCCGCCGTGCGGCGAAGTGAGTACACCCCTTTTCTTGTCTGTCTGTTCTCTACATCGTTTTTCGTTCACATGCAACAAAAGTCTTGGCATGAGCACGTGCCGGCTTTCCGGCACCGCTCACTTGCTATTGTGGACTCACTATTGTCGATGCACCGGCAAAATCTTATTCAAGTGACAATACTATCTTCACAATATCGATAATAACTATTGTGTGATTGAAGTCTCGACCACAATGACAACAGCACCTTTATAAACTCGACTCGCCCCCCCGGAGAGCACAACTGACACATCTATCCTCCAGTCCAAGCCGCAACTCTATGCCAATCACCTCCTACGATCGCAAGCGAAACACCACCGATCTCGTACTTGGTCCAGTCAACACCACCGGCTTCCTCTTTGACGACGCTGAGAAGGTCTCTACCCTCCCAACCAAGTCCAACCAGGCCTCACCACCTGATATCAAGACATATCTTCAAGTGCAGCACACTGCCGACGGCTTCCCCAAGCTCATCCGTCGTGAAGAGAACGGTGATATCTCATTGTCATCTGCAGCAGCCCTTGACCTGGCCTCTTCATCCGCAGACGAGCCGCAGCAGCTATCCGACCGCGCAACGGCTAGCCGTCACCGCATTTCCTTGCCACCAAGCGCTCTCAGCGGCAACATGAGCATCGCTCCACTCAACAGCATCCTGGCCAACGCCAACGACGCCCGCAGCACTGCAAACAACCGCCGCTCGATGGAGGTCCATTTCTCTGCAGAGACCAAGCGTCCTGGTCTCCTCTCCTCACCGCCTCGTGGCCTCGCAAACGGCTCTCAAGTCCCTCAGTCGTCTTACTCTACCAACGACATCCCTACCCTCAAGAGCATCAACGGTGAAGGCCCAGACGGCGGCGTTTCTCTCGCCTCACCGCCCCCTCAGCCAAGCGTCATCTCCAACACCACTTCACCACAGCAGAACACCGGCGTTCCAACCCAGTTCTCCCCACCCTCCAACCGGCAGAGTCAAGACTTCACCTCACCAATCAAGCCAAACGAGGGTCAAGACATCTTCAACCAAGCTCAGTCAGGTCTTCAAGCCAACGCTGCTCCATTCGGTCCAAACGGTCAAGAGAACGGCCATACCCAAGGCTTCGGCAGTCCCAACATGTCTCCATATGCTCAGCAACCTGCCTACTACGGTGGCTACGGTGTGCAGATGATGACCAACGGCTATGCCAACATGAACCTCGGCGGTGGCAATGGCTACGGTCCACAGGGCCAGTGGCCAAGCCAAGCCAACACCCCATACTCTCACGGCGGCGGTTACGGCAACTACCAGCAGCAGTTCCCACCAGCCGCTCAAGCTGTCCCCGGTGCTAGTCGCTTCGAGGGTCAGCGTGGCAACGTCCAGCAGCGTCGTCAAGCGGCTGAAGAAGCGCAGGCCAAGTTCAACTCCATCAAGGTCGAGCAGGTCCGTGGCGAGATCTACACCCTCTGCAAAGACCAGCATGGCTGTCGATTCCTGCAGAGAAAGCTCGAGGAGCGTGGCGAAAACACGGTTCAGATCATCTTCGATGAGGTCAAAGAGCACATGATTGATCTGATGGTTGATCCATTCGGCAACTACCTCTGCCAGAAGTTGTTGGAGAGCGCCAACGACGACCAGCGCACCGTCCTCATCCAGAACGCCAAGCCCGCGATGAAGACGATCGCTCTCAACCAGCACGGCACCCGTGCTCTGCAGAAGATGATTGAGTACATCACCACTCCCGAGCAGACGGCGCTCATCATCGAGGCACTCCGCAACGATGTCGTTGTGCTTATCCAAGACCTGAACGGCAACCACGTCATCCAGAAGTGCCTCAACCACCTCTCTTCTCCCGATGCCTCCTTCATCTTTGACGCTGTGGGTGACAACTGTGTCACTGTCGGCACTCACCGTCATGGCTGCTGTGTTCTCCAGCGCTGCATCGACCACGCCGACGGTCTTCAGAAGGGCAAGATGGTTGACCACGTCATCCGCAACGCATTCTCTCTCGTGCAAGATCCATTCGGCAACTACGTCGTCCAGTACATCCTCGACCTCGCTGAGCCCTGCTTCACCGAGCCACTCTGCCGTGCCTTCTACGGCGAGATTGCGAGCATGTCGCGCCAGAAGTTCAGCTCCAACGTCATCGAGAAGTGCATCCGCTGCTCCAAGCCGGACACACGCCGCCACATCGTCGCCGAGATTGCAGTTCCACAGACGCTTGAGAAGCTTCTCCGTGACGGCTTCGCCAACTACGTCGTGCAGACGGCTATGGATTTTGCTGATGACGAGGTGAAGCCCATGATCATGGAGAATGTGCGCTTGATCCTACCAGGCATCCGCAACACTCCTCACGGCCGGCGCATCCAGAGCAAGCTCGCTGACTACGACAACCGCAACTCCAACCCAAACCCTCCCAGCACCATTCTGTCTCCTCTCGAGTCGTCCAACCCGACTTCGATGGCTTTCGCTGGCGCTGCCACTCAGCAGACTCCTCCTGCTCCATCTCGCGCCAACCGTCACGGCATCGTCGGTGCCCCACCGCAGTGGTCTGCGAACGGTAGCAACTTCACAGGTGGATTCGACAGCACCAACTACAGCGCCGGCTACGCCAATGGCAACGGCGAGTCTGTTACCTCTCCTACTCCACAGCGTGGTGGTCCGAACTACGCCACATTCAACGGTGGTGGCCAGAACTTCCAGAACGGCTTTCCCGCCCAAGGCTATGCCGCCCGTGGTCAGCCATACGGCCACTTCTGAAGCCCGCAGCACCATAGGGCAATGCTTGAGAAGGGCGCTTTTTGTATCAGTACAGCGGCAACCAGCCGATCTCTTTCGGTCACGGCGCCTGGCAAGGTCTCCACAGGCGCAGCATCTTACGACTTCAACGGCAAACCTTCTCAGCATGAGCTATGATTTCATTGACACGGCCGACATCGTGACACGACAGACGACGGCTCTTTACTTCGACAGCTTCGGTTCGGCAGAGTCAGCACTTCACCAAGATCTTGCATGCAAACGGCGTACCATGGACATCTCCAGCTTGATGATCCTGTATCACCACCTTGCGATTGCATCTTCGACGGCGCATTCATCGGTTCTGCGGCTACTTTCACTTTGATTTTACCTTTCCTTTTTGCGATCTTTCAAACCATCACGACTACAGAAGCGACATCCATGGGACGATACGAGACGACTCCACGAGAAGCTTGTATTAAAAAAGAAGAAGAGAAAAAGTTAGTTGCATAGCCGGTCAGGGCAGTTCTTTGGTTATTCGATGGGCGTTGGTTCCAAGAGAGATGAGTTTTGCACTGGATGCTTTTAGACACTAGATGGATCTTCAGACTTCGACCACAACGATTCGACGACACTTTGGGCATGCTTGTATGATAGTGGCTCGTGAATCCGAAGCTGTTGACTTAGAATACCTTCTCATCATTTTCTTCATCTTCCTCCTCCAGTGACAGATCTTTGAATCCCGATCCCTGACGTGTGAACTCTCATCAAGACAGCTATGAAGTCAACTATATCGCGAAAATAGGGGTATGCATCATCGCCTGTCGAGGAAATTGATTCACGATGTCAACCACTACCAGCAATAGTCTAATGCAATCCATATCAGTACTGCTGTTGATGCCTCGGTGAAGTGGCAATGTGTGACTGGGCGTACGGTAGCGCCAAAACGATGGCTGTGAATCTCGACTTCACCTGGGTGCCCGCTCCTTCCTTAAATCTTTCTCAACTTCACCAGAACAGCTACTTTGCCTTTCGCGCAGCGAACGATGTCGCCGCTCATGCACAGGTACCCCACTCCATCCTCGTCGCCAAATATGAGCGACTCAGGACAGGCAGCTAACAAGCACAAGATGGTCGACGGCCTGCGCGACCTTTCTAATACCGCACCGCTGACTACCCTTCAACCGTCGAGCGACAAACACACCCTCGCAACACTCCCTCAACACCTGCCCCCGTCACCCCCGACGACCACGTATTCAAATGAGCTCGAAGGGCAACAAATCTTTGGCGGATCAGCTGGCCAAGTTGACGTTGGCGCAAGAGGCGCAACAGAGTTCTACGACGGAGGAGAACAGCACGGATATCAACAGCACTGCTACAACCAGTACTCCTGGAGCAGACCGGCGTGCGGCAGCTGGCTACCTTCCACCACACCGCCGCCAGAGACAACCGCAGGCCAGTTCTACGCAGGCAATTTGTATGGTCTTCAGCCCCAATATGCTGCTCCTCAGCAAAGCTGGTGGAACCATGAATATCAACAGCCGCTGACACAGTCCTACTATTCAGCTGCACCGTCGCAGCAGTATCAGCAAGCAACAAACTACCCGCTGAACGCTAACTCGCTCTCGTTCACGCCTGCATTTCAGCAGAACTCTGAGTCAGTCCATCAGGCCCTACATCCCAGGCTTGGAATTGACAAGACAGCTAGATACTCACAGACTAGCTCTGTACCCACGCCAACCGCCCCGTCGCACGAGAAGAAGAAGAGGGAGAAGAAGTCTCGTAGACAGAAACGCCTTGAGAAGCTCTCTGCCGCTGGGGGACCTGATCTTCTCAGCAACCTCGATCTTTGGGCACGAGCTCCTCTCCCCGAACGCAGCGAGGTAGGAGCACCAGTAGAGAAGCAGGAGGCTGCACAACTGTCCTCCACCGCATCTACCCCAGCACCACAAGCGAAGAAGAAGTTCAATCCCCGCGAGACGAAGCGACTTTACATCATGCAGCGTCCAACCCCGACGTCCACGTACCTTCACTATGCGACGCAGCCGCCACAAACTATGGATTTCTCGCGGCCACTGCTCGTCATCTTGGACCTGAACGGTACATTGCTGTATCGCAAGACTTTCGGCGGAAGCAACGCATTCACCCCACGGCCGCACGTGTACGACTTCCTCGACTACTTGTTCAACAACCACACCGTCATGGTCTGGTCCTCATCGAAACCCGAGAACGTCGCCAGGATGTGCTCTGACCTCTTCACCTCTGAGCAGCGATCGAAACTGGCTGCCGTCTGGGCCCGCGACAAGCTGCGAATTCCCGCCAATGCCTACAATCAGAAAGTCCAGGTCTACAAGCAGCTGTCGTGGGTCTGGAACGATGCGGAGATTCAAGCAAGCAATCCGGTCTCGGGTGGTGTGTGGACGCAAGCCAATACGGTGCTCATCGACGATAGCATTGAGAAGTCGGTCAGCGAGCCGCACAACCTCATTGAGCTGGAGGAGTTTGAGGCGAAGCCGACGCAGATGGAGACGAATGTGTTGGATTCCGTGGCGCGTTATCTGGATGATTTGCGGTCTCAGCGTGATGTCAGCGCGTACATGAGGTTGTGTCCTTTCGTGTACGACCCGAGTCAGCCGGGTAAGGTCATTGGGCAGGAGAAGAAGAATTCGCGGAAGGATGATATTGATGAACTCATCAAGCGAGTCACGGGAGGAGCTTGAGGGAGGTATGCATGAGTTGATTGAGAGACGATGAGGATGTGACTGCTTGGCTAAACTACTTGAGCCTGCCAGCGCGGTCACTGTATTCTGTGATACCCTGTGAGAAGAAGAAGCTCACTTCTTGCAATTCCAAAAAACCTGTTCAAAAAGCCAACCATCTGGTATCTCTGTCCATTTTCGCTTTCTGAAGCCCCATGGTCTTTTCCTTGCGGCTAAATCTATTGGTACAAATCCCCAACTCATCATCATTCATCATCAAACAGAGCATATATATCCATATCAAGCATCAAACAACCCCTCCACCTCCCTCCCACTCAACAACCTACAAACACCGCCCTCGCAAACCTGCACCATACTCCTGTTCGCCCCATCAAGCCCCTGCAGCAAGTCATTCCTCTCCCGCAACCACTTACTATCCACCCCACCCCCGACCCTCAAAACCGTATAATTCGGCCTGACAGTCTCCCTCGCCTTCCTAACCGCCCTCTCGACATCCTCGCCCTCGCCAACGAGCATAACGCCCTTGACGCCCATCTTCGACGCGACGACACTCGACAAAATCCCGCTGAACAGCCCGGGGTGCTGGCTGATCTCGACCTCGAACGCCGCGACGGTGCGCTTCGCCATGGCCGTGTACGTCTCGTCGTTGAGCAGACTGCCGAGGCGGAAGAGGTTGGACGCAGACACGCCGTTGACGCTCGGCTCCGCGTTGTCCATGGCGTCCTTGGTGCGGATGAGGATGTCCGGTTGGTGGGCCGGGGTGGAGAAGAAGCCGAATTTTTCTTCGTCCCAGAAGAGCGTCGTTTGGGTTTTTTGGAGGGTTTCCGCGAGGGAGAGCCAGGTGGAGGTGAAGGTGGATTCGTAGAGGTCGAGTAGGCCGGAGATGAGGAAGGCGTAGTCGTCGGCGAAGCCTTGGGTGGTGGAGGGGCCTTCGCGGTAGACGCGTTTGAGGGTCGCGGTGCTGGGGTCGAAGAGGTTGTTGCGGATGCAGGTTACGGCTTTTTCGGCGGCGGCGAGGTAGGCGGGTTCGCTGAGGGCGGCGCCTGCGCGGGCGAGGCCGCCGATGGCGAGGCCGTTCCAGGCGGTGACGATTTTGTCGTCGAGGGCTGGGCGGGGACGGTTCTTTTCTCGGTGGGAGAGGAGCTTTTGGCGGCCGTCGGAGAGGATGCGGGTGGTGTCCTCTTCGGACTTGTCGAGTTCTTTGGCGAGCTCGCTGATTTCGTATTGGACGCAGAGGGTGTTTTGGGCTACGAGCTCGCCTTGAGCGTCGAAGCGTTGGTCGATGTTTCCTTCGGGGTTGACGCCCCAGTAGGTCGAGCACACTTTGAGCTCTTCGTTGTTGAGGATGCTTTTGAATCCGTCGTGCGTCCAGACGTAGTAGGCGCCTTCTCTCTTGTGCTTGTCTTGAGCGGTTGGTAATGAATCAGCATCTTCAGCCGAGTTGATACCGCCAAGTGACGATGCCATGGGAGGGCTCGTCAGGTATTTCGCAATGTCGTGGGTCGTCTCCAGAAACAGGGGTGACTTGGTCAACAAGTAAGCATCCAGATACACCGGCAGAAGCTGAGCATTGTCGTAAAGCATCTTCTCAAAATGCGGCAGACTCCAATCCCTCGTCACCGAGTACCTCGCGAAACCATTGCCAATCTGATCCTTGATACCACCCTTCGCCATATTTTCCAACGTCTTCACCGCCATTGCCCTCGCCTCGATACACTCATCCTCCCCAACAATCTCCCTCACATCCTTCGGGTACGAAGCAACGCGCAGCAGTGGCCGGATATGCACCGGAGTCGGAAACTTAGGCGCAGCCCCAAACCCGCCAAACTTGGAATCATACCGCTGCTTGTAATGCTGAAACGCATCGTCCAGCAAATCCAGCTCCAACCCGTCATTCTCATCCCCTTTCCCATCCCTCCCTCCCAAACTCCCCTCCTGCGCAAAATCCCGCAACTGTCTCGTGATATCCGCCGCGCTCTCCCTGCACTTCGCCTCCTGCTCTTTCCACGCCGTTGCCACCTTCAGCAGAATCTGCTCAAACGACGTCCCCGCCATCTTCGCCCTCTCGCTCTTCGGGCCCGGCCAATACGTGCCCCCAAAGATGGGCATCAAATCCGGCGTGACGAAGACATTCAACGGCCACCCTCCCCCGCCATTCGTCGCCTGCAAGAAATCCATATACTGTCTGTCGATATCCGGCCGCTCCTCGCGATCGATCTTGATCGGGATGAAGTGCTCGTTCAGTAACTGCGCGATCCGAGGGTCGTCGAAGGACTCGTGCGCCATGACATGGCACCAATGGCAGGCTGAGTAGCCGATGCTCACGAAGAGCAGGCGATTCGTCTGTCGTGCCAGTTCCAATGTCTCCGGGGTCCAGAGCTGCCACGCGGTGGGGTTGTCGATGTGCGAGCGGACATATGGGCTTTTACTCTCGCCACAGCGATTCGCGAGCGAGACTGCTCGATCCGGTCCTCGGGGGGTGTCCATGGTTGCGTACGGCTGTGAATTCCTAGGGAGATGACGGGACGGGATGCTGCTGGTCACATTGAAGCCTTGGGGTGCAGCAGAGAGGAAAGTTCTGTTACGGCTGCTGCGGCTTACGTATCGAAGAGATACTGCTGAGCAGCAAGCTCTGCGCTGGGCTGCTTGAGCCGGTAAGAACCGCCGAGATAGCAGCAGCAGCAATGAGGAGCTTTGCATCAACAACGGGGCTGTGAGGAGGAAGAAGAAAACTCTGAACAAAGACGCAGGCAAGAGAAGTGGTTGATCTTTTTTCGCGAAACAGAAACTTAGCTGTAGTGCAAGGGCCTGATGAAAGTTTTTTTCTTGCTTCGTGCAACCACAACTGCGGTCGCCTTCGAAGAAAAAGACGAGATGGTGTCATAGCAAGGCCATGTGAGGGGAAAGCAATGCAGCGCTGAGCGATAAGATAAACCCACAAAATGGCGCAAGGCACGTGCAGCAGCAGCAAGTCACTGTCAGCTTGGACCTCACCTCACCCCATCCCCTCCATCATGAGATATTTCATAATCAAATACACGAACCAGGCCCAACCCCGTCTGTACAAAATTGCAACACCACCCAATCCAGCGCAAGCGTCGTCGTCGTCGACTGATAACCGGCCACCAACAACTGGGATCACACGAGATCCCAAGCAAATTAGCAGCAACGTCACCAGCTCTAATTAGAGTCGTTATAGGGATGCGCAGACGCCATGAACCTTAGCGTGCGAACACGAACAGCCCGTCGCGTCGATCATTGGCTGCGCACGCAGACGGACAAGCATCACTGAAATGAGGAAGTGCACAGCAGGTTCATCGTATAAAAGCCCGTCGGTGTATTTTCATGGAGGACATGGTACTCGTTGCAGAATCGAAGGTTTGATCTCCACAAGCCGTGCTCCCATATCCCATCCCACCCCCTAAAGGAGCCTCTGCTCTCTCGAAAAGTATGCACAAACGAAGTAGAAGTGTAAAAACACAAGAGCCACGTGCGTCCCGCCCGGCGCCCGTCTAGAAGATGCAAATGATCTGCCCGGCAGACCATGCAGCCAAGAGAACGGATCCAGGATGCGACAGTGTTTTGTGAGGTGAAAAAACGCAGCCGCACTGCTGGACAGGGTTGATAAAAGGCTGATGTACTCAGTTGGACTCGTTAAAACGAGCGTGAATGCCAGTTTCCACTCAATGAAACGCCCCCGATGCACATTTTCCTAGAAGACCGTTGTCCGACTCAGTCATAAGTTGTCTGTTATCAGCAAATGGCGGCGCTAAAGCAGACCCGCATCGAAAGAATCCGCGAAGAATGCTGCTTCTAATTGCTGAGACCGGTGTTCCAGTTGGCTGTCGCCTCCTGCTTTGGTGCCAAAACGTTGGCGGCGTACTCGCCAGCGTAGTTGCCTGAGATTGGAAAGTTAGCCTTGTACGTGATCAATGAATTCGGCGATGCTTACCTGGACCCTTGTAGTTGCAGACGGTGAAGTAGGGCGAGACGCCAGTGCCGACGTTGGAAAGACCGTTCGGGCAGTACTGAGTGTAGCATCCGACGTGCGTAGTCTCCTTCCAGACGATCTGGGTGAAGTGTCCCCACTTCTCGAACTCGGTCATATCAGGGTCTTCCTTGCCGTAGTTGGGGGCGAAGTATGGCTCCTCGCCGTTGTAGAACAGGTCGGTGATGATGGCAGAGATGTTGGTCGCCTCAACACCAGCAGCGATGTTCTGGCCGTAGCCACCGCCAGCGACATCACTATTTGGCAGTTAGTACATGGCTCTTCTTATAGTCAGGATATTGTTCCATGCATACGTGTTGTGAGCGTAGACGCAGCTCTCAGCGATCTGCTGGGCAGACGAAGCGAGCTCGTCAGACCAAGCAATGTCATCGACAGTGTGGTTTCGGCGATGGATGTTGTGGTGCTCGACACAGATGTCCTGGTACGAGGTTGGGGCTGCCGAGGCGGCGGACGAGCTGTACGCTGGTGTAGAAGACGAGGGCGCAACGTAGGTGGAAGATGGGGCCTCCGTCGTCGATGGCTGAGGTGCAACGTAGACGGAGGTGCTTGTCGATGGCTCTGGGGTGGAGGATGGTGGTGGAGCCTGGTAGGTGGACTTGGCCTCAGTAGAAACCTGCTCGATAACAGTCGTGGAGTGCGAGTTGCCGCCGTGGCCGTAGTGGAACTTGGACACAACCTGGGTTGGAAGCTGGCCGGCGGTCACGGTGACGACGTCGGTAACGTAGACGACGTCGTAGTTGGTGAGAACATCGCGCTTGTAAGGAACGGCGAAAGCGCCAGCGGCGAAGGCCGCAATGGTCAAGGCGGTGCGCATTTTCGACTGGTGCTTCTCGTGGGCTGCGGACGGATTTTGATATTGTCGTTGCGGGGATCACAGATCCGGTTGACTGGTTATGCTTGAATGACTGACTTGAGGGTTAGCACGTGTCTTGCCAGAAGACGTGAAAGAATTGTGATGGTGGTGGTGGTGGTGAGGTGCAGAAGCGAGGTCAAAGAGGCCGCGAACGGCCGCGTCTCTTATAAAGGCCGGATCATTGATGCATGTGATGGAGCATTGGGGAATGGTGGTTCTGGACGCAGCCAACATGCAATAGGCAATCATGGGGCAAGACGTACTCGGGCGGGTCCTCGCAGAGGATGATGGCTCGGAGCGACAGTGATGTGCGACTGGCGGCGCGTGTGAAGATGCTCGTAATGAGTGTGGTGCAGAACTGGCTGCAGGAAAGAGTGACTGAAGGCGAGAAACCTCGGTGGGTGTGGTGGTGGAGTCCGGTCGGTGCAAGGTGGAGGATGTTGGAAAGGAAGGCGTAGGTAGGTTTTGGTTTTTGATGTGACGGCGCAGCAGCCAGGAGATGGATTTAGAGTTGACGCTAGTCCAGGGCGCGCGGATGGCTGAAACAGAGAGTTTAGCACAGCCTGGGCGCTCCGTAGACGAGGCCCAAGAGCACGCCGTGTGGGGAACGGGAGCAGTAGTGCACACAGCGTTCTACCGCCCAGAAGCGCCCTTCATCAGTGGTTTGCTGGCCGATTATTCAATAATGCTGGTGTCGATTTGTTGGCGATTGGTTTGTTCCGTGGTGAATAGGGCGGGAAGAAGGAGAGCAGGCCGTCAAGTGACTATCGACTTTGATGAAGCCGAGAATGCATTCAGCACTGTCGGGGAAACATTTTCACGTCATTGGAATGTGGTTGGAGCCGCTCTATCTCAACCTCACGTCCTCATATCCAGTACCATCTGTTACTACCTTTTTCACTATTAACGTGCCTGCCTTCGCGGTCGTCGTTGTTGTTGTCGTCGTCGTCGCTGCCGTTTTCCGCTTCGTCTAACGGCCATGCTGCCGCTTACCACGCCCGGACGCCTCACTTCTGAAACGCAAATCCATCAGGAACTGCCCTCCCATTGGCCGGCGCGGGTCCTAGGAAAGTGCCAGGGACGATCGCATTAACAGCGCTCCTGCCCCGGCGCTCATCCACGCACGCATTCATCATGCGCGCCGAATCCACGGTCGGGTCGGATGGCAGTTCGCAGACGACACTACCGCCTCTCCTGCAGCTCTTCTCGTCTCGCGTGCCGACGAAGAGCTTTTCACCTCCGGACTTTGCTTGCTGCTGCACTCGATCGTGACGTGGATGGACCACTACGCGCCTCCGCGCCCGCCTTGATTTGCGGCGAAAACACCTCCTGCGCATCGCCGCCAATGATCCCCTCCGGCCCAGTCAAACCGCCCTCTGCGTGCGCTGTAGCAGGCAAGCACAAGCGCCCGGTCCTGCGTCACACGTGCTCATCTCGCTCCAAGAAACCACCACCTCCCACGACGCCTGCGCCAAGCCGAGGGCGCTCCCATCCGACATCAATCTGAGGCACCCGACTACCGTGTCGCCTGCCATCATCCCGGCAGAGATCTGGAGACAATCGCGGTCCAGAGTGAAAAAGTCTGCCATGCAGCGACACCTTGCTCTCGGCGCAAAGGGTCTAGAGTCGTCTGGACATGCTGGAGCAGAGGCGCCGCTGTCTGAAGTAACCGCTAAAGTCTCACATGCGCCTGGTGGAACCGAACTTCCACGTCAAAAAATCGCGAATCCTCCACCTACTGCCGCGGTCGTTTGACTCGTTCTGACACTCACGAATCCGATCGGTACCTCGACGAACGGGCGAACAAGCAACGTTGCTCTTTTGACAAAGCACCATGCACTCCACCGCCGCAGAACGACCCAAACAGACGTCTCTTCCATGGCGTTCGCTGGTCTGTGATGAACCTGCATTTGCATCTCACCTTCCTCAACAACACCGGCACGTGGAGCGCCATGGCGAACGACGAAGAATGTGTGTCGCAACGACACCGCAATCGTTCTCGCCGAGCTTGCCACTGACGCCTCGCTCCAAAGCAAACCCACCAACTCTCTGATGCTTGTCCGTCTCCGATTGCCGCATCGTCGGACGACGTGATCAACACGTTCATCAGACACCGATTGTGTCTCGCGGAGCCGCCGCGGTGAGTTGTGAGGGAACAATCTGAGGCAAGCAAAGCCGGTTTCTCTGTGACGGGCACGATTGTCCAGACCCTCTGCTGCCCCATCTAGTCATTGACGATGCAATGCGTTTCAGACACGTACGCCAATGCGTGATTGATTTGTTGTGAGTCTCTTGACCTCCCTCCATTGCACACTTCCCAAGATGTCGTCGTTTTCTTTGCAGTTTCAGTGTGTCTGCTAATGATCGACCCTCCCTCTAATTTTCAGCCAAGCCACTGCAAGATCATCGACACACATCGGAAGGCAAGATCGACCCCTTTTCACCCCCAAATCTACACATCCCTCCAACATGTCGCAGAAGACGACTTGGGCATCTCTTTTTCTTAACGATCTCCTTTCAGCAGCCGAAAGACATACATCCTGAATAGTCGTCGAGCAAACCTCGTTCATCATCCCTTGACTCCCCAATTTACACATACGTCGCAGAAGATGGCTTGGACATCTCATGCTCCTTCCAATAGCAGAAAGACATACTCATCAAAAACACCCTCTTCCATCATCCCTTACATCTCCCCCCAAATCTCCACACCCACCCATCTCTGTCTCCGTCTTTGTCTCACCAGCTGGAGTACATCCTGCATCAAGCAAATGCCGTACTCAACAATGATGCATGCGTTTCCAACGGGTCCTCACATACATTTAATCAACCACACTCCCACCAAAATGCGGAGAGCATACACCAATTTGCGGAGAAAAGGTGTCACAGCCAGCCGCTCGGTGTCGTCGACCAAACTTGCTCCTCTCCTGTGCGACCGCAAACGCTGCTGCTGTGCACACAGAGTGTGTGTCGGACGGTCAGGACAGGGGTAAAAAGCCACATGCGCATTGCATGCTGCAAGCTGCAGGTTGGCGCCCTCGTGAAGAGAATGATAGAGACAGGGGTGAAAGTTTGGGTGTGTGGAGGGCGTGTGGAGGGCTGCATGAAAAAGAAGATGCGGGTTGGTTTGTGATTCTTTCTTGTTTGTAGATGTATGTTGGTGTTTTTGGATGTGTGTAAGCGTTCACGAACCAGTTTTGATGATGGGTTGTTTGTTGGCCGGCTCTGCATGTATAATGCACAATGTACATGCTACGGAGTGTTCAAGCTGCCGTGAATGCAGACAGGCAGACAGACCAACGCTGTAGAATGTCGATGATCGTTTGGTTGAGCAAACATTAATGCCTTTCGCTGGCTTACATGTTTGGCTGCGGAGTACGTAGTAAGAATTGCTCATAGCACTCTGCTGCAGGAGACGTTCATGTCGCTTTCCGGACTATGTTACATTTTCTTCATTCGGGGAGTACTACCTACAGTTGAGTGCCTGCCTAAATGGCCTATCTACTCAGCCTCCCCTTCGCTTCTCTGGCGCTTAATCCATGGTATCAAGTTGCTTTTCCTGTCCGCCCCATCATCATCCATCCATCCATCCGTGAACGTCGTCCTTCCTGCAACGCCAAACGCACACCTCACGCTTTCTCTACTATCCCTGCATGACGCTCTGCAGCGCCGCCTTGCCCTGGTCATCCAGCTTCTCGTTCACGAAACGTCCAATCCGACCGGAGTGTCTCTGGTCAGCGTCTCGCAGAGTAGCACCGACCCAAGCCTTTACATCAGTAACCTCTGGCCATGGGTCGGGGGTTGGTCGCTTGCAGGTGTTGAGCTGGGTGAAGGCGGCGCCGAAGCCGAGCTCGTCCACGTCTCGGTCTTCGATGGTGTCGTCGGCGGCTGGTGGGAGGGGTGGGTTGATGAGGAGTTTGAGAAGGGCTTCGCAGGTGATGGTCCAGCCGCGCTTTTGATACCGCTCGACGAACGCTTGGCTGTCGGCGAGAGTTCGTGTGAGGGAGATGCAAGCCGTCTTGCGGTCCACGGGCCTGCTCAGCTTCTGGGTGTCGGGGAGGATGATGGTCATATAGACTGGCGTGAAGACGTTCTCTTGCACCTTGTCTGCGACGGCGATGAAGAAGTCGGCACCCAGACCCTTGTCTTGCAGTGCGGATACCAGATGATAGAATCGCACAAAGCGGAGCGTGAAGTTCTCCGTCTTCGAGTTCGAGAGTCGGTGGAACATCAGCTGCAGGATGGTAGTCCAGTAGCCCTCGAGTGCGGTTGGGGCGAAGCTTTGGACGACGGTCTCCATAAGATCCATTGCATAACCTTCGTAGGCCTTGCTGCTCACCAACTTCTGGAACACGACGAGGATGGCCTCTGTCTGGTTTGAAGCTGCAATCTGCTCGGCACCTCGTGGGATCAGGTTCACCAGCAGTCGCGTCAGCGCCGGTACGTTGCCTTTGTTCTCCCATATGGCCGGCACCAGCACGGGAGCGACCAGCTGCTGGAAGTTTGAAGAGAGCTGACCGGATGGATTCGTGGCGACCATGAGCGCGTACAGCTGGAAAATGTACGGGGTGAACTCGTCGACGGCGCTTTGCAACACCTCCATGAATGCTGGGAAGAGGCTTGATTCGATCTTTTCCGGCTGTTGAGGCCCAGCATATCGTATCAGGGCGCCAAGTGATTCGAAATGGTAGTAGCAAAAGCTAGGGTTTGATGGGTTGTGTCGGATGACTTTTGTGATGTTGACGAGGTTGGTGATGACCAGATCCATGATCGGGACCACACCCTCGCGGACGACGATCAGGACTCTCATGACACACTTCATCAAGAATTCGTTCTCTTGAACCTTCTCTGGTTTGGTGTTCTTGGTGACGAGCGTGAAGAGGTGTTGAAGAAGATCCTTGGCCAGTGGCACAATGTTGACACGGGGTATGATCGGCTGGTGCTGGTCGTCCGTGAGGTATAGCGCGCGGTCAACGGCAATCGCTGCATAAGTATAGACAACGTAGTTGGAGTTGTTCAGGTGCTGGACCAGTAGCGGGAACGCCGCTTGCCATTGCTGTGCTGAGAGAATGCTGCGGAATAGATACAGATACTTGATCGCATCCACCTTCAGCAGTAGCTGGGCGTTGGCGTCTGTGAGATCTTCCGCAATGTTGTTCTGGAAGAAGTCGATGACACTGACGTTTGAGTTGACGCTCAAGATACCCTTGGCGGCAGTTGCAGTGCCCTTGGCTGCGATCGAGGTGAACAGATGGACTGCAGTGTCCTTTGCCTTCCAATTCCCGCTCCGATCCTTTGCATATTCGGCGAGGAAGTGGTCGACATAGCGCATAACAACGTCTGTCACCAGCTTCTCGAATTGCTCCATGAGCTTGCGCAGGAAGTTGGTTGCAGAGCGCCGCCTCGTGTCTTCGTCTGAACCTTCTAGATCTCTTCGAATGTATTCGATGGGTTCGTCTTCGAAGGTCTCAATGTCTGACTCTCGCAATGACAAGTTTGGTATCACCACTCGCTCAGTGACTTGGCCCAGAACATCTGCGTTGTTGAAATTCTCGGCATGCTCCCGGATGCTGGCAATCGTGGTCAGGAACTCCAGAGCCCGACTTACCACCATGTCGTATTTTTGTTCAGGCCCAATGGTGGTGAGCAAATTCCACGAGGTACCAATGAACTGCGTCAGATACTGCTTGAACTCTTCGTCGTACTTGCGGGTGTAGAGGTTCAGCACCCCGAAGACGTCTGATCGCACATCCTCCAGTGGGCCGGCTTCCGTGTCATCGTCGGTGTTGAGCGCAGCGTTCTGATATGTCAAGTACTTGTGCAGCAAGGTAGAAATGTGACCCAAGGATTCCTCAAACTGTGGCGGCATGTCGTGTGTTGAGAGATCGTACATCAACTTAATGATGAGATCGAGTGTTCCGTAATGCGCCTTGAGCACTTCTGGGTTGCCCTCATTCTGCGTGATCATCTTGTCGGTATTCTCCCACACCTGCAAGAAAGGGACCGCGAACTTTGACAGCACGTGGTTGATCTCGGTGTATAGCTCATCCGTTCTGTACAGAGGCTCCCATCTCTTGAAGATCGAATGTGCGACTCGAAGCACACCATTGTTGACGATAGCATCATTAGCGGTCAGGCGTGACACTAGATCATCGACGAGGGTGTCCCACTTTTCGTAGAAATCGCTCTCTGCAATGACGCTGATTGCATCACCGAGTTGCGCTTGGAGGGAGGGAGGGACTTTGACCATGAGGCCGATGAGTTCGTGCTTGATGGTCGTAACTTCGTTTGCCGGGAGTAGGTGTTCGCCATCTTGGTTCTGTCCGCATATTAGCTATCCACATCTTGCATTTCGTCCATCTTCCACTCCACCTACCGTCCAGTTTCGCCGCACGAAGTTTTTGAAGAACAGAGAGCTCGCTAGTCTCGTCTGAAGAGGGTGTGATTCGGTGGCGGTGATTTGTAGGAGAGCGAGGGAGAAGCCTGGCTTGGTCTCTTCGGCCTTTAACGACTGCTCGGCTGCACCAAAAGTTAGCCAACGCTGTTTGAATAGAAGCACATGAGCACTCACCCTGCTTGTTCTGGCGGGGATCCAAGCTCGCGGAGAGCAATTCCGCCACCGACTGTATGTTCACAGCCATCGCCTTGAGTCTTGAAGAATTAAAGAGAAGAAAGAAAAGGTCAGGTTGGAAGATGCAGAAGAGTTGACCAGAGCACCAGCGCGGGTAAACAGAGTGACGAGAAGAGCAACGAGAAGGTTGCGGGCCGACGCGCCGAACCAAGTCATGCAGGGATATCCTTGGCGGCGGGCAACGCGTGCATCGATGACATGTGAAGGCGTGGCTGCTCGCGAGTGAGTGAATCGTGTTTCTATCTCCCTCCACGCGCGTGACTTGTGCGAGATCGATCCAGGCGATCTGGTATCTGCGGCGGCGTGAGCCTTGAAAGGCGCCCTTTCCTTTGAATGCCCAGAAGCTTCTGTCTCTTCGCGGACTTAACAGAATCACCTCCTTAGGCTGCGACGTCTACGCCACCTGCTGTCCGCACACTCACGCTCGTTCAGCGTCCCACTTCAGCCCGTCGCCTCGACCTGGAAATCCTAATCGACCTTCTCCCCTCGACCGAGCTACAAAATGTGTTGAGCGTCCACCTATTACTGCGACCTAATATTTGAGTAGAGGATATTTACAAGATGGCGGCGTCTAAGAACCTCGCCCGCATGCGGGAGCAGACGATGGGCAGTCTGGAGGATGAAGAGGCTGTGACTGTCAACACTCGTGCCTTGATCGACAAAGTGCTTGCTCGATACTCCGGAGAGTGGACGACGTTGCGAGAACTGATCCAGAACGCTGCCGATGCGCAGGCCTCCAAAGTGACGATACGATTCGAGACCTTACCTTCAGCAACAGTACCGCTACCACAGACCCAGGATCCATCCGAGCATATCAAGCATACCCTTCTTCACCATACCTTGAAAACGTTGATAGTGTCCAACGATGGCGAGCTGTTCAAAGAGACGGATTGGCAGCGGTTGAAGCGGATAGCAGAGGGCAATCCAGACGAGACAAAGATTGGGGCTTTTGGTGTGGGTTTCTACTCCGTCTTTGCAGACTGCGAATCCCCATTCGTGACCTCAGGAGATCAGACCATGGCGTTCTATTGGAAGAAGGACAGCCTGTTCACACGGCGAGGAAAGCTGTCAGAAGCAAGCCCAGGTACTACCTTCTTGCTGGATTACAGAAGTCAGACTACACCAGTGCCACAGCTCCTGAGCCTCTGTCAGTTTCTGGCGACGAGTTTGACCTTCGTCGGCCTTCAGAACATCGACCTCTGGCTTGACGATTGGAACATCTTGAGTCTCACCAAGAAGATGTCCCCGGGCGCAAGTGTTAAGATCCCAAGCGACGTCAATCCTAGGACGAGAGACGGCCTCATGAAGATTGTCGATGTGGAGTATCAGAACGCGCAGATCGATGCTCGTTGGATGAACGTCGTTGGATGGAACCGAAGAGCTGTATCGGCAATGCAAAACGCTGCCGCAGCTCAATCACAAAGCGATCTTGGTGTTACCAGTCTTCGTAACTGGTTCGGCAAGTTCACTGGAAGTGCGACTGGAATCGCAAGCACAAGGAAGGCTCAGCGGGAGGAAGAAATACTCCAACAAGCCATCGCCGAGGATCTCGCTGGTTTCAGCTCTTCAACTGTATTCATACGTATTAGCACGGTTAATGTGCAGACGTATGTGAGCAAGCAACTGGCCGCTGAGCTAGAGCGCGCAACCAAGAAACCACCTCCTAAGCACACACGAATCTCCATCCTCACTTCTTCTTTCGACGAGACCACCGCATCCACAAGCTCGTCTGCAGGTAGCTCTTCTCAGAAAGCGAGTGAGATCTTTGCGTCAGTCCTCCCTACGAAGAACGGCAAGATCTTCATTGGCTTCCCAACTGCGCAAACCACTGGATTGTTAGCGCACATATCTGCCCCTTCTGTCATCCCTACCGTCGAGCGTGAGAGCATAGACTTGAATGCTCGATACGTGAGAGACTGGAACATTGAGATGTTGCGGGTAGCAGGTATCGCCTGTCGCATAGCGTACACAGGAGATATGGGAGAGCTGAAGCTGAGGCTTGAGCGGACTGCTGCTGCAGATGGACGGAAGAAGATCACGAGCGACGATGTCGCAGCGGTCATGCCCGCCGCTGTGCATACCTACCAGCAATACAACTATGCAGAATCAACGCCAGCAGCGAGAGTAGGCCAATACATCGAGGAGGCGTTCTGGATGTGCAATCAGAAGGCAAGCATCGATATTCTTTCGACGAGAGGTGTTCTGCCCAGCCAACAAGTCCGCGTGGCTTCAGAAGACTTGAGCTTCGTAGATGGCATTCCTGTCGTTCCTGACGAGCTCATGGAGAAAGCCAATGAGTTCTTGACAAAGCTACGGGATTATGGCCTACTTTCTGACATCACAAATGGGGATATCAAGAAGGAACTGGAAGCGCAGGCGCTGTCGGAGAAGCAAGTCACTGAACTCGTCAAATGGGCTTGTACAAAGGTCTCTCGTCAAGAGATGGACGCGGGCGTTGTGCAGACGCTTTTCGATGGCACCGTCGCCAGCATCAGCGAAGAATTCGTCAGTACAGCTTCAAGCCCTGTGCTCCAGCTTGGTCAGATTCGAACATTCGTCAACAGCGCCAAGATCCCAGTAGACTTGCCGACACCTCCTGAAACGATTCCGTTCAGACTGACAAAGGGCTTGTCACCCGGACAGCTGGCATCGATCGGCTGGGATGAGCTGCAGATTGTGCCATGGCTAAGGTGGATTGTTGAGAACGATGGGCGAGGATTCGGCCAAGGCCAGACTTTGACTACTACGCCTGCCGTAGCATCTCAGGTCCTACCCGTCGTGTCAAAGTCATGGGAGGGCCTGTCTCAATCGTCGAAGCAGACCATTCAGGACTTGCTCGTGCCGCGAACAGTCATTCCCACAAAGCTGGGCATGCGAAAGCCACCACAGGCATACTTTGGCAGCGTGAAGCTCTTCGATGACTTACCTACGATCACCGGCCTTCAAGGTGTCAAAGAGAAGTTCCTCTCAGCTTTGGGTGTGCGAAAGACAGTGGAGCTCAATGTCGTATTCGACAGACTCATGACAAAGTCAGCCAGCGCAGAGGCTGGGGAAGGTAAATGGAGTCACGTCGATTTGATCAAGTACCTGGTCAGCGTGAAGGACGACATCCCAACCGAAGATGTTAAGCGCCTTCGTCAGACCCCGATGTGCCCAGCAGAGACACAATCTGGAGATCAGATAAACAAGGGCAAGCTCTATCGTCTCTCGGATTTGTATGAGCCCGACGATGCCATAAGACGGCTCGGGCTCCCTGTGCTTCAGTGGCCAGGCCAATACCGCGGGCAGACTCCAGAAGGTCGATTCTTGAGATTGCTGGGCCTTCAGCCATACCCAGCTGTTCCAGACTTGGTTGAAATCTTGTCGAAGGCGCCAGCAGGCAGCGAGCTCCAACAGAGCGCGATCACTTACTGGATCGTGAATGCCTACCAGAACGGCTATCACAAGTACCCCGTGGCCGAGATTACTACAGCTTTCCTGCCTGTGCAACCCTTCGCGGGGGAGAAGAATAACCTCGTGGCGAAGCCATCGCAGTGCTACGCAAATCCGAGAGCTGCTGTGCTAATGTTCCGGACATTGAGAGAGGACTTGCAGCCACATCACGCGATGTTTGGTGTTGCACTCGACCCACCCATCGAGACGTGTGCTGAGCGTCTGATCAAGAGCGCACCTGCCAACATGGCCACAGCTAAAATCTTGTTCGGGTATTTTGCAGGTCGTTTGGGCGAGATTGGTCCAAATGGCAACCTCTCTGAGCGTCTTGGCAATGCAACGATCGTGCCCATCTTCTCTAGGAAGCCTGATACTAAGGGATCGGGCGTCCGTTTCGCTGCTCCCAGAACTTGCTTCTTGGGAGACAGCCAGACCTATGGCGACATCTTCGATTTCGTCGACTTTGGACATGAAGCGAATACCTTTCTACTTCGTGTCGGGTCCAAGCATGAGCCCAATGCTTCTGAGATTGCGAGTATGCTGGTGCAGCAGCCAGCGCGACTTCTTGATAGTCTAGGCTCCGACAAGTATCTGCAACTCCTGCGAAAGATCGCCGAAAACGTAGCGAATCTGAAGAAGGACAAAGGTTTGTGGATGAAGCTTAAGAGCTCGCCTTGTCTTCTGGCCGAGAAGTTGGTGAGGGCAAATATCGACAACGAGAAGCGAGAGTATGACGACGAGGAACTCGTGATCAAGGAGTACTCGCTTGCTAAAGCCTCTGAGATGGTTCTCATCGATGACTTCGTGACGTATCGACTTTTCCAGGCCAGTCTTCTTACGGCTCCACAAGAAGAAGCGTTGGAAACGCTATACGCCTCTCTCGACACGCCATGGCTCTCCAAGCTGGTAGAAGACGACCAACGCATGGGTGCCCTGTTGAACGATCAATCAGCCGGCGAGAAACTGAGAAAACTCCTCGTCGAGCGTTGTCGTCTCTTCCTTCACGACCACGCACCAGACGCGATCAGGCATGATGCGAGGTGGCTCGAGCAGAATATGACGGTCAAGGTGACAGAGTTTCTCCAGGTCACGCACAAGCTGAAGGGATATCGACAGCAACTGCTTGAGAAGAAGACGGCTGCTCTGCATAGGGAGACGAAGCGAGATGCCACGCTCTTCATCACCGCGCGTTACGATCTTTACGAGGTCAGTCGTGCTGTGATGGGTGTTCTGCTCAAGCGACCCCGGCAGCAGGACTTTCTTGCGCTGGAGACGATTCTGGAAAGTGATCTTCGTAGATTGAAGACCAAGGGATACAACGTAGATCGTATCTTGAGGCAGAAGGCAGCCGAATCGCGAATTGCTGAGAGTGAGAGAGCCAAGAGGGAAGAAGAGCAGAGGAAGTTGGCTGAAGCTGAAGCGGCAACTCGGCCTCAGCAACAGCAAGCAGCGATCACAAACGGGACAACGAACACGCAATCCGCGACGCAGGCCTCTCCAGAGACACCCGAGAAGGCGTTGGCAATGCCGGGCTCGTTCGATACGCCGGAGGGACGACCAGGCTCGTCAGGACGTGGCAAGAAAGCCACAGGCAACTTCTTCAGCAACATCAGCAAGCATCTCGGCATTAATGGCAACAACCAAGCGGCTCAGCAGATGCAGAGCATGCTCACCAATGGGCAAGGGCAAGACTCAGCGCCTCCTCCCTATACTCCTCAAGACCCGAATGTCCGCAACATTACTCCTGGCACGGAGCGGGTCACTTCCCCACGAGACCTCCAAGCCAACCTTCAGTCCGCCATCAAAGCGACGAGAGAGTACAACGCCTCGTCATTGTTCTCACCACCTGAGACTAAGGATATCAAGGAATCACCTTCCTACTGCGACAGCAAGCCAGGACACGACATTAAGTTTGTCGCCGAACTGAGCAACGGCATCAGACTCTACCTCCCACGAAGCCACCCCGATCCCACCGCCTTCCTGCAGACCTACCGAGATTCCCTGGCAACCTTCGTCCTGGTCCTCTCCGAGGTCGCCAACGTCTTCGAACTCTCCCCTCAAATGATCAACATCTTCCACGACGAGCAAGGCGCGGCGATCGCGTTCAACAGCAACGGCAGTCTGTTCTGCAATCTGAGATACTTCCTGCAACTGCACATGTCGCAGATGGCGTCGCCGGAGGGTAAAGTGGAGGCTATGGCGTACTGGTGGATCACACTGTGTCATGAGCTGGCACACAATTTGGTGAAACAGCACGACTCGCAGCATTCGTTCTATACGGAGAGCTTTGTGGCACATTATTTCCGGAGAATGGTATGGTTGGCGTCGAGGATCACGGGATAGGAAGAGGAAGAGCCACGCGAGATGGAGAGATGATGGGTCTTGATCTTCCACATGGCGATGGCGTTCTTGGATCTTTGGGAGAGCACACTCTCGGCTTTGGTCATGCATGGTGTGCACGCGATGTATGCGTGTACATGTACCTACAGATACCCTGGATACTATGTGTAGACTAGAATAGGCAGATGGGGTGTACATTGGTACCTTGGACACTTGGAGACCCTCTTCTTGCTGAAGCTGAACCTCGCAAAATTGTCATCTCTCTGCAATTCCTTCAAATCGACCACGCTTTCGATGACAGCTCAAGTCCGACAGACAGTCTACTTTTTACGGGGATTCATCAACACAACAAGACTTTACGTACGTGCAAGTCATGAGTCTCGTCGTGGTCAGCGCCATGTGACATTGACGAACAAGGATGTTGAGAGATGTACCGATCAGCCGGTATGCAGCTTGACGAGGCCGCTCCATGCGCCGGTTCGGATGAAGTCTGGAGTGTGTGGAGGAGGATGGGGTACGGGGGAAGGACAACTGTTGATGTTGTACATGTATTTGTTGATAGTAGACAGCATGAGAAGGACGGCGGCATACGAATACGGGCCAATCAAGGAGTGTCGCTCTGGGGGCTGAGAGAGGAAGAAGAAGCGCAGCACTTCCTTCTCCTGCCTGCCTGTCTGCCGTCCATCATCATTAGTAGAATACTTGGCGTGTCTGATCACAGTCTCATCTACGTACTTTTCCACTGCCAAAAAACATCGCCCACCACCCCCAAATCGCCGACTCCACATCCGTCTCACCGCTGCCGACGGCTTGTCCAACTCAATTGCTATCACGTGCACCGTCTGCACACCAGACCCACTGGGCCTGACCTCACCCTGCTTCTGCTGTTCTCGAACTAAACTGCAGCACCCGACGCATTCCACGCTTCTGCTTTTAACCTTTCCATAGCCCTCTGTCTTTTTCTTCTCGGCTGCGGAGGGGCTGCTCGGAGCCAGCCCTTTAACGATAAACATTCCGCTCCCATTCGGCGCCGGCAGCAACGCACCTCGCAAGCCTGCCAACATCCCATTGCACTCCCTAAGCTCCACCTCTGGCCGCCGGAAGAGCAGCAGCGAGTCCTACGACGAGAAGGCCGACCGTGCACGTCTCCGCCGCGAATCGGGCTCCTTCGACGACGACGACGAAGAAGAGGGTTCGGACTTCTCCCTCTGGAGCGATACGGGCGACCTCGTCGACCAGCTTGCCGACCAAGAGGATCCCCTCGCTGCACGGCTACGCCAGAGCCTCGAAGAGGAGCTCTCCTCGCACCACCCCCGCAGAGGCCGCAATCGCCAGCCGAAACGGGTCCGATACGCCGCTGGCGAGCACGAGAACGGCGAGAAGGAGAGCCGTCATCCTGGCGGTTTTAAGAGGAAGGAAGATATAAGAATCCCTAGTCCGCCGCCCAGGGAACTTGGGTGGGGACAGAAGTGGTTGGCGAGAGTCATGGCTCCTGGCGATGGACCCTCGCGCATGCATGGCCTGCATGGCAAGAAGCTGATTTACTTCTTGTCCATCTTCGTGTCGTTGGGCGTGTTTTTGTTTGGGTATGATCAGGGTGTCATGTCGGGTGAGAATGGCGAGGCTTGAGATGGTACAACGGTGTTGGCTGACATGTCTCGACACAGGCATAATAACGGGTCCTTACTTCAAGGACTACTTCAACCATCCCTCCGCTGCCGAGATCGGAACCATGGTCGCCATTCTGGAAGTCGGCGCGTTCATAGCCTCGTTATCAGTAGGACGCATTGGAGATGTGCTGGGCCGGAGAAAGACCATTCTATACGGTGCCGTCGTCTTTGTCGTAGGCGGTGCCATTCAGACATTTGCAACGGGCATGCCGATGATGCTACTGGGACGTATCATTGCCGGCCTGGGGGTTGGTGCTCTCAGCACGATTGTGCCAGTCTACCAGAGCGAGATCAGCCCTCCGCACAACCGTGGCAAGTTGGCTTGTATTGAGTTCTCGGGGAATATCTTTGGATACATGTGCAGTGTGTGGGTCGACTACTTCTGCAGTTACATCAAGAACGACTGGGCCTGGCGGGTGCCTTTGCTGATGCAAGTGGTCATGGGAGGCTTGCTCGCTGTGGGAAGCTTCCTGATTGTTGAGTCCCCACGATGGCTCCTGGACAATGACCATGACGAGGAGGGCATTGTCGTCATTGCCAACCTCTACGGGAAAGGCGACATCCACAACCCCAAGGCACGGGACGAGTATCGCGAGATCAAGATGAATGTCCTGCTTCAACGACAGGAGGGCGAGCGATCCTACAGGGATATGTTCAAGCGATACTACAAGCGTGTGTTCATTGCCATGTCTGCTCAGGCTTTGGCGCAGCTCAATGGCATCAATGTCATTTCATACTACGCCCCGCTGGTGTTCGAACAAGCTGGATGGGTTGGCCGAGATGCCATTCTCATGACTGGAATCAATGGACTCACATATCTGGCTTCAACAATCCCTCCCTGGTATGTCGTCGACCGACTCGGCCGCCGATTCATCCTCTTATCCGGAGCCGTGATGATGGTCATCTCGCTATCAGCGATTTCCTATTTCATTTACATTGACGTTCACATCACGCCTACGATGGTCGTCGTCTTCGTGATGATTTATAACGCAGCGTTTGGCTATTCTTGGGGTCCGATTCCTTGGTTGTATCCGCCAGAGATTCTGCCTCTCAGCATCAGAGCAAAGGGTGCAAGTTTGTCGACCGCTTCGAACTGGGCATTCAACTGGCTTGTGGGAGAGATGACGCCTATATTGCAGGAAGCAATCAAGTGGCGGCTGTACTTGCTGCATGCGTTCTTTTGCGCGCTCAGTTTTGTTGTCGGTGAGTATTGGATGAGCAGAAGTGTGATAAGAACAAGGCTGACTTTCATCAGTATGGTTCATCTACCCGGAGACGGCCAATGTGCGGTTAGAGGACATGAATTCCCTGTTCGGAGACGCAACCACGATAGCGCCCACGCCAGAGACCCTCGCAGAAGCCGAATCGCTATTCAGCGGCAACCGTTCGCCAGTGGGATCTTTCCGTCTCGGCGACCAAGGCGATCCTCCAATCCCAGACATGGACCTCCAACCCCCAGATGTCGAAATCCAAGACGGCAAACCCCAGCTCAGCAAAGACGAAAGCCAAGGCGAAGGCGTGGGAGGTTGGATCACCAACGTCGTCAAGCGCGCAAGAGGCGACGACGCGAATGGCAGTGGCAGCGGCAAGTACAAGCGGGTAGGCCAGGACGACGAGCCATAATTGTGCAATTCGTGCGATTTGAGTCGAGCGTTGAGAGCGTGTGTCGGCGAGAATAGAGGCGTTTTTTCGAACGGTGATACCCGTCTTGGATTGGATAGAGTGGTGGAACTTACAACAACTGTGATGGGTGTATTACATAGTGGATGGGCTCGTGAACACATAAATGTACGGAAAAGAGTGAAAAGTTCTATCTCGATATCATTGAAGCGTAGTGAACTCACTATCATTCTCCCATCTTCACGTGTCCTGCCAAGCGCTGGACCCTTGAGCGTTCATTGGGCAGCGGCAGAGCCGGAGAGCAGCTGGCTGAAGTGGCTATGGTGTGGTTGATTACGCTGGACGCCGCCTCGTCTTCGCTCTGCACTGATTGTACTCTGCGCGCCCATTGCAATCATGTCGCAGACGGAGGTCCAGCACAACGATTCCAGCAGCAGCAACAATGACCCAGAGGAGAAGACGCAGAAGAGCCGGCGACCCCCAAGTACGCCCATGCCCGCCCCGTCTGATGCGGCAAGGTGTGGCAGCAAACTAATGCCGATGAAACAGACAACGCCTTCCGCCAGCAGCGATTAAAGGCCTGGCAGCCCATCCTCACCCCCAAGACCGTCCTGCCGCTCTTCTTCGCCGTCGGCATCATCTTCGCCCCCATCGGCGGCGTCCTGCTGTGGGCCAGCTCCACCGTCCAGGAACTCATCATCGACTACTCCGACTGCAACTCGACCGCGCCCATATGCAACGATTACAGCCCCATCCCCAGCGACAAGGTCACCGCCAACTTCAAGAACACCACCGATAATGCCGACCAGCCGACGTGGTGTAAAGAGTACAGGAGAGTGGGATACCCTGATGCGGATAATGGACCAGCTTTCGTGAATACCACCGCTTGTCGCGTGCAGTTCTACATCCCGGATAACATTGGTCCGCCGGTGCTGTTGTACTACCAGCTCACCAACTTCTACCAGAACCACAGACGATATGTGCAGTCTTTCGACCAGGACCAGCTCAAGGGCGACTACCGCGATAACAGTTCCATCTCCGGAAGCGACTGCGATCCCCTTAGGCAGGAGACGTTGGGCAAGGACGCTCAAGGGAACGATATCAAGAAGCCGTACTATCCCTGCGGTATCATCGCAAACTCGATGTTCAACGACACCTACTTCAACCCGGTGCTGTTGAATGCTCAGGGGGAGAGCGCCAGCAATGTCACGTACAACATGACCAACAGCGGTATCGCGTGGAGCTCGGATCGCGATCTTTACGACCCGTCGCCTTACAACTACAGCGACGTTGTGCCCCCGCCAAACTGGCGTGAGAGGTATCCCGTCTACAACGACACCTTCCAATTTCCAGATCTGAAGAACTGGGAGGAGTTCCAAGTGTGGATGAGAACCGCCGGTCTGCCTACCTTCAGCAAGCTCGCGCTGCGCAACGACAATGAAAGCATGCAGATTGGCAGGTACGAGATGTTGGTATATGATTGTGAGTTTGTCTTGGCGAAATTCCCAGCAGCCAGGTTGACGACTAACGCCACGTTCTTTCTCCTAGACTTCCCTGTCTCGCTCTACGATGGTACAAAGTCGATTCTAATTTCGACTCGGACCGTCATGGGCGGGAGAAATCCTTTCTTAGGGATTACGTATATTGTTGTTGGTGGTATCTGTATCGTTCTGGGAGGACTTTTCACTGTTACGCAGTTGATCAGGCCAAGGTGAGACCATATTGACGAACGACTTCACGGTGACGGAAATGGCTGACGTGACGTGCCTACAGGAAACTTGGCGACCACTCCTATCTCACATGGAACACCGATCAGCCGAGCACTGCAACCACCACCGGCAGAGCACCACGCCCTAACGAAGCTGCATGATCTCATCCACCCATTGTTCGATTATCTGCGTTCAGTCAAGGAGTTCAGGCGTCAGGTGCTCCGCATCGGAGTTAGAGAAGGATATCAGGGAAGGGTTCGCGGAGTCTACAAATTCTTACCATATGCCATGTATGTGCCTCATGAACTCTTGCTCGCTATGTTCCAGGTCTCTTGCCACCCCACAATTCCCAAGGCAGAGAAGACATTGCATTGTATTGACGAACAGGTTGGATCTTCTTTCATCTCATCCCATTGCAGACTCCCCGAGCATGTCCTAACCTTTAGGCACCGCCGCCCCGAAACATTTCTATCCGACCAGCCGTGCAAAGTCATTGAGATGTTTCCTGGATCCAGCATAGCTCTGTCTTTGCCACTCGCACGCGTTCTAGACGTCTCTCTTGGACTTGCGGAGTGGAGCAAGAGTGGGTGTCGCGCGACCTTTGTTGGCATGCGGCTCTCTTGTTTGCCAGGGAAGAATAGCCGCAAACGTCGACGACCTCGAGTGTGGCTTCCCCCGGGTGAGAGATCCAGGCCACGAATGCAAGACGGTTAAATATGAGAAGATGGGTCGACAGAGAAACTCCATCTTCATCGAAAGCTCATAACTTGTACATACCGGAGCTCTCGACATCTTCTTGTATATATCGTTTTATTCTTGGACCTTGTACATACCCTTTAACATTCCACGGCGAAACCGGCCAACGCTCACGTGTGGCTACATTCCTCGGAGCCCCCGACCATCTCAGATCCCCTATCTCGCCTCGCTCCCACTTCGACGAACGCGGAAAGTGCACTCTCTGGGACACGATGAAGAGTCTCACGGTCGCCGCCTTGGCGGCCCTCGTGGCAGTGGCGTCAGCACTGAACGGCGGCAACATTTCGACCTTTGTTGATCCCGCCACGGGCCACGAGATCCGGCATTTCGACTGCAGCGTCAACCGCGGCAAGGCTTCGTCCCACTTCAACGAGACGATCAAGTTCCTGCACCGCAACTCCCGCCGTCCCAATCAAGTCGGCACGCGCGCGGCCTCGCTCGTCAGGAAACAGACCGTCTCCCCGGCCCTCACGATCAAGACGTACATCCACCTCATCACCACCACCGCCAAAGAAGGCACCCTCACGCAAGCCACCGCGCAGGCCCAACTCGACGCCCTCAACAAAGCCTACAACCCCATCGGCATCACCTTCGTCCTCGCCGACGTCTCCATTGACGCCAACGACGCCTGGTCCGCCGCCGACGGCTCCGCCATGGACGAGCTCAAGCAAGCCCGCCGCCAGGGCACCTACGCCGACCTGAACCTCTACTTCCACTCGGACCTCTCCGGCGGCGTCCTGGGGACCTGCACGCTCCCCTCAAAGGTCACCGCGCAAACCCAACCCTCGCAGTACTTCACCGACGGCTGCAACATCAACGCCGCCACCATGCCCGGCGGCGCGCTGACGGGCTACAACCAGGGCATGACGGCCGTGCACGAGACGGGCCACTGGCTGGGTCTCCTGCACACCTTCGAGGGCTACTCGTGCGACGGCGACGGCGACTCGATCGCGGATACCCCCATGCAGAGCACCAGCACCGATGGGTGTCCGATGAAGCCTGCGAAAGATTCCTGTCCGACGCAGAGCGGTGTGGATCCTGTCCATAATTATATGGATTATTCGAGTGATGCTTGCTATGAGAGTTTTACGCCCGGGCAGGTTAGTCGGATTCAGAATATGTGGGCGGAGTATCGGAAGGGGTTTTAGGGAGGGGGGAGGGGGTGGAGGAGAGTGGATGGATGAAGAGGAGGAGGATTGGATGTTTGAACGGATGGGTTGGTGCATGTGATTGATGTTGATTTTGGGATACTTATGATTGATACTAATGTTTTGGTGGTTTTTAATGACGGCCTGGAGCTTGTTCGATCTTTCTGGATGGAGTCAATTTGGTTGTACATATAATATACTTTATTGTATCTCTTCTTCACGATAAAGGAAGAGAGTTGTTGTATATAATTACTGCATACTTTGTACATACTATACTTTCAACTCAGCCTGCATCGCTTCCATCCTTCGCCACATATCTGCTTCTATCATCCAAATTCCTCCATCGACGTAGTCTCAGGTACTGTATGTTCCTCCCACGCCAAGCACACGAGGCGTTCCCATCTGCAGCCAGGTGACGTTCCCTTTCCCACCTGCAGCACCTCCACTTTCGGCAATCGACCACATGCAACGCTGGTGCGTGGACCTTCTGCAAACCGCAATCTCGCCGACGTATGTCATTCCGGCTACAAATTTCACTGTTCTGACACCACTGATAGACAAGCTGTGCCGGACTGCAGCCGCAGAACGCGTTGGTCGCGCGAGATAGATACGGCTGGCCCTGTCGATGACTGATACGGTGGTTTGAGGATTGAGATACAGCATTTGTTGACGATAAGGATTGGTTTTGTCGACTTCTTGAGAAGATCTGTTTGGCTTTAGAGTCTCGCATACCCCAACGAAAGACCGTCCGGTCAGAAAGAATTAGAGTCATCCAAGATGGACACCATCAAACGACGCCTCTCCGCCGGAGGAGGAGGAGGCAGCCAACGAGCAGCATCGACATCCGCAACGGCCGCCGATGCGGATCTGGCGAAGATGGGCTACAAGAGCGAACTGCCTCGAAGTCTGAGCATGTTGTCCGTGTTGGGCCTCTCCTTCGCGATCATGGCGGTTCCATTCGGCCTCTCGACCACGATGTTGACGGGCCTTACGGATGGTCAGAGTGTCACGATCTTGTGGGGATGGGTGTTGGTTAGTCTGATCAGTTTGAGCATCGCGGCGAGTTTAGCGGAGATTTGTGCTGGTATGTTCTACTCTTCTCGTCGATGGGGAGGAGTGTGAAAGCTGATGATAGTGGTTTCTAGTCTACCCGACTGCTGGAGGCGTGTATTATTGGTCGGCAATGATGAGTACACCTAAATATGCTCCTATAGCCTCTTGGATCACGGGCTGGCTTAATCTCGTTGGAAACTGGACCGTCACCCTCAGTATCAACTTCTCCGGGGCCCAGCTCATCCTTTCGGCCATCTCCCTCTGGCGCGAAGACTGGGCGGCCAATGCCTGGCAGACGGTCCTAATGTTCTGGGCCGTAATGCTCATCTGCTTCTTCGTCAACGCCTTCGGAGCGAAATACCTGGACCTCATCAACAAGATCTGCATCTACTGGACCGCGGCCAGCGTCATCATCATCCTCGTCACCCTCCTCTCCATGAAAGACAACCTCCGCTCAGGCGAATTCGTCTTCGCCCACTACGACGCCAGCGCCTCCGGCTGGCCCTCCGGCTGGGCCTTCTTCGTCGGCCTCCTCCAAGCAGCCTACACTTTGACAGGCTACGGCCTCGTCGCAGCCATGTGCGAAGAAGTCCAGAACCCCGCCCGCGAAGTCCCCAAAGCCATGGTCCTCTCCGTCGCCGCCGCCGGCATCACAGGCGTAATCTACCTCATCCCCGTCCTCTTCGCCATGCCAGACATCCAAACCCTCCTCCAAGTCGCCAGCGGCCAGCCCATCGGCGAGATCTTCAAACAAGCCACCGGCTCCGCGGGCGGCGGCTTCGGCCTGCTCTTCCTCCTGCTCGGAATCCTCTTCTTCGCCGGCACCGGTGCCCTCACGGCCTCCAGCCGCTGCACGTACGCGTTCGCGCGCGACGGAGCCATCCCGGGGAGTCGCTGGCTGGGCACCACGAACAAGAAACTGGATATTCCCCTCTGGGGTCTCGTCCTCTCCACCGTCGTCGACTGTCTCCTCGGGTTGATCTACTTCGGCTCCACGGCCGCGTTCAACTCCTTCACGGGCGTGGCGACGATTTGTTTGTCGACGGGCTATGGCTTGCCGATCCTCGTGTCGTTGCTGAGGGGCAGGAAGTTGGTGAAACATTCGACATTCTCCCTGGGGAAATTCGGATTCGCGATTAATATTATCTGTATCTGTTGGATTTGTCTTGCGATTGTGTTGTTCTGTATGCCTGTTAGCTTGCCTGTAAGTCACTCCCTTCACCCCTTCCCCCTTGTTCTCACTAACACGCTTGCTCTAGGTCTCCGCCTCAAGCATGAACTACGCCTCCGTAGTCTGGATGGGCTTCGCAGCCATAAGTCTCCTCTGGTACTTGATCCGCGGAAGACATCATTTCACGGGCCCACCAGTCGTGCAAGGCGCGGATCCTACTTTAGAGGGCAAAGCACATCCTGCGGATTTGGACGGGGAGTTGGGTTTGGAGACAGCGGACACGACAGTTAAAGAGCCTTTGAAAGTATGATTGAGCTAAGACGGCTCTCTCAAGTAGCTCGCTTTTGTACAAGACATCTATCGATTTTCTTCAATATCCCATTATGTCGTATGCGTATGCGTCTGTGTCCTGCCACAGGGATGCGTAATGCTCTCGCTCGAGCGTGCCAAAGTCGCCGTATTGTTCCATTTCTTGCGTCTGTTGGACGCGTGCGTGCTGGGGACGCCGCTCAGGGGCTGCGGTCACAAGCTCGTAGCCAAGAACTCCAATAGTCCAAGTCAGGTTGCAAGCAGAGCAACTAATGGTATTCGTTTCGTCGTTAAGAGTCACTGTTCGCGTGCATCTAAAACATGTGAAAGAGCAACGCTCACAGAGCGTCTCCTTGCTGGTGTCTGTTTGTAATCGTGCTGGGCCGGCGCAGCGGGAGCAGGAGACTATCAGTCCAGCCTTCTTGAGTTTGCATGCGACGCAGAAAGAAGGCTTCCCCTTTCGCTTGAGTGCCTGCAGTGGAAAGCACGAAGCACAAGCTGCAACCGACTCTTCGTCGCCAATAGAGGCCACAGCCGCATTCTGCTCGATCGATCGGAGCATCTGAGGGATTCGCAGTACTGAGCGACCCGAGTCTTCAACGCCATCGCCTGCTGTCGGAAGTACGCCACACGGCAAGGTGCACGCCTCTACAGGCTCCGTCAGTTGCGACAATAGTTCCGCTCGATCATGCTCGGCTTGGAAGAGAGCGCGCTGGAACTCTGCTGCCTTCGGCTGTGCGAAGTGAAAGTGCTCGAGACGCTGATTGAGCTCGTCCAGAGTGCGCTGCGCGGCCACGGCGTTGCTGTCGGCTCGCGCAGTTTCGGCATCATCGTCTGGGTCCAGCTGTGCCTGCCGCAAGTGAGCATCACTTTGCGCAATCATTGCCTCGGTGCATTTCTCTTCAGCTTTGTTGATCTCTTCGCTCGACGGCGCCATGAAGGGCCCTTCATAGTTGGGTCCTTGGACAGCTTGCCTGAAGGGCAATGCACCACAAGGGCGAATTTCGATCTTGCCTGAGTCTATCATCGAGCGTGCTAGAGCCAACGAATCTTCTTGCTCGTCCTCTGCTGGCGCAGGTGCAGTCTCGAGCTTGAATTGCTGCGCCTTGTAGACCGGATTTGCCTCAATGCTAAACAAGTTAATACGTCCATTCTCGGTTCCCACCAACAACTCCCTGTGATCTTGATTGAATGTACCGGACATCACAGCAGATCTCTCGTGCCTCGGAGGCGCAATGTCATCCACGTGAGCGTTGTTCGGTGATCGATAAGGGTTCCATACTTTGACAATTCCATCGTGAGAGCCAGAGTATAGTCTTGTCTTAGTTGCGCCCCACGACAGGAATCGAACTCCTGTATCGGCTGTCTCTGGATCTCTGTCGTGGGCGAGGATGTTCTCCGTCGCGCCATGATGCAATATATGCAAAGGATTCTGTGACCTGTCCGCGGAGCGTTGATCCCAGATGTATACAGTTCCATTGGTAGCTCCAGCAGCGATCAAGTTGTCATCGTAGGGACAGAACACAACATCGTTTATGTCGGGCGCCGGACATTCCCAAGTGAGCACTTTACGCGCTTCCTGTTGGTTGGGCGCGAAACATTGAATAACACTCCGCGTGCTCCTAGCAACAGAAAGGGAACTTGGTTTGGACGCAACGGCAAAAGATGTAGAAGCCGAACTGGGGTTTGGGTTCCAAGCAACGTCGAAGACATTCCTCGTTGCACCTCGAATGGGGATCGCAGTACCAGTATTGATGTCCCACAAACACGTTTCGCCTGCATGCTCCTTCTCCTCGTCGCCGCAGAATCCTGCGAGGAGCAGCGCGCAGTGCCGATACGCGATTCCCCATTTCAGTGTGGATGGATAGATAGGCACTGACGATTGCAATTCTCTTCGACCAGGGGAGAACACAGAGCCTCTCTCATAGTCTTTCTCATGGCATCGATAGAGCTGAACGCTCTTGATATCCGTGTGGCAGCCGGTTGCTACAATGCCGTGTGGTGAACTGACTGCTAAAAGATCGACTCGAGCAGGGTGTTGTATCTCATAGCGACACTTGACGGCATTAACATCTGTGCCGACAGCATACCGCCTTAGCATCATGTCTTCGCCAGTTGTGTATAGCTTTCTCGGCGAGGAGGGTGAGAAAGCGGTCGCTGTCACAGTCTTGAACAGCCTGGAGTCTTGTGACGCTCGCATGGCGTGCAGTCCGTTGACATTGTCAGTCGTATCAACCAGCGGACGTGGAATGTGATGTTCAGTCATCTCTCGCAGTTTGCTTTGACTGCCGCTGCCAACGACGAGATTTCTCTGCATGTTGTATTGCATGCTTCTGTCGTCGGATATGGCAATCGAGCCTGCAGCAAACCGGTCGCCATCAGGTGCCCACGACAAAGCTACCACGTCTCCGGATGTGCCGTGGTACTGCTTTTGCAGGGCGTATGTTTTGTAGACGTGGTTCTTCACATCGTCTCGCACTGCACGCGGCGAGGCACCCCAGAATCGTCGGCCATTCAAGCCAAGCTCTCGATATCGCAGAACTTGTGATATTGACGCTGGGAAAGTTCCGTCCTGACGCGTTGAAGCATCCGGTAGAACGGGCTCAGGCGAATCAGCCAGATTCTCTTCTTCAGGATTTGCGAGCGCAGCAGATTCTCTTCTTGAAGCCTTCACAGATGCCCAGCTAACGAAGCCGTCCACAGCAGATGGCGCAGCATTTCTCGCACGCTTAGCTCGGCCAGTGGTAACATTGTCCGAAGAGTCAGCTCGTTCCAACGTTGGAATAGGTAAGGTGGACTTCTTGCGTCCAGGCCTAGCAACCGCAGCAGTCTCCTTACGATGAGCAAATTTGGTTGAGTATCGAACCTGGAGAGACCCTTTTGTACGCCCGTTAAAATGAGGTACTATCTCATCCCAACTGAGCCCATCGGCTTTGAGCTGGCACAGAAGTTCATCTTCTTCAGGATGATACGGCTCACGCGTGCCAGGTCCCTTCCAAGGATTTGCCTCCTTTTGCGTCGCACCTGTGCTAACAGGCTTGCTATTCGTGGTCGTAGAAGTCGAAGATTTCATTCGAATTGAATCTTCAATTTCCGGCTCATCAGAATAGGACACACGCTCTGTATCAGGATTTGTCACATCGATTAAGATGGCTGGAGGCCGACTGCTTCGCAGGCTCTCCGACTGTGGAACGAAACTTTCCTCGGCTCTTGGTCTCTTCAGGATTCGACTGTCTGCACTATCGACCAGCAGCGACGCTTGACGCTTGATGCCATTCTCGAGCTTGCCAAGTACGTCCTTCGGACCGTTTTCTTCCCGCATTCGCACGACTTCAAGCCCTGCTCCAGAAAGGATCGAAGTCTTCGCAGGCTGTGTGATCTGGAGGCGGTTTTGATTTGTCGAAGCACCATCGCCAGATTCCACGTTGTTGCCTTCTGGTGACCCTGACAGGAATTTGTTGAGCAGGCTTGATTCGGGCGGGCTGGACAACGAGGAACTGGACTGTGCTGTAAGAGGCCGTTCGCGAACACGATCCTGAACAGAGCTGTGACCATATCTCTTTGACTTGTCAATGCGGAAGGATCGCTCGCTCGGGTAGTCGGTCTGATTGCCCGTCCTAGTGCTCGTTGCCCGTGCTTCGAAGCTGGTGTTTGCATCATTCGCTGATCGCGTTGTCCATGTATGCTCACCCATTGGGTTACCTGATGCCATAATATCATCCCCGCTTCCACCATTGCTATACTCCCAGTGCCCATTTGACTTAGCTTCCTCTAGCGATTGCTGGCCATTCGAGCGCTCGACGTTGTCGATGCGCACCAAGTCTGGGACCGCATTGCTGTGTGACCTGTTATGCTCTTCAAAGTTCTCTGCACGAGCGTCGTGATAGCTCTCGTATGGTTTGAAATCGGTATTCGGTCCACCATTCAAAGGAGAGGAAGAGTCCGCATTTCCCCATGAGCGATCGTCGTTGAAGTCGAAGTCATACTGCTGGGCTGCGGTGCCATTCGTACTGACGAGTTTCGTGATCTTATTTTTCCGTGGCTTGAAACCAGCAAGCGCACCTTCTGCTGCCTTCCGAGGGGATTCCTCATCGCTTGAGCAGAGGTCAACGATCTCGACCGCCATGATCGTGGGCGGGTTGGAGGGCTCGAAAGTTGACTTTGTGTCCGACCATCCTTTCAGACCTCGACAAGGATTCAAGTTGATTCCATGGTGTCTGTCAGGTCCTTGTCTTCATCGGCTTGTTCGCCAGGACAACGTAGCCGAAGTGAAGTGGTAGTTGCTGAAGTGGTCGATCACGTTCGAGTCGCGAGTGACGCGAAGTCGCGAGGAGCGGAGCTGGTTCCGCACCCTGAAGCATTCACTTGAGCGATTGCAAGTGCTCTGCTTCAACAACTCCATGTGAAAGACTTCACTTCAAGTACCCATCATGCCGGCCGCCTACCTCATATCCAGGTACGTGATCCGTTATACTGCAAAACAAGCATCGACTGACTCAGAATAGGACAATCGATCCCATCTTCGCCGTGAGCGTCGGCATCGTGGCAGCTGCTGTCCGGATCAACAGGGAGGAAAAGGAGAGAGGAAAGACAACTCAAGAAACAATCGATAGCCTAAATCGCCGGACCGCAATGCTTTTTGGCAATGACACACCTGCGACAAAGGCGGTCGAGAAGTGAGGATGAGATAGCCCTGCCATGGCTTCGGCACAGCCAACGTTCGACTGGACAACCCCTTGCAGTACGACCATGCCGTTGAAGATGAGCACTTGAGAGTTGAATTGAAGCGCTTCGGAGTATGGACGACAGAACAAGGAGAGAAGATGGCAATTGCTAGCCAAAGCATGTTGCCAATGAGTCACATCCCGCCCGAGCCCTCAGACTCTGGGCGGACGAGGGGGATCGAAGCAGCTGGTTCAACAGGCAATTCTGGAGGATGGTTCAAGAAGAATATGACTAGGATACAGGAGAAGGCAAGCTGGAAATATGCGAGAAGCAGGGCTCGTACTGCACTGCGCAATTGTACATTATGTGACATTGATTGACTTCACCTCCCCACCTCAAGCAGCATTAGGAAACATCTGCAACGGGCCCAAACCCTGCGGTGTCCCCAAGACCTCTTCATACGTAGTCTTCCAAAACTCCACATTCGCCCGGTTCAACTCCCACGACCGAAATCCCGTCACCTGCGTGTTATTCTGCTGATACGGCGTCAACCCATTCTTTCGATTCACACTATCCAACACGCTGGCAAACCCAAAGTAATTCGGCTCGCTCTGCCTCTCGACACTCGTCAACCACGCTACTAAGAGCTTCGCCGACTCGAGCATCTTTGTCCCTTTGATAATGGCGATGTCCTGCACCCAGGAGATCTTCTGCTCGGGGGCTTCGATGTCTTTCGATAGGAGGAAAGGAACTCCTAGATTGTAGGCTGTGAACGAGAGCGAGCGTTTGGAGGTGGTGTTGTGTCCCTGAGTAAGAAGTGCAGCTGGAGTATAAGTGCCACGAACCCATTGGACGTCGTTCTTCGCGAGAGCGTAGAGCCATTCATGGCCGTAACGGCCAATGATTAGGCTGAAGAGGTAGGCGATTGCATCATCGTCGTTGGGGTAAGTGAGGATGAGTTTGCCCTTGAATTTCGGGTCGGTGATGGAAGCGTATGAGGTTGGCACTTCAGAGGCGTTGATCTTGGAGCTGTCGTAGACCATCTGGCCGAAACCAACTGCATATCCAAGTCAGTATCGATTATACACAGTTCTGAAGCGGAAAGAGGACTGACAAAGTGAAGCAGCCATCCAAGCCCCATCGAAGTCCTTTTCGCCATTCAAGATATCGTTGAACGTAGGAGGCTTATAATTCACCAGCTTGCCCTCCTGCTTCCATCGAGGATAGTTGTGCGTCGTCTGCAACCACGCAACGTCCGCAACATGCTTGCCCTCATACCACCCTCGATCGATCTGGTTATCGTGATACTTGGACAGCTCTACGGTCAGATTGATCTTGTCGTCTGGGAATCGCTTCGCGAAGGACGTTCGGACTTCGTCGCCCGCTGCTCCGGCTATCCCTGATCGTCAGGTTTGGATCTTCGACAGCGGTGTACTTCGACGTACCATCCCCTCCCCAGAAGACTTGCAGAGTTCCATTCTCCTTCTTGGCCGCAGTGTAGATATCGTTTAAAGACCGTGTATCGACATCGACGAGAGGAGAAAATGTTGCATTCGCGCAGGCAACCAGTGCAACGAAAGACAGCGAGAGCTTCATCTTGCAGTTGTGCGGCAGTCAGCAGAGGAAGAGGAGAGGACCCAACCTACTTGTTATACGACTCTACTATGAGACAAGTACAATCCTCTACAGGCCGCATTGTGAAAGCCTTGCGAAGATGACTGATAGACTTCACGACACAAGTTCACTCCGACCAGCACCCTCGGCCCAAAGAAGACATTTCTCAGGAACGTAGGATCGTTTGCAGACGTTGCGCTTTCGATTGATTTGATTCTTGTGGTATTGACTTTTTCGCGTTCGCTGGGTCTCAGCTGAAAGGGGAGGAAGGTCTTGAAGGAGGATGAAGGGCTTGAAGGAGGAGAGCTTGCGAAAGGCTGTCGATATTGTTGTGCCTCTCGACACGAGGACTGGAGGAGTAGATTTTATCTGTGCGACGCTGTTTCTACGATGATTGTTTTCTTGTTCCGATGCATCGTCACTGCGAAAGTAAGACAGCTGCATATCTACCTGTCCGAGATAGTTGATTTGAACTTCAACAACCCGGCTACGAATGCGTCAGTCGATTGTTGGGCTGTTGAGAACCATCTTATGGACGATCGAGGTGCTGAAAACGTACTGGCTCAACTCTCCTTACCGAATACTGAAGTGAAGTGAAGGAAAGGGAAGAGACGGGAAGAGAGTTCAATCACATGAGCGCTGCGGCGGCAAGCGTGATCGATTACGCGAGCTGTTGCCCCACTCAAGCTGGAGCAGGCGGTCAGCGGTTAGATACGCAAGGCAGGCCGGTGAGGCTGGGAGAGAAGGGCAGATGATATTGATGAGGCATCGAGGCAGAGAGTCGTGTGTTGTACATACCTCGTGCCTACTCATCTCACAGGCAAGGGATGACCACGGCACAAGTGGCCATCACATGACAGCGCGCTACTGAGACGGACGTCATAGCACAGGACGAAGTGCTGGGGGTATGCGAGTTGTTTGTGTGCAGAGAAGGCTGTTTGGCAGCTAGATACTCCTGGGTATTGCAATATCAGGTACAGCCAGTGTCCTCGCCTTGCCACATCGCCATGACGGGCGGTGCTTGTCCAGACCGCTGGCTTAATGATCCATGCTGCTTGCCATCCTCTGCGATTTGTCATTCTCTCATGATGTTCCTATCGTTCCTAGTTTGTCCGCCAAAAGCACACGTATCTCATTCCAAACGCCCAGATTCCAAAGGAGACGTTTCTTGTCGTGGGCCATGTCGGACTTCTTCGTGGTTCGTGTCGTAGAGTGCAGGGAAGGGGAGGTCGAACGGCAGCTTATGCGGCCTCACCGAAGGTGTTCTCGCCAGAGTAGCTGCAGACTTGTCAGTATGTGTCATGAATGTCGTTGTAGTCTGGTAAGCACATACGTGATGTAGAGGAAGCCGTCCTCGTCCTTGTGCTCCTCGTAGATTGAGCTCATGAGGGCAGCAGTTGGTGGCAGGACCTCGTCGACGAAGATGAAGATGGCCTTCTCTGGGCTGAGCTTGATGCGCTTGCGGATGACGTAGACGAACTGGCCGACGGTGAGGTCGGCTGGCACCAAGTACTTCTTCTTGTCGATGGTCGCGATGTCCGACTTCTCAACCTTCTCGCAGATAACCTACAGCAGGCAGTCAGTATTGCTCGGAATACATCACATGGTTCGTAGCTGTCTTTTTGAGCGTCTGTGGTAGTTACAGACGCCTTGTGGCGGTATTGCGACGTACCGGAATTCTATCAGCGTACTTCTGGCGGATCCTCTCTGCTTCGGCCTTGCGCTTCTCGAACGGGTGCTCGTCCTTAAATCGAGATCTCATGCTTGCGGTGTTGTTGGTTGTGGTTTTGTGTGTGGTGGATAGAGGTTTGAGTGGATGTCGTGGTGGTGGTAGGTTGTTGTCGAGGTGACGGAGCGACTGAAGGCAGCAGCTGGAGTGAGTGTTGCGCACGGCTTAGCGGGGCAGGTGACCTCGAGGTAGATCCGACTATTATATATCACAAGCTAGATGAACAAACGACGCAACGGTGAGTCAGCCGGACAAGTTGGCGCTGACCTGATGTATTCAGATTGCGATATAGCGGTATCGACTCAAACAATGAAGATGGCTCAATCGGCCAAACAAAGACACGCTTCCCTTAGATTTCCCCTTCGATCAACCCAACGCTCGTTCAGATTGTATGCCCCACACACCGCCTTCCGCCTATGTACGCCACCGTACTCCGGGTATCGCTCGCTAAGGCAGACATCAAACTGAACAAATGGAAAGCAATCAAAGAGTCGCAGTCGGGAAGTAGAACTCGCTCCAGAGATACTCGTAATCCTCCACAAAGTTCCCAATCATGTCGAGGATAGGCTTGTTCTTCAGCTTCGATGCGAAGCCATCGACCATCCCCCTCGTAATGTTCTCGTAGAAAGCACCGCGCAGAGTCCACCACGCAAGCGACCAGCTGCGCTTCTTCATCTCTTCCCGCTCGAGTTGAGTGAGGCCACGCGCTCCGCCCGGTCTTCGTCTTTCGAGGTCATGCTTCGCGAGTTGTCGTGCGCCGTATTCGATGCTCACACCCAGCAGCCACGGTCTCCAGTCTGTCTTGCCTTTGCCGTCCTCCCTTTGACTCCAGTATGACATCGCAACAGCATATATGACTGGTCGTAGAATGAACATGACTTCTGCAATCTCGCCGAATCCAGATGTCCGGTGCAGCAGAGCTTTGGGTGGCTTTATGTCGTCGGCAGTCAAGACCTTCGACAGCAGGTAAGAGGATATGTCGTCCGAACTTGGCAGAGGCGGTAGGGTCAATGAGGTTCGGGGCATTGTCCACTGCTCGCTGCCTGCCTCTGATCTCTCAGACGGCGGGCTTGCTAACGCTTCGTCCTCTTGAGCCTCTTTCTCCTCAACAACTTCTCGCTCTGGCAAAGGTGGCGTTAGAAGCGGCCGGGAGTTGGTCAGCCGCATCAGTATTAATCGACACACAGCCTTGATAGCCTCCAAGAATACCACCAGCCGCCACCGCGCCTTCTCGCCCTTCTTCTTCGCCATCATCTCCAGCAACAGCTCGGTATATTGTACGATGTGCAGCGTCGTTGCGGTCCGTCGGTAGGTAGAACTCTTCTGACAGTAGAATCGCGTATATCTGTTATGAGGTGTCTGATGCCGTGGTGTTCGTAGGTGTTGCGCCAGCGCTCGTGAGAGAAGAGAATCGTGGTAGAGGGCGATGAGTTGGACACCGGAATTGAGTGACTCGGTCGAAATGTCAGACATCTTCAAGCCTCCTATTTCACGATCAGTTTCCAGCGATAACGCGATGATATGGAGGCATTTTACCGGGAACCAAGTATGTCAACGATCGCAATGCGCCCTCGACCTGGCCAACCGCGCCGGCATTCTTTGTGATGAAGTCGCCGTACATGTTGATCCATTTGGTCGGCAACTTGACGACGACCTTGGTCTGCTCCGCCGCCTGCTTGATATGCTCCATCATGTGCGTCGTTGCCGCTCGCGCGGTCAATGGAAAGAGGGTGGAGGACAGGAGAAACGGCCAGACGGAGCATGCGACACAAGGATGATGATGCGGTTCGCGCTGGCTGGCAATGCGCTCGGAACGCGCTCAGCCGAGGCTCATCCTTCTCATCAATATTTAGTTAAAGCTTCGACAGAGACATCTGACAGGACAGTAGAATGAGAGCTGTTTTTAATTGCTATCCCCAACAATCCTGCATAGCCTTCGTTGTTTGGATGGCGTAGCTAATTCCGCGTGGCATTTGATACCCAGGAAAGACTCATGAGCACCTACTTCACCGAAATCTGCCCCAAACCCAAGTTCGCCTCATCTCAGGAGTGACGTTGTTTAAGGGTTGAACGACATCGACAATCAGAAGGCTGACAGTGAGAGAGAGAGGCTGTCATTTGGCTACGTCCACGAGTGGACAGAACAACATCATGTTTGACCAAGGCGTCGGTTAGGCTCTTAGGCGATGGATCCAAGATCCCCCAGGAGTGAGATTCGTATGTGGCCCCTGCCGTATTATCGTGCTCAGGACACCCAGGGGCTGACGAGTTCTTCTCGCATAGCCTCGCCTCAGTGCTTGGTGGTTGCTGAATGATAGCTGACCGACCAAACACATGAGAAAGGCCGGCTTCCCCCGAGCTTGCAAGATCAGGCCTATGATCATGGTTGCCGTCCCTTAGGTAAAGATTTCATTCTCTTCTTGCCACCATTGACGAAAGTCTCTCAGCCTTTGCGTCCTCTCCTGTGCGAGCAATCTTCCGGTCTCAGTCTTCATCATACCCTCGAGCTTTTCCAGCTTCTCAGCAAAGTGGTCGATACTGCCTTGCATTCCACGGCCGGACTCCTTCGCAGCACCGTACGCAAACACCCTCCCGATTCCAATCGCTCCAATAGCATCAAGACGATCGGCATCCTGGACCACAGCCAATTCAGGGTGGGAGGCAACGATGGCCTTCACAAGCTGAGGTCGTTTGACTTCGTTCGAGTAGGACACGTTCTCAACAATGATTGAAACCTTGGCAACCAGCCGATGAGTACATCCATTCTTCGTGAGAACGTCCGAGACCAGTTGAGCGGCGTTCTCGCCGGGCTCGACATATTTCCTGTCGCCCACGTCGTGCAGCAGAGCACCAAGAACAACCGCCTGACTATCCAGTGTCTTCTCAGGATAGTCCTTTAGTTCGGCAGCCAGTATGTGCTTTGAAAGGGCGAGTACACGGCGGATGTGGTTGAAGTCGTGGGACATGTCGTAGCGGCCCATGTATTCCTCGACATATTTGTAGACGTTCACGTAAAGGCTTGAATCCTCGAAGTCCTGCTTCTCAGGAACGTTGATGCTCTCGGCGAGCTTGACGGCGCTGTCTTCCCTGCCCATCTTTTGTTTCAGGTTGGCATGTGGCTTCGGGGTTGGAAGCTGAAATCTGTTCACTGTCCATCACTCCTCATAGCTCTCTTACAGCCATCTTGAAGGAGACAGTCGTTCTCAGCTTGTGAGAATATATCCAGGCAGACGCGACTGTCAAATTGAGAGGCCTGATGTTTGGAGCATAGAGCGGCCAAAGGTCTGTGCACCAAGCTTTCAAGCATCAGTAGGCGGCTCTGCTGGCGCGGCGATCTCTCGAACTTCAACAACACATACACCTCACACGACACCTCCCCGACGCCATCTCCGACCGCATCCACCTCCGCCGAACCATCTTGATCAGATCCGCAACTACTCAAGATGCCGGCCACCACAGCCGAAACGCTGAGCATCGTCAACCGCACCGTCTCCGTTGCGCCTCTCGTCCTCCTCTCAGCAGCAGACCACTACGGTCGATCCGCCAAAGGCACTCGAAAGCGTGTTGTTGGCGTTCTACTGGGTCAGAATGATGGCAAGAGCGTGCGAGTATCCAACAGCTTCGCGGGTATGCGCAAATTGATGGACTATAAACTGGACAGCTGAGCTGATCACATGCAAACAGTGCCTTTCGAGGAAGATGAGAAGGACCCCTCGGTGTGGTTCCTGGATCACAACTACGTCGAGTCGATGAATGATATGTTCAAGAAGGTCAACGCGAGGGAGAAGCTGATCGGTTGGTACCATTCGGGACCTAAGCTGCGGGCTAGTGATCTCGAGATCAACGAGCTCTTCAAGAGATACACCCCAAACCCGCTTCTAGTCATCATCGACGTACAACCGAAGGAGGTCGGCGTGCCCACAGATGCGTACTTTGCTGTGGAAGAAATCAAAGATGACGGAACGACTACATCGAAGACCTTTGTACATACACCCAGCACCATCGAGGCAGAGGAGGCAGAGGAGATTGGTGTTGAGCACCTTCTGAGAGATATCCGGGATGTCGCAGTCGGCACCCTCAGCACACGGATAACCAGCCAACTCGAATCCCTCCAAGGCCTGCACCTACGGTTACAGGACATCGGCAGATACCTACAGAAAGTCCTCGACGGAGATCTTCCAGTCAACCACGCAATTCTCGGCAACCTTCAAGACGTGTTCAACCTCCTACCTAATCTCTCCACACCCAAGACCGCTGCCAAGGACCTACCCACTATTAATGGCATAGTGAATGGTGCAGTTGGTGTCACCGGCGGCAGCACAGAGAACTCCGAACTCGCCCGTGCCATGAGCATCAAGACCAACGATCAGCTCATGTCGATCTACCTCTCCAGCTTAATACGAGCCATCACAGCGTTCCACGATCTCATTGAGAACAAGATCCAGAACAAGCGGCAGCAGGAAGACGCGGACGCGAAGAAGGAGGAAGACAAGAAAGACGAGGAGATCAAGAAAGAGGAGAAGCTCATGTTGAATGGAACATCAGAGAAAGCAGAAAAGGAAGGTGCAGATGATCCGAAGAAGGATGAGAAGGGCAAGAAGAAGGGATAGACGAATGTTCACGAATGAGACTGGGAAACGGCGTGCATTGGCATGGACGGCGTCTGGAGCATGAGCAGCGCGGCGTCACGCGCAGCCAGCGAAAGTAGACTGGCTCATTGGAGTATGTACATTATCAGCAGACACCCACACGAGAAAGCGTCACGTGTGCAGCCGCCGATTTTGGCGCGCTAGCCGCGACTTGGATGCTACGATGCAAACCAGCATGTGTAGCATGATAGCCAAACATGTAACGATTTGCCTTTTCTACCATTTCTGATACATTCCACGGTACTGATCACATCCCACGCCCGGCATTGAACTTTTGCCACACAAAAGGATCGGCCACCTCCGTGCATCAGCTGGCAAGCTGCATTCGAGACTTCATGCGTGCTGGAGACAGACTCGCAGATGACCGTGGAGGTGCAATCGAGCCAAACGTCATCCTCACAGCTGATTCAATCACCCCAGCCAGCAGCCCATCCAGCAATCTCCTCAGCCGATACATCGCGCTCGTCCACAAGGTGGGCAAACATCTGGCCATGCTCGACCAGTGCACATGCCAGTAGATGCTTGCAGATGGGCAGATCAGTACCACGGCTAAGCCCTCCAAAGAGGCAATCCTTCCCATTGGCAGCACTGTCGCTTTTTGCGCTCGGCTCGTCCGAGTGCTGTCTGGCAGCCGGAAAGGCTGAGAATGTGAAGGCTGGGCATGAACAGCTCCATGCGTCTAGGCGGACTCCATAGTAGTTGACGTGTTCATACGCAGAGTTGCGCGTGTTGTGCTGTTGGGCGGATCGTACGAGGAGTAGCCTCAGGTTGGCATTGGAAACTTTGAGGCGCGTTACAAGCCCTCTGTCAAGTAGGTCCAATGCTGGAAGCAGCTCCTTCTCGTACAGGGCGTAGAGCGTGAGGAAGAGGTTTCTGACTTCCGGTGAAGCATCCCTCAAAGGATTCGCTGACTGCGATCCAATGGGTGCAGCGGCTATTGCTGAAACCAACGCGGAGACGGCCTGGCGCGTGTTATAGTCTGAGGCTGCATTGGGGCCATTGAGGCCTGACTGAGTCTCCATATAGCTGCATCGTATTATGCATTAGCGCTGCATCGCCACAAAACCTGAGGCAGAAGGCTTGAAAAGAGAGAATGCCCAATGGCTTGATTCTGAGGCCGCTATGGTCGATAGCAGATGCAAGATCGCCTTACGCTTCGGTCATGTCCATCCAATTGAGGCTGGGTGTCACAGAAACTGCATGCCAGGCAAACGCAGAGTGCTTTGTTGTCGGCGACGTGTACCAGTACGCCGTTGCGCGATGATCCGCCGCAGCCTCGGGCACAAACAGTAGCAGTGTTCGATGACCGCAGATTAGGTTGTGGGCAGTCGTCGGTTGTCGATATCCATTTTTGAAAGATACATGTTGCAAGTCTTCGAGTGACGTTGAAATACGCGCTGCGCGCTGTGGCTCGAGCGTCCCGGTGACGACGCGACTTCCTTTCTCGATTCGCCTTCGGGGCCACCCACACCAAACACCCACTCCGAGTCTCGACCTACCATATGGAAACCTAATACGGCACAACACACCCCCTGGCCAGGCCACGGCGGCGCACCTGATCCAACCGTCTCAGCACCCGAGCATCTGCTACTGAGACAATGCATGTGAAGGTGTATCAGCCTCGGGCAGCTGAGCACTCAATGGCGGCCTCCAGCAGCAGCAGCACTCCAGAGTCCAATGTGCCCACGCGGGACACCTTGCGGTCACGAGTGACGCGATCACCATGCACAAGTCATCCACGGTCGCTCGTCAATGCTCACACCCGCGTTGGTTCTTCGGGAGGTGGTAAGCCCGCCAGCTCCGAATGACAATCAATGTGCACTGGGAACGGAATAATGCTGTGGTGAGATGTAATCACTACCGCGCGTAGCCAGAGCCAACCCCCACGGAACCTCTTGCAGCAACAGATGGCGAGCATTGACGAGCGCGTCGCTTAGGCTCGGGCTTGCGAGGGCTGCACGACTCTTTGTTCTGCCTACAGCCGCCGGTGAGAGGTGTGCCTCGCCATTTGGGGCGGCCCTGTGGAGGAGCGAGCCATTGGCACAGGCAAACAGATGACCGCTGCGGGTGACCTATCAGATCCATGTCGAGGTGTGGCGCAGGCTCGGACATCTTGATCGCAATGGCACGCCAAGCAGCAGCGTGTGCTGTCGTCACACGGACGGTACGCGGACAGCAGGCACTCCCAGCAGGACGCGACCGGATGCCCTTTCGAGCCCATGGAGCGAGCAGTGCGAGAGCGCGACGAGGGACCGCTGGAGTTAAGAGGATTATTTCTGATCAATGTTCGGCGTATTAATTGGAAATCCATAAGCAGGGGATCGGAGGCTGGCGCTGCCGATGGTCCGCCACATCTGCCATGCTCGCTGAGCGCGATGACTCAATGCGACGTGACCCCAATTCATCCAACAAGAATGCGCACCAAGGTTAGCGGTTGGTGACCGGAGAGCGATTGGAGCCTTGACCCCGAGCAATTGACGAATCGCATTGGGCATGACACGCTGGGCGCGTGGGTTCGCCCAACTTCTGGGACATTCGGGATCTCAATTGTCAGCGACTCTCTGTTGTCGCAGCGCACCGGCAGCCTGACTCTGCTGTCAGGTGCGCCCATGCCCTTCAAATGCAGGTCTTAGTGCTGCTTGCCTGGGCCTGCTTGTTCGCGCGTAAGTCATATTCAGTCATCGTCCGCTGCCGCCTGCGCTGTCTCATCGCAAGCTTTCGCTGTCTTCAATCCCAGCGCCGTGGCTCAGCTGCCTGGCGCATCCAGTATATTGCTAACAACGTGCGCCCACGTACCATTCGAATCATTTTTGTCACCGCACCGCCGCCCACATTTAAAAGTCACCGACCCTTCAGTCACAGTTCCGGCCGAAAGTCAGACGCTGCGAATACACTCACCCGCCCGAAGCCTACAAGAGACGGACTTAGTGCGGACTTCACATCCAGTCAAGGCATACATCTACGAGACGCTTCCAGGCTTCGCCACGCACGACGCGATCGATATAAGCCTGGTTCTTGCCACCGTCTACAACAATTGACGACTTTTCGACTCGAATGCAGACACAACCCAACCCCAACATCACCATGGCGTCGCAGCCGCAACAGCAAGAGCAGAAGAAGGCAATGAGCATGGCCATGGCCGCCGTCCCACAACTGTTGACACCAGATCAGCCGATGGCAGACAGTTTCGTCGTGAGCGGCCCTGAGCCACGCATGCCATCACCACCGGCGTCGCCAGAGTTCAACGCAGAGTTGTCATTTCAGCACAAGGACGACGTCCTCTACCCGGACCACAACATCACAGATTCGACACACGATCAGAAGCCACTATTCGACACGAGCCATAACTGGACGACTCCAGAACGAGAACAACGATCGCCAACCGCCACGTCGCTGTCGATAACGACCCCACGATCAAGCGTCTCCAGCCCCGATCAGCACCACGATCTCCAGTCGCAGACCCTTCTCCCCAAGATCCAGAGCCAGAAGTCGTCTAGCCCCGTCGGTCCAGTCGAGCACTTCAACACGTATGGCATGGAGTATTGGAAATTCATGATGAGTCAAAATGAGGCTTTTCGAGAGCGCCAAAGGGCCGCCCGCCAGTTGCCACAGCCATCCCGCCGCGCCAACGCGACTCCGCGCGACCCTTTCACCGTCGACATGGTTTCGTCACTCGGTGGTATTCGGATTTCGAAGCCAAGCAGGGCGAATGCTGTGGCGAAAGTGAAGACTCCAAAAGCTGTGCCAGCGAAGCCAGCTGCAAGGAGCCAGGCAACAGTGGCCACGTCAAGAGTTGACTCACCACCCAAGCGCAGCCGGAGAAAGACAGCGACGCCTGACCCATCGCTTGGTATTCTCCCGCACGCGGCACAGCCCAAGCCACGCACGCGAGCAGCGCCCACGAAGAAGATCGACGATAAGTCAAATGCGGAATGGGCCCAGCTTCCGGACTACTGCCCGCCAACGAGCTCTCTCGACTCAATGAGCAAGAAGATGACTGCGTCGTGGACCAACGGCAACCCTCTCAACCTTGACACCGACCCAGACCGAGGGCACCTTCACCCACAAGAGCTCGTCGTCGCATCTGTGCTCAGACTTCACTGCAACTCATACCTGGCCAACAAGCGACGAATCTTCGCAGCAAGATACCAGGCGCTCTTGGACGGCAAGGACTTCAACAAGACGTCTGCTCAAGTCTCAGCCAAGATCGACGTGAACAAGTCCAGCAAACTCTGGGAGTCCTTTGACTCGGTCGGTTGGTTCGACAAGACCTGGTTCGAGAAATACCTTTGAACGGTATCACTACCAGCAGCATCCATAGCACGGTGGACCCCATGAATGAGAATGAACGACACCGCATCATGCAGAACTTTTGATTTACAGCACGCGACATTGGATTTTGATTTACAGCGTGCGACATTGGATTTTGGTCTACAGCAAGGCGTTCAGGATTTGGTTAAGTCACGCACTCAGGCAGTGTGCACGACATTTCACGACGTTACGAACATTGGATGAACATGGAGGTATCGCGCATTGGGGCGTTGGGGAATACGGCATAGCAAGGAAGTTATTGCATCTCGGCTCACAGACTATCGCTGATGATATGATGGGTGCACTCGGTCAGTCCGCCATGTCGGATGACCTGAGCAGGAAGCATTATGATACCCCAACTCGACTACTACTTAGACAGCTCGCTTACAGAATGATGATGTTCATATATTGAGACAGGCATTCTTCTTTCTTCCCTTTCGCTCTCCCTATCGTTGTTGCTTGCCACCTTCGTGTCTCTCGCCTACCGACCCTAGGGCATTCACATGCATTGATGTCATATGTAGACCTATTAATAGACACACGGAGAGAATGTCCGGTGGCCAGGGTGATCACTGAACGTTCAACCTCATGTCATCCACGTGCTGTAGAGAATCCTCCATCGAATAATCTACCAAACAGTAGATGACGACCGTGGTCCGTAGAAGTCCGTCCACGTTCTGCCCACGTGTAGGTGACAGGACCTCGATCACAATGGATATAGGATCTCAATGCTACATCCACGGGCCCGTTGGCCCGCTAGATCCGAAACCGACCGAATGGCAACAGTTCGAAGGAGCGGAAAGCCCTTTGGACGAGTTTGCTGGCTGCTATGGGTGGCCATTCAGCTCTTGTACTGTCATGTTGGGAGGCACTGACTAAAGATACTTAATAACGACGCCTCCTCCTGGTCATGGGTTTGGATGGAGCTATGGAGGTGGTGGAATGTTCTTCATGAGTCATTTTACTTTGAGAGACATCGGGAGCGTAGCATACCATTCGAGACTCGAGCGAGGGCATGCACTCAATTGCATGTCGGCTAGTTGGAAATGTCGAAGCCAAGTCCCTCGCGATGGCGGAAAGCAGCGAACTTCTGGACCAGCAAGACGGGCATCGATTGGCAAAACTACAAGCTCATCTTCAAAGACACTCTACCACCAGTCATCACGCTCGCGGCCAACCAAGCACCTGCATGGGCGAGCGTCTTCGGCTCTCTTGGATACCTCGTCCCCTTGGTCTCGATCATCTCCCATCCCTCCCCACCGCGCGCTGAGTTCCTATGGATATGGGTGACCAACATCCTCGGATCTTGCGTCTCGGCGGCCGTCACGGCGCTGGCGATGTTCTGTGTGATCAAAGGACGAGAGCAGTCAGGAGGAGGCCGCCCGGACGATACGGATGTACCGTATAATGCGGTAGCAAGCACTGTGGCTGCGATTTGGCTGATTGTCCAGGTCTACATCACCAGTGCGATTCGTTATAGGTATCCTTGGACGATCTGGATGACTTCGGCTTGCCTGATCTTCTCGAACTACGGCATGGTCTATGTGACTCAGTTTCCGAATATGGCTGCGGCTTTTGGGTTCCTTCGACAGCTGCTGTTCGCCCATCTGGTGGCTTTTGGAGTCAGCGCAGGTGTGTCGCTGTGTGTGTTTCCGAGTAATAGTGGAGAACCGTTCTACAAGACTGCTTTGGCATGTGCAGAGGAGATGCGAGAAGCCTTGAACAGCAATCTCGCGTTGATGGAGCACACTGCTCGGAGTACTGGCACAGAAGTACCGCCGGAGCTCGACTCTGCCAGGAAGCAGCACAAGGGGAAGCTGGACTCCTTACAGACGAAGCTACTCGCACAGTTGAGACATGCCCAGAACGAGGTGGCATGGGGGAGGCTTGGTACTGCGGATCTGCGCACGTTGAGGCGCCTGCTGGAAGACATCATGATCCCGTTGATCGGGCTGTGCCAAGTTCCGGACGTCATGGAACGGACGCTGGACGACGAGAACGGCGAGAGAGATAGCCAACGCAGTTCAGATCAGTATCGAGAGCTTTTGGGCTCTGTCATTGAGCCCTTTTCCAAGGCCTCTGCGGCGGCTGATGCGGGTCTGGAGTGTAGCAAGGCGACCATCGGCGTGGACCTTCGAAATCACGTTCCCAAGGATCCCAACGCAGACCAGGGGACTGCGGTCCAGTTGCTACAGCGGGCGATGGACCTTCTTGTGGAGAGCAAGAGCAATTTGCTTGACGCCTGGAGGGCCCAACATGGCAGCATCAGCAGCGACTCGACCATCGATGTCTCTGAAGATCCGTGCTCCAAAGTCGAAGACTACGGTCAAAGCCGTAGCAACCTTCACATGCTGCTCTATACCCAGCTTCTTCTGTGGTCGATATGCCATAGGGTGCAGCAGCTACTCTTCTGGATTGAGCAGCTCAAAGCTTCGCAGACGTTGGAGAAGAGGCGGCTAATCAAGCCTGAGTGGGCCAATTTCAAGGCTCTTACAACCTTATTGCAGCCGTGGAAGAGACGAGTGTCTGACGATCAGGGCAACCGGTATAGCAAGGACAAACCGCCGAAAGCTGGCTCAGATAGTATGCTCAGAAGGGTGCTGGCAGTCGGACTTCACCTCTACCAGAAGTCCACTCGTTTCTTCGCCTCCCCGGCCTCAGGATTCGGCCTTCGCGTGACCTGCGCGACCATGACCATCGCCATCGTTGCCTTTCTGCCCTCCTCGCAAGATTTCTACATCAAGCAGCACCTCGTATGGGCGCAGTACACGATTTCATTCGCGATGCAGGGCTCAGCCGGCCAAGGGGTCAGGGCACTCTGTTTTCGTGTTGCTGGCACCGTCGTGGCTGCCTGTCTCGCATGGGTCTCGTATTATATCGTGGTAGGGATACCTGCTGGAGTATTGGTATTCTACTGGTTGAGTGTACATTTTCCGATGTACATCATGGCCCTGAAGCCGAGATACTACACGGTTGGAACAGTCAGTGCCTTTGCTCTGACAACAATTTTGGGGAACGCGCTGCAGCCTCATGGCAGTGGACAAACTACCATTGTTCTTGGCGCTATCAGATTACTCGCGATTGTCGGTGGATGCTTTCTGGCTTCATTATGGACCGTCTTTCCATTCCCAGTCAGTGAGCTCGATGGAGCGAGAAAGAGCTTGGGAGATTGTTTCGCCTCGTTGGCGGAGTATCACACAGGTTTCCATGAGATCGTCCGGGCACGGCTCAAAGAAGGCTTCGACCAGGAGAAGAGGAGCCCGAACCCTCGTTCGCAGGACCTGGAAGACATGCACTCCCGACTCTTCGTGAAGTGCACTTCTCATCTCCAGACCCTTCGCACCCAGCTCCGCCTCGCAAAATGGAATATCCACATGGACGGCGTGTCGTTCTCGAGGGCACATTACGAAGCCGCGAGCAAGAAAGTCGATGATCTCGCAAGGAATCTCCAACTCATGACCTTTGCATCAGGAGTCTTCATCGACTTCGTCAACACCTGTCCTCCCACACCCACCCACCGAACCTCCCACTGGGTCCTCGACTTCCGCAACCTCTTCGACGCAGCACAGCACGAAGGCTTCGGCGTCGCCGCCCTCTTGAGCCTACTATCATACGCTGTTCGCAACGAGACATCCCTCCCACCGAAGCTCGTCCCGCCGAACCCGGAGAGACTTTGGAAGATTCTGGATGAGCCGGAGAGGGTTGCTCAGCAGATCACGCAGGTCGATGATCCTGGGGCGGCGACTTTTGCGTTGATGAGGATTGGGACGAAGGGGCCTGTATAGGGATTTGGGGGAGTTGTTTGGGCTTGTGAGGGATATGGTGGGGGAGTTTGAGGGGGTTAGTGGTTTTGCTTTTGATGAGGAGGAGCTGTGAGGTTTTGAAATGTTGTTGGTCATGAGATATACAGCTGCCGCTCGAGAAGTCATATGCTGATCGATGACGGAGCCATGTCTACCCTCGTCGTCCCTCTGATCTCTCCTGAGAATGAGCTATTTATCGTGCTCTCGAATGCTTAGTTAGCTTGAGGGGATTGGGGATAGATGAGTACGAGGGTGTATGGTGAAATCACATGGTCTCCGGTGGCACTGGGCTTCTGAATATTTGTGCATAGCACTGAGTGCATGTGAATGGATTGCATTCTCGTATCCGTGATGGAGAAACATGCCGCCGCGAAGATTCACGCAAGACACGTGGACCTAGCGCCCAAGGAGGCATAGCTGGAATCTAAATCTGGCCCGGATTCACAAGTTCACAGCTGCTGCGAGAGGGAGAAGTCTTGGGCTACACAACGTCCAAGGACAACTTGCCTCCCAATCGACCCTTTCCTTCCAGTAATGACGCGACTTTTCTTCTGATACACCATCACAAGCTTTCTTCGCCCTTCTCCGCGCTCTTTAAGTTCCGCTTCTGTGCACGCCGATTTTCAGGGATCAGGGAAACGCCAGCTGGACTCGAATCACGACCAGGTTGACCTCTGACTGGCCAACTCAAACCATAATAACGACATCACCCTCCTTGGCTGCCCATCATGGCGGCGCAAGATGCAACGACCACGGGCGCCGACGCGCAGCATGGCCTGAGACAGCGCAATGTCGGCCAGAACCAGCCGAATGGCAGCTACGTCCCCAAACAGGTCGGCGACAAGCTGGACGAGAAGACGAAGCAAAAGGTGGGCAGACCCAGGCGATAGCATCGAATTGGATATCCTAGCAACCTGGTATCGCATCTTGAGATCGAGCTGACCGGTACTCTTCGCAGACCAACTCCTTTCTCCAAACGCTCGACGATTACGAGTTCCTGATCGCACCCATCATCTTCACCGCCCTCGCCTTCTTCACGCGCATGTGGAAGATTGGCATCTCCAACATCGTCACATGGGACGAGGCGCATTTCGGAAAGTTCGGTTCCCACTACCTCAAACGCGAGTTCTACTTCGATGTCCACCCTCCTCTGGGAAAGATGCTGGTGGGTCTATCAGGATACCTCGCGGGATACAATGGGTCATTCGAGTTTAAGAGCGGCGAGGTATACCCCGAGGAGCTCAACTACACCTTTATGCGATTGTTCAACTCGGCTTTTGGCGCACTGTGCATTCCCCTGGCTTACTTCACGGCGAAGGAACTCCACTTCAAGAGACCGACGGTGTGGCTGGTGACTATGATGGTGCTGTTTGAGAATTCATACACCACCATCAGCAGATTCATCCTGCTGGACAGCATGCTTCTGTTCTTCACCTTCACCACGGTTTTCTGCTGGGCCAAGTTCCACAACCAGAGACACGACCCCTTTTCGCCCTTGTGGGGCTTCTGGCTGTTCATGACTGGTATTTCGATTGGCTGTGTGTGCAGTGTCAAGTGGGTTGGCATGTTTGGAACTGCGTTGGTCGGTCTCTACACCATCGAGGATCTCTGGAACAAGTTTGGAGACCTCAAAATGCCAAAGGTGGAGCTGGTAGCACATGTTGGATTCAGGGTTGTCGGTCTGATCATCATTCCTGTCCTGGTCTACATGTTCTCCTTCTACCTCCATTTCTTGATTCTCGAGAACAGCGGCCCTGGCGATGCCCAGATGTCTTCGCTGTTCCAGGCCAATCTTAGAGGTACCGAAGTTGGAAAGGACAGCCCTCTGGAGATCGCCTTCGGCTCGCGCGCGACGTTGAAGAACATGGGCTACGGTGGTGGTCTTCTCCACTCTCACGTTCAGACCTACCCTGAGGGCTCCCAGCAGCAGCAAATTACCTGCTACCACCACAAGGATGCCAACAACGACTGGTTCTTCTACCCAAACCGCCATCAGCCCGAGTTCAACCCAGAAGACGACATCAAGTTCGTCGGCAACGGCGACGTTATTCGACTCATCCACGCCCAGACTGGCCGCAACTTGCACTCCCACCAGGTCGCTGCTCCAGTCACTAAGGCTGACTGGGAAGTCTCCTGCTACGGCAACACCACCATCGGCGACACCAAGGACCACTGGATCGTGGAAGTTGTGGATGATGCTGCTTCTAGTGATTACTCGAAGCTCCGAACCCTGACCACTGCATTCCGTTTGAAGCACGCAGACCTTGGCTGTTATCTCAGAGCTGGCAATGTCAACCTGCCACAGTGGGGTTTTAAGCAGATTGAGACGACCTGTGTGAAAGAGAACAAGCCACGTGATCCATACACTCACTGGAATGTTGAGTCTCACACCAACGAGAAACGTAAGTTTGATATGAACAATTTCATGAGGTTCATGCTAATTGTGTCGCAGTCCCACCTGGCGACCCCGGCTCATACAAGTCTCCTTTCCTCCGCGATTTCGTGCACTTGAACGTGGCCATGATGACCTCAAACAACGCGCTCGTGCCAGATCCCGATAAGCAGGACGATCTTGCCTCGAAGCCATGGCAGTGGCCTCTCCTCCATGTCGGTCTCCGCATGTGCGGTTGGGACGATAACATCATCAAGTACTTCCTCCTCGGTAACCCAGCAGTTTACTGGGGCTCGACCTTCTCCCTCGTCTTCTTCTTGGGTATGGTGGCCTGGTATGCCATTCGCTGGCAACGCGGCTTCGACGAGCTCACCTGGAAGCAAATCGACCACTTCCAGTACTCTGGCATCTATCCGGTCATTGGATGGTTCTTGCACTACCTGCCCTTCATCGCCATGGCCCGTGTTACCTACGTCCACCACTACTACCCGGCTCTTTACTTCGCCATCCTATGTTGTGGCTTCTGCGTGGATTGGTACACTCGCAGCTTGCACAAGGGCGTGCAGTGGGGTATTTTCACGGTGCTATATGCCGTTGTCATCTTCATGTTCTGGCTGTTCCGAGCCTTCTGCTTCGGTATGGAAGGCTCAAACCAGCAGTGGAAGCACTTGAAGTGGCTGTCCACGTGGAGAATGTCGGATTAGAGGATCGAGAAATCGAACGCTTTCTTATGATGGAGGAGTGAGGGTGGAACAGGAAGCAGGTATTGGGGTTCGGTGGGTACGATATGGATTGGGAGGCATTTGGCATTGCGAGGCGTCCAGGTCCTGCGGCAATCGAAAAACAGTATCATGTATTATGTACGGCTCAGAGTTTCAGCGTCTCATCTTCTCGATCTGTTCCCATCGCGATCACTTTGCTTTTGTCCCTTGTCCGTAGGCGTTCGCCGCGTTACCTGTTCCTAGCTCCCGATTTTACATCGCCGAGGTCGTGGGTCAATGCTGGTGTCATCCAATCGACCACGCCATCGCGCCGAAACATTTCTGCTGACACCAACGACCTTAAATACCCGCCAATGTTGCACCCAATCCGCTCAATTCGGCAGAGATAACGATGAACCCTGTGCGACCGCCCGTCTTGGAGGCGGCGCTGCGGTCTTGCACGAGATCGCAGCGCTCTCCCGCATTCCGCAATGCTCTACAACAGAGGATCAGAAGCTCTCAAACGAGATGTATATCTGGCGGAACGAGACCCTCAGCGCCTGCTGGGGGTTTGCAAAAGACGGAAGTATGGGCGCCGAAGACGAGGATCGCTGTGGGATTTGTGTTTATTGGGTCATTGATTTACTCCATGGTGAGTGAACTGAGCTATATCGTGTCGGAGAATTGAGCTGATGGGAAGGTCTCTTTAGGTTAATGGCGACAACGAACTCCCGCCTGACGAGCCGAGACCTCGCTCTGGACAGCAGCTCGATGCGCCTTCGATTGCGGAAAGAGATAGTTTGAGTAAACGCGAGTCAGGCGTCAGTGTCAATTCGCCGATGCGTTTACGGATGGAGCAGTTCATCAAGCAGAAGCAGGAGGAGATTGTACGGGCTTTGGAGGCGGTGGATGGGAAGAAGTTTCACGCGGATCAGTGGGATCGACCGAATGGTGGAGGTGGGATCTCGTGCGTGTTGCAGGATGGGAATGTGTTTGAGAAGGCCGGAGTCAATATTTCGGTGGTGTATGGAACGCTACCGCGAGCGGCGATATCGAAGATGAGGGTGAATCATAAGGCGCTGGACCCGGATGTGGAGAGTCTGGAGTTCTTTGCTGCTGGACTGAGTCTGGTGTTGCATCCTCACAACCCAATGGCCCCAACGGTCCACCTCAACTATCGATACTTCGAAACTGCCAACTCAGACGGTTCCACGAACGCATGGTGGTTCGGCGGCGGCACCGACCTGACACCCTCCTATCTCTTCGACGAAGACGCCATCGCCTTCCACCGCAGCATCAAAGAAGCCTGCGACGCCCACGACAAGGAATACTACTCGCGCTTCAAGAAATGGTGCGACGAATACTTCTGGGTCAAGCACCGCAACGAATCCCGCGGCGTCGGCGGCATATTCTTCGACGACCTCGACGAGACGGAGAAAGACCAAGAAAGCCTCTTCGCCTTCATCCAGACCTGTTTGGGTGCCTTCCTACCCTCGTACCTCCCCATCATCCAGAAGCGCAAGGATATGCCGTACACGGAGAAGGAGAAGGAGTGGCAGCAGATTCGACGGGGCAGGTATGTGGAGTTCAATCTGGTGCATGATCGCGGCACGGCGTTTGGGCTGAATACCCCTGGGGCGCGGGTGGAGAGCATTTTGATGAGTTTGCCCAAGACGGCCGCGTGGAGGTATCAGCATGAGCCTGAGAGGGGCAGTCGGGAGGAGAGGTTGGTGGGGGTTTTGAAGAATCCGGTGGATTGGGTGTAGCTTGCTTGCTATGCTATGTACAGATGTAAGGAGAAGAAAAGAAAGATGTTGATCCTCCCCAGGGCCTTGTGCCTCGATGTTTCTCCGTTGCTTGGACTATTTGTCGACTGATGGACGCGCTCTGGGTGCCCTGTTTTACTGCTGAGGTCGCCTGACGTTGTGATATTCACTTTCGACTGGGGGGATCTCTCGCTGGGGGCCTTGTGCCTCGACGGTTCTCCTCTGCTCGAGCCATTTGTCGACCGCTGCACGCGCTCTGGATGCCTTGGTGCCATGCATTACTACTGGGATCGCCTGCCGCTGTGATAATCACTCTCGATTGATGGGCGCTCTCTCGCTGTCCTGGTACCCTATACAATTCTCACCATCCACCGCTGTATTGTTTGAGATGCGCTCCTCAGTCGCCGCCTGGACAACGGTTGCTCGGTAGAAGATGACGGGCTCGCGATCGCGCTTCCGCTGGAGAATGGACGGCAACACAGGGTAAAGAACCCGATTCGCACCTGTGAGAATGCCTCTTGAGGCATGTCGTTCGAGGTCGATCGCAACGCCAGCTCGAGGCCACTCATACTCGAACGGCCCAAGCTCGCTGAACTGGAGCGTCTGCTTGAGTACGATGGCTTCTTTGAACGCCTTCTCGAGGTGCTTTACCCAGTCGCGACGGGCTGACTCGCCAGGACGTTGAGCCGTCTTCGCGAGGCTGGTGAGATGAGGTTGCAGGAGTTTGATGGTATGGCCGGCATAGTCTCTCGCGAGAGGCACGACGAAATCGTCCCGGAATTTGGAGTCCGCGATTTGCTTCGTACCCACAAACCCGTACCAGGTGCCCGGCTTGTAGCCCGTGTCTTTCATGACGTACTCGAAGTACTTTCTGTGTTTGTCTGGAATGTCCTTCGACGAGTCCCAGGGCAGCTCCGTCTGGAACACCTTCTGTAAGACGCAAGCGCCAAACAGCGCATACAGCGTCCAGTCCTGCCGAAAGCCCTTCGCGCCCTGCTCGCTGGACTCCCAGTGCTGCCAGCGGTCATTGCTGATGAGCACGCGGTACAGAGCCTGGAGGTCTGGCGGTGGGCTTACTGGGAATGTCAACGGCGCCTCACCCTCGACGCTGTGTCCTTCGAGATACGAATCCATTGCGGTGAAAAGGGCGTCGTTCGTTGATCCCATCAGCTTGCTGATCTCGTTAAGGTCTGCTGTGTGTACGATGTGGCTTCGGCCGGCGGGTTCTTGGGTTGGCGGCAGCGCTGGGGTCTTTGGCAGGCCGGCTTTTTTGATCCATCTCTGTTCGTTCTTTGAAAGGATGGGTTTCTCCGACGCTGACGATGGAGCTGTGCCATCGAGCTTCTGTCTCTTCTCCTTGTGCGTACTGGACTGCGGGAGAGCCTCTTGCTTTCTCTTGCCTTCCTGGCTAGTGCGATCGTCGGATGGAGTCGTTTGTGGTGATACTGGCAGCTTCACCAGGGAGCCTACCGCTAAGGCGCTGCTTGTGGCACCCACACTTCCAGGCTGTTGACTCGAGCGAACAACTTCTGGTGCTGTGATCTCCGTCGGGGAGGTGCCGCTATCTGGTTTTGGATTTGGACGAGCGGCTTCTGGTGCGACAGCTCGTGCTGTTGAAGTGAGCGCAGACTGCTCAGGCTCGACATCACTTGATGCCGGCTCATTTCCGGCTTTCTTGACCTTCTGGGTCTCAGTCTCGATGGTATCCTCCGACGGCCGACTTCGACCCTCAGAGCTAGGCCCCTCACCCTTCTCCTCGGCCTCCTCACTGCCATTAGTGGCTCCTACGTAGAACCCACAGCGCCTCAAGCACTCATCCGTCAGAACTTCTCGTGGCCCAAGCTTGAATAGGCCCTTGATATCCGGCTTTTCGAGAAAGTCTGAGCTCAGATGTTTAGGAAGCCATTTTCGAAAAACGTGGGCCTGTTCCGCTGCATACACATTGGCATTGCCCTTGTTCATGTGCCCGCACTCCGCCAAGAGGATTCCCTGGATGAGATATTCCTGTTCAGGAATGTTGAGATGCTCTCCATGCTCCTGATCTATCCGTCGGAGTATTTTAGGCACCAAGCGTTTGCCGATAACGAGTTTCGGGACTGTTGACGTTGCGGCGCCTTGTGCTTTTGCCATGTTGAGGTTGTCAGATAGAGGGGATGTAGTCGTGATGGTGGTGGTGGTAGTTGTAAGAGCTTGGAAGTTGAACGATTCTGCGACAGTTCGGTGAGTTTTATGTGCTTGTGATCCGTGCGCAACGACTTCACATGCAAAACTGGCGCCAGTGAGGAACGTGCGCGTCGGTGGCTAATGCCATCACTTATGCCCTCAGCGCTTACATCTCACCTCACTTCGAAAATGTTGCTCTCTATCACAAGCTGGAGCTAAGGATAAAAGCCAGCACATCGACCTCGAACTTCCAACTTCCTCCACCCTTCAACCAACAACAACCACTTCCAATCGACATCAACCACTTCCAATCGACATCAATCACTTCCAATCGACATCAACCACCTCCAATCATAGCAACAGCAACCTCCAGTCAACACTAACTACCTTCATTCGACTGCAACCACCCCCGATCGGCAGCCCTTTCAATCGACAACCGGCCTCCAAATAATGGCACTAACCAAAGCTCAACGCAATAGCAAGGTCAAGAAACGATCATCGGCCCCGTCAACCCGTCGCAGTACGAGTCGTTTCGCTCATGCATCTCCGCTGCCGCAACCGCAACCAAGGCAAGAGGAGCCACCCCCCGCAACTAGTGAAGAGGTCACCATGGGGGATGACGCGACAAAGAGCGAGATGAGCATCAATGTCTGCATCGATTATGGGACCTATGAGACTACAGTCTCGTACGTCGTGTGCGAGAACGGCAGACCAGGCGGCGAACCCGTGGTGCTTCGCATCCACAATTCAGAAACCACAAGAACAATGGCCACCTACGTTGATGACAGACTGATCTATGGGCAAGAGTGTGAAAACGCAGCTACTAGAGATCCTCAGCTCGGAGACAAGGTGATGCACCATTTCAAGCTCTGTTTGTACGACTCTGCCGAATTTGCCGATCACAAGAAGACGATCGAAGGCATTCTTGCAAGCTTTCCTCAACCCAAGACATTCGAGACCTTTATTGCGGATCATATACGAGCGCTCAACGAAGATATCAAGGCTGCGCTCCGTGACATTCCCGAGAAGACGAACTTTTACGACCAAGAAGAGCTAGAAGCGGCGTTAGCTCGTCTGAAAGTTCGTTTGACCGTTCCCCAGATGTGGAAGGACGATTGCCGGAAGAAGATGCAAGAAGCTGCTAAGAAGGCGGGACTACCGGTGGTCGTACTTGCTTACGAGCCAAGGTGCGCGCTTGCGCACATTGTCTACCGTCAGGCAAAGCGACAATTCTCTCGAGGCCGGAAATTGAAGAAGGGTGACCTTATCCTTGTTATCGACATCGGCTCTGGTACAGCAGACTTTGCCTTGTACGAGCTAGAGGACGACCTTAGCGCTACGAGCCACTTTAAGGACATAGCATACGGCACTGGCTCCCTTTGCGGAGCGTTCAGCTGTCACAAGAGTCTCCTCAAGCTCCTAGTACGGCGCATGAACGGGGAGGTTGGAGGCGACTGGGTTAGGCTCGTTGCCGCCAAATTGAAAATCAGCGAGCGGGAGTTTGAACGCCGCGCGCTCGAGGCCATTGAGGTGTCTTTGAAAAACTTTTACAGTGGCTGTGAAAGCTTAAAGTAGGCGTCCACGGCGTCGAGCTCAACTACGAAAGCTTCTATCTTTACGAGGGAGAGTTCGAGCAAGCTCTGGATGAGGTCTTTAAATCGATGACCGCGAAAGTTGAGGAAATCGTGGCGACGAAGGGGCTGAAGACGAGCGACGTCAACATGATGTGCATGTCCGGTGGCATGTCAAACAACGACTACCTGTACAACAAGCTTCGCAACAAGTACGAAGTAGTTGGCCAGATTATCGTTGTCCGAGACCTGTCCGACAGCCACCACGCAGTCGCTTGTGGAGGCCTCTTGCGCTACCAGAACATCACGAAACAAAGCTTTCCATTAAAGTACGGGTATGCGATGTTACAGCGAGAGGAGTTCGATGAAGGGAAGCACGTAGACGGCTTTACGGTCTGGCGGGATGATGATGACAAGGTGGTGTCGAAAACACACAAGCCATGGGTCAAGGATAGCCCATACGACACTCAGGTGCGCATCGTCGAAGACAGGATCCACAAGATTATCGACAGTGGTAAGGTCATTACGAAGGGAGATGAGTGGAGCATTGGACACGTATTCTACGCGCCTGTCGATGATCCACGCATCAGCGCTGAGTTCGTGTATCTCAGCAAGCATTTCAAATGTAAGAACTCCGATCCTGCTCGCCGCCACAGGGTGAAACGCGCAAAGAGCGCAAAGCAAGTGAAGGGCGATGAAGAGGAAGAGGACGAAGAGGCGAAGGATCCGTTCAAAGATGGCGTTCATCCATGGACCAAGATTTGCCTTCCTCTGGACAAGGCGTTGTTACAGAACCACGAGATTGTGACAACTGCCGACGGTGAGAAGCACTATCGGCTGGAAGCCGACGTGGTCATTCGGGCTCTCGAAGACGATCTGAAGATCTGCGTCGATATTATGAAGCCCAAGCCGAACGAAGCCTCCGTAGCTTTCCGGGTGGAGGACGAGATTTGGAGCGGCGATCACTCGGAGTTCGCGCAGTTGTAAGATGGGCGAGCTAGGATGATGAATGATGTGGATGGTTGTAGAATAAGTACATGAAATCAGAGAGTCGAGTCCATCCGTCACGATGCCTGTGCTGTGTATTCTCCTCGTTCCGGTCAAAATGGAACGAATGACAGCCATCTCCCCGTCTTTTCGCAAGCGACTACGCTGCTGATTGCACTCCAAGCTGCTTGGACGGCCTGGAAGTTATGGGGACGAATATTCCACTTTGAGCGGAACACCGGGGGGAAGCTGAAGAGCTGAGGTCAGATTTGGCTCCTTTGAGACGCCAAGACCCACTCAGGGGCTGCGTGACTCTCGCGTATTCGCCATAACCCTTCGTTCTCGTTTGGCAGACCTGTTCTGGTCGGCTTATTGAATCTTGTGACTATATAGATTGGGCTCCTCGCTCGAGAGGACACAAGCTGCCTTCTCGACGACGACGACGACTGAAAGGTGGCCTGGTATTACTTGGCTAATAAAACACAATGACCAGTCAAGGAGTGAAGGTGTTGGACCCCGAGGCACTGGGACCCAAGCCGCCGATATACAGTGCAATGACAGCCGTTCCTCTCTCACCACACACGACCCAGTACTACATATCCGGCCAGACCGGCGTGGACCCGACTACCAACGAGTTGCCCCCGGACTTGGAAAGTCAACTCGACAACGTCCTCAAGCGACTATCCATCTGTCTCGACTACATCGGCGCCAAGAAGACGGATCTAGCCACCTTTCACTACTATTTCCGGCAGCCGGCGGTTGAAGACTTGGATGGACGAGAACTTGAAGGTGCACGCAAGGTTGTTCACTCGAAGGTCAGCCCGTGGTTGGAAGGCCATCGGCCCGCGAGCTGCTACAGTCGCACTTTTGGCATGTCTCATCCGAAGTTTCTCTGCGAGATATCCGCTACGGCGGTGGTGTACAAGCCCTAGAGGAAGGAAGGGGAGAACGGGTAGAGAGAGCCGGGATCAGCAAGACTTCTCTCTCTCTTCAGATTGGAAGTGTTCATCAAGCCGGGGCTTGGGAGTCTCCCCTCAGTATCTCTGCAAAATCTCGAGTGTCCGCGGTATTGCATACGACAGTCAGAGTATTGTGAAGGGTTCAAGGCTGCAGAGAAATGATACGACCAGCTGTTTACCAACTGTCCGTGAGGTCGCTCGCAACGTTCACGTTCAACAGCTGCTCGCCCGTCTGAAAGGACACTTTTGCTATCTGAGCTCTCAACGACCCCTATTCTCCATGATTCTGAGACGTCCACGGCACTGAGCCCAGCACGCAAGTCTTTCTATCGAGCGGAGAGGGCGGGGAAAGGGCGGGGAAAGGGCGGGGAAAGGGTGCAGAACCGTCGAAGCCTTTTGCTTACGAAACTGCAGTGATAATGCAGTTCGGTGCCCGCGGGCCAATCCTTGACTTCTTATAACCACCTTGGAGTCTACAGACGACCTGTGAATTTGGGTTTCTCTGAGAGATGAGAAGCATCTACGTTGCTGATATCGGCAACTACGTCTATGTACTGGCTCAAACCACGGAGACAGGATGCACCAGCAGCGAGCTCCTTCTCAACAAGAGCTCCTGCTATGGAGGAGGTGGAGAGCAGTTTCGCCGCTCTCTTTTTTGCCGCCCCAACTCCAGACTTTTCTACCACAAACCGATCTGGAGACATCAGTGTCGGCCCTCCCTCCCTCCCTCCTGGGCTTTGCCCGACTGCTTTGACATGATAGGCCCGAGTCTTCCAATGGCCTTCGGTCTCATCCTGACTCCTTCTCCTGCAAACTCCATGGGAACACCTCCGCCTTTGAGAAGGTCACTATCTTGTCCGGCATAACTCGTTGCACTGCGGGAAGAAAAGTGTGCAGTGTATGGGTGCTTCCTGGCATTTCGAACCAGGGTTTGTGGTCATCCAGATCGATCAGAACGCCTGCTTCTGGCCACTGGAAGTCGAACGGACCTAGTTTAGAGGCCTGAAGGATGTGCTTGACTTGGATAGCCTGCGTCAAAGCATCCTCGAGGAATTTGACGTACTTCGGAAACTTCATCGCTTTTGGGTTGGGCGACCTGGTCAGTCGTTGCAGATGAGGCTGTAACGTCAAGAGGAGCGCGTTGGCTTGTTGCTTGGCGTGTTTAGCCACGCTTCCCTTCTGGAACTCCTGGTCCTCGTACTGCTTTGCGGCCACATTGCGTAGGAAGTTCTTGGAATCATGACCAATGTCACGCATTGCGGCTTCGAAGTACTTCATGTCGTCGCCAATTCGGCTCGGCAAGTCTTTCTGCGCGTCCCACGGCAGATCTTCCCGAAACACGCTCTTGAAGACGAAGGCTCCAAATAGACCCGCAATAGTGCAATCCTGCGTTAGGCAGACAACGCCCTTCATCTTCTGGTCCACGAGCCAGGCTTCCCACTGGCCTTCTCCCCTAACTAGGATCTTATACAACTCGCGAAGCTCCGGGCTAGGGTTGCTCACAAACGCCGAAGGTGCCTTGTCATCAATGCTATGCTCATTGAAAAAAGACCACATGGCGTACCAGAGGTTCCTCTTCATAGGCTCCCAGAGAGCTGATAGCCACCCCTGGTCGCCATACGGGAAAATCTCGGGCTCGTCTCTGTGCGGCTTTGAGGTGGGAGGAAAGATGGGGTCCTTGTTGAGGACGTTCGACCGCACCTTCCAGTCTCGAATCTGATCTGGTGCTGCTGGAGCGCCGCTCGGTCCGAGGTGATCAGCTATCGAGTGCTCGTCGGTAGCGGCTGTTGGTGCTGCAGGAGGTTCAGCCGTCTCTGTCCGAGACTGCGGTTTCTGGGTGTCAGGAGCAGCGGACGTCGCTCCAGATCTTGAAGTGGCGGAGATGCGTAGCTCTTGACTCGAAGCATCGGACGAGGTAGTCTCTGGAATTGGGGCAGCAGATGAAGTCTCCGGATTTGGAAGACCGACCGCGCTTCTCTGTCGGTTTGGACTGGTAGAGGCGCTTGGGTTCTTGAGCCGAAGAGGTGGTATAGGTCGCACGGCGGAAGGCGGTGGCTCCGAGGAGGTCTCCATCACTCTCTGCGAGCCTAAGCCAGTGTTCTGTCGTTTGCCCAACTTAGGCTCTTCGAGTACTGCAGTAGCCGCCTTTCTCTTCTTCTTCTTCTTCTTCTCAACAAGAGCTGGCGATCTTATGTCGATGCTCAACGCCGTGGTCGTTGGAGCAGTAGTTGGAGATAAGCTCGATGGTCTTGTGGATGCGTCCAGACGGCTTGCTGGCGGCTTATCGACTTCGCCCTGTGCAGTACTTGTATAGGCTGTCTTATCAGGCTTCTTTGTCGATCGGCGACGGGTACTGTAGCTTGGCGAGTCCTCCTCATAGCTAGCGTCAAAGTCGCAGTTCTGTCGTTGCAAGAAGTCTGGCTTGAGGACCTTGCGTGGCCCATGCACGAACAGGTCGTTGATGCCATAGTGCTGAATATGACCGCGACCGCCCTTCTGACCCGACCCTAGGCTGTTTGTGTGGCCTTTGATCTTAGATGTGAGCGATAATCGATACTTGGCAACCTTTGCCTGGACTTCGCGTTCGTCGACGTTGGGGATGTATCTGGGGACGAGCAGCTTTCGCAGAAACCGCTCCTGCGAGTCTTTGTCGGGGTAGATGCCAACTTCTCTGTCTATTGCCTCTAGGACATCAGGAAGAGGTGGCTCGCTCTTGGAGGTCTTTCCGTTCGCCATAGCGTAGTCTGATGCTTGTGATCTTAGGGGCGGAAATTGAGGGTGCGATGACTTCGAAGCCGGGCAAGTCGTGGCGTCAATGTCGCGTAGACTGGTGCGGGCAACAAGAAGAGAGTCAGAATGCACGAGCACGTGCTAGGAGAGGACGAAGAGACGTGCTCTGGACAAAGGTTGCGAGTGAGACAAATTGCCTTCATTGTGCGGCCTAAGCAGGCAGCAAGCGAGCATCCAACATTCACACACTATTGCCGACGATTAGCCATGCCAAGCTTTTGACTGCCGCTCTCGGTCGCGCATCTATTCGTCGGTGCGTCGCATCTGGAACATTCGACATCTTCTCGTCACTTCACTGTTAGTCGCGCACATTGGCTTTCGAACAACCTTTGACTGCTGCTCCTCGCTTCATCACAACAACACCAAGTCGGTGGGTAACAAACTCAAGAACTCGCACGCAACAAGTCGCACTAACAGTCCATCAGCCTACGATGAGCACCGTAGGTGGCAACAGCGCCGGGCATGGCGCCCGGAACGCCAACATCGACCATTATGACATCGAGATCGGCCTTGACTGGGGCACGTTCAAGTGGGTGGCTGCGTACGCATTATCCTTGCAGGGAGAACACGTCGTAACGCCCTCGCCCCTCATGATCTCAGACGTGAGCCATAAAGTGCGTATGATGGCTACCTGGGACCACCAAAACCGCTTCATCCACGGCTATGAGCTCCAAGGCTTGGCCAACAGAGACAGGAACATCTCGGACAGGATCATCGACCACTTCAAGCTCGGTCTGTCCGACAGTCCTGAAGTCTCTAGCATCAGGGCCAGAAATGAGAGAATCCTCGCCGACATTCCTGGAAGAGACTTCAATGCTCTGATCACCGAGCACATGCGAGCTGTCATTGCAGACATCAAACAATCCCTCCGCGATTCTGCTGAACTGAAGCTACGCTTCAACGAGGCCCAGCGCGACAAGCTACTCGACCGTTTGCTCGTGCGCATCACTGTCCCGCAGATGCGAGTCAAAGTGAAGAATGGAAGGCTCTCGCCCGATGTGAGACAGTCTTTGCTATCAACAGCATTGCTGGCTGCATTGAGATGAGCCTCCTTCCTGAGAACAATCTACCAAATTTGAGACATGCTGACCTTCGCCCTTTCTTCTCTAGGTGGGGTCCTGATGCTCGTCGGGCAATGCAGGCTGCCGCTCGTGGAGCAGGGCTCCAGATCGCGGTACTCGCCCGTGAGCCTCTGTGCGCGCTGGCATACCTCGTGAACAGGGCTGCTGACCGCTTTGGAAAGATTCTCAAAAAGGGCGACGTGATGGCTGTGATGGACCTGGGCTCAGGCACTGGCGATTTTGGTGCTTTCCTGCTTCGCGAGCTGCTGACCTCGTCGAGTCGCCTCGATATGACCGGACATGGCAGTAGTGGAGAACTGTGTGGCTCTTTTCGAGTGGATCAGAATCTCTATGAGGCGATCAAGAGGCGCGAAGGCCGGGATTGGGTTGTCAACTCTGTCTCTGCGCTCCAAGTAGCAGAGCGTGACTTTGAACGCCGCGCACTCATTGCGATTGAGGAGATCAAGCAGAACTTCAAAGAGACGGATGATGTGTGTTTTGGCATGATCAAAGGCATTGGTGCTGCTGCCGTACCAATCAGCTTCACAAAGGAGGAAATCATCACGGCTCTCGATGAAGTCATCGCCAGGATTTTCAGCGCCATGGACAAGCTCGTGTCAAAGCAGACGCCAAGTTTGATCCAGGTCACGGGCGGCTTCGCGAAGAGCTGGTATTTGATGAAGCAGATTCGCGAGAGATACAGCAGTGAGCGAACGGTAGTCGTGCGGCCAAACGACACCGACGTTGGCGCTTGCTTTCCAGTGGCTGTGGGCTCGCTGCTTCGATACGACAACATCACTATGCAGACTCTCCCATCGCAGTATGGCTACGCTTTGCTCCAGCGAGAGGTGTACCTCAAGGATGTACACACAGAATCGCGCGACGTCAGCAAGACCGGGAAGAGAACTTACCAGAAGCCATGGGTTCTGGGGAGCCCATACCAAAAGAATGTTGACATTGTCGAAGATCGCATCCTCAACATCGTGCCAAAGGGCACAGTCATGAAGCCAGGGGACCACGTCCTGAAGTTCAAGCGGAAGCTCGACTACTTCGTCCCGGTGGACAACCCTCGTATCAACGACGAGTTTGTCTATCTTGACAAGACTTTCCACGACCACGCTGCCTCTCGCGATCATGAGAAAGAGCAGCGCAACCTCAAGCCTGGTGAGCCGCAGTCGGCTGTGAAGCGGATCTTCCGTGACGGAGTCCACCACTGGGTCTCTCTCGACATTGCGCTACCAGAGGCGCAGATTCAGGGATTCAAGAAGACGAGGGCTGCAGATGGCAAGGACTATTACGAGCTTGAGGCTCGTGTCGTAGTTCGGCTTGTGTTGGAGGACATGCAGATTGACTTCGAGATTCTGAAGCCCACGAAATCTGGCAAGCGCAAGGCCAAGAAGGCGGACGACGAGAGAATGGAGGTTGACAGCGGTGACGAGCTTCTGGACGATGTGGCGTTCGTAGTGAGGGATAGAGTCTGGGATGGTGCTCACTCTGATTTCGCCCAGGCCTGAGGAAGTTGAGGAGTCAGATGGAAAGCCGTATATACATAGCGACACACAAACTCATGGGGAATGTCTTGATAGTGCAAAATCGAATGCTTGTCGTTCGAGAGCCAATAGCGTTTCCTTCTTCGAGTCTCAGGTTACAAGTGGTGTGAAAGTTGAAGAGGTGAGGTCCAATTTGACTCAGCCCCAGCGACTCAGGGGCCTTGGCGTGGGGATCCACCTCCGCAGTGGACTCCATCCGAGGTCCAGCACGTCCAAGATGCAAACATAAAGTCGTCAAAGATGTAGAGACTGAAAGGTAGGTCAGAACGTCTCAAGCTGACTCTGTATCAACATGAATTTCGAAATTCCACAAGACCTCCAGCGTTACCTGGACCGCCTCGACGACTTCATCGAGCGCGAGATCAAGCCACTCCAAGAGCAGGACGACAACCAGCGTTTCTTTGATCACCGCAGAGAACATGCGCGGACAGACTGGGACAAGGGAGGATTGCCGAGAGAGGAGTGGGAAGATTTGCTTCGTGAAGCAACTAGAAGAGCAGGCAAGGCAGGTTTCTACCGCTTCTCCTTGCCCAAAGAGTATGGCGGCCAGAATGAGCAGAGCGGACGGGGATCGAACTTGTGGATGGCCGTGATACGGGAGCATCTCGCCAGCAAAGGTCTTGGTCTCTTCAATGACCTGCAGAACGAGCACTCCGTCTGTGGCAACTTCCCAGACATCATCATGGTTCAGCACTTCGGAAACGAACAACAGAAAAAGGAGCTCATCCACGGCAGGTTGAATGGCAAGGTTCGGATCACCTTCGGACTGACGGAGCCATGGCATGGCAGCGATGCAACCTTCATGTCGACCAAGGCTAAGAGGCAGTCCGATGGCAGCTACGTTATCAATGGCGGGAAGATGTGGCAGACTGGCATGCACAAAGCAACCAATTGCTTCATATTCGCTCGTACTTCTGGCAAGGACGGCGACGCAAAGGGCGTGACATGCTTCAATGTCCCAAGCAACGCCCCTGGCTTGAAGGTTGAATCGTACGAATGGACGCTCAACATGCCGACTGACCATGCCACTGTCTCACTGACCGACGTCCGTGTACCTGAATCGGCCATCATTGGGCCTCTGGATGGTGGTCTTGCCATTGCACAGGCCTTTGTACACGAGAACCGGATCCGCCAGGCCGCTTCCTCTCTGGGCGCTGCCGTGTACTGTGTGAACCAAAGCGTAGAGTACGCTCGCAAACGCCAGCCATTCGGCAAGCCTCTCGCTACCAATCAAGCCATTCAATTTCCTCTTGTGGAGCTCGCCACCCAATGCGAGATGTTGAGGCAACTTATTCGCAAGACCGCCGTGGACATGGATACTATGCCTCATAGGGAGGTTGAGCAGAAAGTGAGCGACAAGGTGAGCATGTGCAACTACTGGGCGAACAGACTTTGCACCCAGGCAGCAGACCGGGCGATCCAGACCTTCGGCGGATGGGGCTACAGCCGCCACTACCCCTTCGAGCATATCTGGAGGCACCATCGACGTTACAGAATCACCGAGGGCAGCGAGGAGATACAAATGCGCAAGGTCGCAGGGTATCTCTTTGGTTTTACTGGGCCGAAAAAAGAACTGACGCCCGCGAAGCTGTAATGTAACCAGCGGTATGAACCATGAAAAAGCATTCATTCAGAGCGCGGGGAAATGCAAGAGTATGGATGTCAGGTTTCAGTCGATCAGTCTTGGCCCACGCGCGCGTAGTGGAGGCTCAGGCTTCTGCATCCCCTCACATCGACATGAAGTCCTCCCGTTGCACCCTCAAGTAACTCCGACTTGATCTGCAGGTGTGGTGATTCAGCCATGGTGCCCTACGATGCAGAACAATTCCTGAACGCCTCTTTTTGACCTCATCGATGGTCTACGCACCATCACACCAGGGCCCTTTTCTGGTCTAAGGTCCTCAACATGTTGTGCCCTTGAGATCCTACCAAAGCTTGATACCAAACTTTGTGAGTAGCTTCAATCCCTCGCCTATACGACGCAATGGCTCATGCAGGAACATATCTATTCGGTCTTCTGGAAGCCAAAGAACGGAACGAACCTCAATCTATTAGCTGATTTGGGCCATAGGATCGAAACGTGCACTGCATTCGTCCCAATTCGGAGCCCAGACGACCCGGAAGCTGAACGCAAATTCTACGCTATTCTGATCCTGGAAGGAGCTTGGCTTGGCAAAAATAGCCTCACCAGGCTAGTCGATGCATAGCTTTGCCCTCGAGTACCGAAGTAGCGTTGACCGCGAGTTGCTAACATCGCACCACTGTGGCTTTCCAATCTGCGCGGTACTTTCTATACCAGAAGAGGCGCCATACTAGAGAACAAAGTTCGAAAGGAACGAAACCGCATGAGAATGCCCGTGGCTTCATACTATTTCCGGTGTATTTTGAACCAGGCGTGCTTGAAGGCGTGGAAGCATGTTATTAAGTGACGTCTGGATTTCGAGGCGGAGATGGATCGGCTATGTTGCACTTGATATAAAAGGGGGAAGTCGCCTGTCTGCTTGGAGGGCCATCAAATAGCTCAAACAACACAATCAACAAGACAGTCGAGATCCTGCCAAACCTTCACGATGCAGCTCATACAGCTTGGCGCGACTACTGTTGGACTCCTTAGCCAGTTGGCTGCCTCCACAGCGATCCCCAATTGGCCCCCTCACGACCCTCATCACCAACCCTTGCCAACCGTCGACCTGGGATATGTGAAGCAACGAGCATCAGGCTTCAACGTAAGTCTGGCTTCAGCAGTCTGATTGGAACGTTGACTAACCTACAGGCGCAGGCTACTGGCAAGTATTACAACTTCACCAACATCGCCTTTGCCCAACCTCCGGTTGGCGACCTTCGCTTTGCAGCACCTCAGCCACCTAAATTCATCGCCGGTGTCCAAGATGGCAACGACAAGATCAACCCGACATGTCCTCAGGCATGGCCAATCTGGCTTTCCGAGACCTTCATGAACACCTCATCCGTGCCTAAGGGTCCCTCAGAAACAGAGGATTGCTTGTATCTAGATGTGCTCGTGCCCGAGAAGATCTTCAATCAGCGACAGGGGTGGGGCAGGAAAGCGCCTGTCTTGGTCTGGATCTACGGCGGTGGGTTTGTCATTGGCGCCAAGACACAGAATGGTGATGGAAGTGGATTGATTGCGGAGAGCACAAACAACCCGCAGGATGAGGGTGTCATTTTTGTAGCATTGAACTACAGAGTGAGTATTTGTAACCACCTCCTGGCCTTTTACCGCTGACAGGACTCATTAGCTTGGCGCCTTTGGCTGGCTTGGTGGTAGCGACTTTCAGAAGGAGGGCGGTGCTTCCAATGCTGGGCTTCTTGATCAACGCCTTGCACTTGAATGGGTTCAGCAGAATATCGGCAAATTTGGCGGCGACCCAGGCCGTGTCACTGTGATTGGGGAATCCGGTGGCGCTGCTTCTATCGGACAGCATTTAACCGCCGGCAAACAAGGACACAACTTTGCTGCTCGCAAGACGCCGTTCCAGCAAGCTATCTACCAAAGCCCTGTAAGTATAGTGGCTTTTTTTCGAGGAGCAAATCTGACTATCGGCAGGATCAAGGATCTCCATCGATTCCATCCGATGCTACTTTCAATACTCGATACCACGACTTCCTGAAGACCCTCAAAGTCAGTAACCTCCAAGAGGCTCGAGCTCTCAGCAGTGATGCGCTGTACGAAGCCAACAAAGCCACGGTTGAGATCTATCCTGGCGGAATGTTCACAACGTTTGCACTCTCTATCGACGGCTCGTACGTTCTTGGCAACATCAATGATGGTCTCAATGCCGGTCGCTATGATCGTAACGTCAAGACTATGACTTCCTACAACGCTGATGAGGTACGTTCGCGTCAACAACATGATCATTTTAAGATTCTTGCTGATGAACATACAGGGCGAGCTCTTCACCTTCACCCTTGATACTCCACCGACCTCCGACAACTTCTCCTTCCCAGCCTACGTGAAATTCCTCTACCCATCCGCCTCCCCGAACGACATCAACCACATCTCCAACGATCTCTACCCTCTCTCGGCAAACTCGGGCCAGGAATACGATCGAACCTCGACCTTCAACGCCGACGTCTTCATCGTCTGCAACGCCTACGCCCTACAAAATGCATACAACAACCAAGCATTCGCCTACGAGTTCTCCGTCCCACCAGCGTGGCATATCCAGGATATCTCGTACACGCTGTTCAATGGACACATCTCGCCTGGCTTACCTCTTATTCCGGCGATCGCTGTGGACATGCAGACTTACTTCACCAACTTTGCCATGCATGGAAACCCCAACCAGCGAGGTCTGACTGCTATGCCCGTCTTCGGTAACCAGGGCAACATGCTCAACTTGACGACGGATGGGTATAAGGTTGTGAACGAGCCAGCGAGGATGGAGAGGTGCAAATTCTGGGAGAAGTATAATGTTTAGAGAGCCATCTGGCGGTACAGTAAATGTGATGATGAATGTTGGATGTTTCGATTGTAACGACAACTGTAAATAGCTTGTATATATATGTAATCCCTATATCCTTGACCCTGTGTGCGGCCCGAGCTGCCCAGGACGACAGCTGCCGAGTGAGTGTGGATCCTGCCCTGTTTCGCCTGGCATGCTGCCAACTTCACCTCGTGACCTCTACAACATCTTGATCACCATTAGGCAACATCGCAAAAACAAAACATTGAAGAATCATACGAGCAGAAAGAATGGCCTCATCCACAGCCCTCTACGACGAAATCCTCGACCTCGAAGAGGAAACCTGGAAAGCCCTCCAACGGCAAGGTTCCGATCTGCTGCCTTTCCTCACCCGAGACTGCATCATGCAGTTCCCGATGGGGCTGAAAGTTACATCTCGAACAGAGCCTTCGGTGCAAGACATATTGCATTCGCCGGCGTTTGTGCCGTGGAAGACGTTCAGACTGTCGAAGGTGGATGTCACGCCGGTGGGATCGGAGGGCGCTGTTATTAGCTATAGGGCGATTGCTACGCGGCCGCCGGCGGCGAAGGAGGATACGCAGGATTTCGATTTCGATGCGTTGTGTTCGAGTGTGTGGCGATTTGAGAATGGGAAGTGGATGGTGAGTTCGAGACCGGGCCTGAGATGCCGAGATGGGGTTCTGATGTCTTTGCAGATGTGTTTCCATCAGCAGACTATGTCTGTTTGAATGGTGGAGGCTCTTGGCGAGGCGAAGATCTTCGAATGGGACAATTTGTACCGGAGAAACAAGGCGTCTACGAGGTGGCGACGTGGTGCGTTTGCAGTGGTTTTGGTCTCTGGCGAGGCGAGTTCGTTTTTATCTTTGGGCGCAATATGTAACATGACAAGGTCCATCTGCCTGGCCCATTCTTTCGAAAATATCTCGATAGTCGGCGAAGGGGGTTGACGAAGAGCTGTAAGTAAATTCGGTAAAAATCGTGCCGACACTTGAAGCCCAAGTTCTCGATGAGGCGCTGCGGCAATTGAGACGTTGTCTCAGCTATTCTCAGTTATGGTCTCTTTCTCGTCGAATTCAGTTCGTACACGACAGAGAGCAGAAGCTCATGTGAAGCTCCGCAGACCTACTTTCTTCACAAGCTACACGGGCTCCTTCCTCACTGTTGTCGACTTCCTCGACCTCACCTCACCTGCAACCTTCCATCCGCCTCCACCTTCAACATCACAACATCACAAAAACGCAGTCTACAAATCCAACACGTTGACCTTCACATACACACAAGAGAATCAAGATGGCCGCCGAATCAGAGACCAACTCCCTCACCATGAAGTTGCTCGCCCTAGCCAACTACTGCGAAGGACCAAAGGCGCAAGAGATCAAGAACGTAATCGCCCAGCTCCCCATGGCCGCGTACAAAGAACGCACCTCTGCCGATAGTGAGATCGCTCGCCTGCGCCAGGAGAACTCCAATCTCAAGCAGCGACTTTTCCTAGAAGCACTCGCAGTCCACCAGCCCTCACGCCCATCAACGCCACGTTCAAGCTGGAAGGAGCGAGAGTCCGCACGTACCGCCCCATCGACGAATAGCTCGGTAACTTCTCGACACGATAGCAGTTATGGATCATTCTATCCACCACCACCTCCACTTCCTAAGGAGCTGTTCCCAGAGACCTGGCAGCCTCAAGCCAAGCGGATGAAGACAGAGGCACCATCGCCAACGCGGAAGAGGCCTCGACCAATATGTACCGGCTGCTTCCAAGTCGCCGGTGCATGTGATGGTAGATCGGTGTGTAGCGTCTGCCGTACTCGTGGCTATCGATGCGAGTACAATGAGTGCTGGGATGGCAACTACTGCGCCGACATGAAGTGCACACGACTTCATCCGGAGCAGTGGAGTGGCAACGAGGAGCCGAGGCGTGTCGTCAAGGGCAAGGGACGGTCATCGTAATAGTTCGAGTAAGTGCAACCTCCATACATCTGCCGGGCCTACATTAAGAAGTCTTGGGTCGTGACACTTTGATAGGCACGGGAGGTGGTGGGCTAGTCGAAATAGTCTCGCGAGGTGGTAATACATATGCAGTGCCAGTAGTCGCTGCGCCTGGTGGTGGAAGATAACCATAGATATTCTAGAAGAACTCTTCGATAGTCGGGAGTCGTCAAGATGGGTCGTAGTTGGCTCCGAATCAGGGGTGATCCCGCGAGATGGGTGAATGAATCGAACTTTTGTACAAGTCACGGCCCTGCTTCTCAAGCTCATCCTTTCATATTTTGTGTACACTTGTCACTCATCCAAACTTCGAGAATTGCCCTGGTGATGGGATTTTGATGTTCACGAGGCCTAGCGGTGGTCATCAGGAGGGAAAGCGTGCCACGGGGTGAACTTGCAAGGGGACAAACTTCTCGCTTCTCACCCCGAGTCCAGATCATCCCCACGTCACAACGCAGCTTGACGACTGCCAAGGACCAACCATTCGCATCTGACCTGTGGCCGTTGCGAACGTGCGCCACACGATAGGAGAGGTGCAGCTATGGCTACTTCTCCTGTCGCGAACAATAGCGACTCCCGTCCCAAAGGCGCCCGTCGAGAAGCCACCGCACCGTCGATTCTCACCATGAACGGCCATTTCGGCGGTGCTGGGGACGACCTCTCACCGGAAGACTACAAACATGGCGTCCAGATCATCAACGAGGACAAGCAGTTCAACGAGAATCTGCCGCAGTACCTGCAGTTGGAGAACATCATCCGAGCCGGTTTCAACTACCACATCATCTCCGTCTTCGGCAGCCAAAGTACGGGAAAGAGCACGCTGTTGAATTACCTGTTCGGCACCAGTTTTGGTGTTATGAGCGAGCAGGAGAGGCGGCAGACAACCAAGGGAATATGGATGTCAAAGAACAAGAAGGAGCATTCTGGCGGTGAGGGAAAGGCGATGGCGGAGAATATCCTGGTCATGGACGTGGAGGGTACCGATGGGCGCGAAAGAGGGGAGGATCAAGACTTCGAGCGCAAGAGTGCGCTTTTTGCTCTGGCTACGAGTGAGGTCTTGATTGTCAATATCTGGGAACATCAGGTTGGACTGTACCAGGGAGCAAATATGGGGCTGCTCAAGACTGTGTTCGAGGTCAATCTGCAGCTCTTCCTCAAGGACTCGAAGAGCGTGCCGCGTAGCTTGCTGTTCTTCGTGATTCGAGATCACCTGGGAACCACACCTCTCGAGAACCTCAAGCAAACCCTCACACAGGACCTGTCAAGAATATGGGGCTCGCTCTCGAAGCCACAAGGTTTGGAGAAGAGCAGGATTGAGGACTACTTCGACTTCGCATTCGTCGCACTGCCGCACAAGATCCTCCAGCCAGAGAAGTTCGAGCAAGAGGTGCAGAGGTTGGGGACAAGGTTCAGAGAAGGCTACAAAGATCCAAAGAGGGCAGGCTTGGTTGACGAGACCGCAGAGCCAGTGCTGCTCCCCGAATACCATCGCCGGATACCAGCGGACGGCTTTCCCATGTACGCCGAGGGTGTGTGGGAGCAGATCGACAGCAACAAGGACTTGGATCTTCCTACCCAGCAGGAGTTGTTGGCCCAGTTCAGATGCGACGAGATTTCCAAGGAGGTACTCATCCCATTCGACGAGGTCATCACGCCTTTGGAAGAAGAACAGGCCAGTTCTGTAGCCGCTGGAAAGCCAAGTGTGATTGCGAAGCTCGGTCTCACCATGATCGCTGCTAGGAAACTCGCACTTGGCAGCTTCGAGGAGGAGGCTAGCCGCTACCACAAGGGTGTCTACAAGAGAAAGCAGGCGGAACTGGAAAGCAAGATCGATGGCAGACTCAAGGCCTTGTTCCTCGGTCAACTCAGCGCTGCGCACAAGAGCGGCGTCAACGAATTCTCAGAAGCCGTCAGCAGCGCAGTCAAGGCGGGCCAGAAGAGGGATTCCAGCTACGATTTCTCAGAGATTGTGCAAACCGAAAAGAAGAAAGCCCTCGAACGCTACGAGACCGAAGCAAAGGCCTCGCTGGTTGAAGGTACGCCTTGGAGCGACTACAAACAGCAATTCAACCTTTACCAGAAGGACCTCGACGACGTCAGTGCCCGCTTGAGAAAAGACGAGATGAGGCGGCTTGCTACGCGAAGCGAGCGGTGGGTGCGCAACCGACTTAGTGAAAAGATTGGCGTGGAGTTCAACAAGCTCGGATCAGGTCGTGCCGGCTCAGGTGCCCCAGCTGAGGGAGAGAAGCCTAAGACGGAGAAGGAGCTCTGGGATCGCGTTTGGAGCGTGTTCACTGAGGTTGTCGCCGATGCTGAGTCCAGCTTCACCAAGAGAGCTCGCAGCTTTGACGCCAGCCCCGAAGAAGTCGAGGTTGGTCTTTGGCGGCTCAGGCGGAAGTCTTGGGGTGCGCTGCGCGACAAGATCGACGAAGAGCTCATGGAGGGCAACCTTTTGTTGAAGCTTCGCGAGAACTTCGAAGACAAGTTTCGATACGATGAGGAGGGAGTTCCCAGGATATGGCGCCCTACGGACGACATCGAGGGCTTGTATACTCGTGCGAGGGAAAGCACTCTTACCCTCATCCCATTGCTTTCGAAGTTCAAGCTCTCTGGAACATCTGCTCCTCCACCTTTGGATGCATGGATTGGCGAGCCACCCAGCACTGTGACGCCCGCCGATGAGGAGGATCTGCATCCTATCGGTGGTGTTGATACAGAAGAAGGCAAGACTTTGGACGATGAGATGACTATGATCAGCGATGCAAGGCAACAAGATCTGGGGACGAGGTTCAAGAAGACCGCTGATGGAGTATACGTCGAAGCCAAGCGCAGTGCGATTGGTGGTGTCACGTCAGTGCCAATCTATTTCTATGGACTTTTGCTGGCTCTTGGGTGGAATGAGCTCGTGACTGGTAAGGACGACATGTTCACAGGCGTGAATTCGTTTGCTAACATCCTCACAGTACTCCGAAACCCTGTCTACTTCATCCTTTTAATATTGCTTGGTGCTGGCGCCTATGTCACGTACACACTGAACTTGTGGGGACCCATGTTGCGGATGACGAACGCTGCCAGCCAGCAAGGATTGGAAATCTTCAGAGAGAAGCTCAGGGAGTTCTTGGAGTCTTCTGAAACAGGACGACAGGCGATTGGGATGAGCCAGAAGGCTGGGAGCTCGTACAGGTGAGTGGGAATTACATCCAAGTGATGAGTGCAACACTGACATTAGCGATTAGTTTGGACTCATTGAACAGCAACGGTACGACAAGGGCAAAGGCCAAGAAGGACGATGATGAGGTTGATGAAATTTGACACAGCGTAGCCTTTGCATAGCGGCGACCTAGCATTGATATCCTTGGGATAGACTGTATGACACGCTGTATCTCACTCCTGAACCATTCGTAGTACTAGTGTCCATCGTGCAGTCCCAGCCAATTGTTTGTGCCTCAGGCATTTATAAGCTCGGACCAGCCACATTCGCGACGCTCCGCTTGGGCTTGATGCTTCGCGTACTCCTGCATCACTCCAGCGTTGAAACACCACCTATAATTCACCATACGCCCCTCTTCATCCCAAATCGACTCGATAATCTGATTCACTGCGTTTACGCGACCGGGTACTCAAATCCTCGCACGTGAGGAGGAGACTGCGACAGGCCGGAAAGAGGCCGGTAGAACATCTGAAGCCGCGCAGGTTGGGAGCAGCACGCGATCACAATGGACTCAAACTTTGCGGACGAGGACTCCCGCGCGCCTGGCGAAGCCTCGGATGAGATGATTCAGCAAGAGAACGAGGCGACCGAGGCCAAGCAAGAATCGCAGGACCAGGACACGTCAATGGTTGAGGACACAGATGAGACGGCTATCAAGCAGCAGTCCGCAGAAGGCGATGCTGCACCAGTGTCAGACAATCCGCTCGATGCGCCGGAAGCGCCAGCCCCGGAGGCTGCAGAAGACGGAGGTGAAGATGAGGAAATGGCCGATACCAAAGACGGGACACCAGCGGTCGACCCTGCGCCCACGATCACGAAGACCGCAGCCGAGCAGAGTGCGCGATCGCATCTGATTGATCAGAACCATGCTATCATTCTGCCTTCGTACAGCGCTTGGTTTGATATGCACGAGATTCACAACATCGAGCGCAAGGCGCTGCCAGAGTTCTTCAACAATCGCAACAGGAGCAAGACCCCAGCCGTGTACAAGGACTACCGAGACTTCATGGTCAACACGTACAGACTGAATCCTTCGGAGTATCTGACTGTGACGGCGTGTCGCCGAAATTTGGCTGGAGATGTCTGTGCTATCATGAGAGTGCATGCGTTTTTGGAGCAGTGGGGTCTTATTAACTACCAGGTGCGTGTTCACCGGTGCCTCTATCATTTCATAACTGACACAGAATCCAGATCGATCCAGATACGCGACCTTCCAACATTGGTCCTCCATTCACAGGTCATTTCCGAATCACAGCAGATACGCCTCGAGGTCTCCAGCCACACCAACCTGCACCCGGAAGTACCGTTACTCCTGGTAAGCCTCACGCTGGCACCGAACGATTAGCATCTGCTGGCAAAGCAGACCTCAACCTTGAAGTACGAAGAAATATCTACGATGACAAGGGCAAAGACGTTACCCCGGCGAAGACTGAGGGCGAGGCGAACGGCGAAGCAAAGAGTCTGGAAGAGAGCTTGAAACAAGACGGCAAGCAGTACTTCTGCTACTCTTGCGGAAAGGACTGCACCCGCGTGCGATACCACAACTCCAAGAACCCACCTGCGAGCGCCGCAACACCAAAGCCGAACAAGGAGCAGCGATACGATCTGTGCCCACTGTGCTTCCAGGAAGGCCGGTTCCCAAGCTCCACCACTGCTGCAGACTACACGAAGCTCGAGAACGAACGATACAGGAGCGTTGGAGATAAGGAAGCATCATGGACCGACTCAGAGCTCCTGCTCCTGCTCGAAGGTCTCGAAATGTTCGATGACAACTGGGAGTCCGTCGCTGACCACGTCGGCTCGAGGACGCGAGAAGAATGTGTGCTCAAGTTCTTGCAGCTCGAGATTGAAGACAAGTACCTCGAAGAAGTGCCCGCAGCGAATGGAAGCTCGACTGCGACCTCAGATCTTGCATACCTTTCAGGCGGTCGACTACCCTACAGCCAATTTGACAACCCCGTCATGTCAGTTATGGGCTTCTTGGCTGGTCTCGCAGACCCTGCGACCACCGCCAGAGCCGCTGGCAAGAGCGTCGAGGAGATGCGCAAGACCCTCAAGCAGCGCATCGACAAAGAGGCTGAGCCTGGAGCGGAGAAGGAGGGCGACAAGGAGAAGGAGAAGGAGAAAGAAGGCAGCAGCGACCCTGCTGCGCAAGTCAAAGGGGAGACCGAAGACCAAGGCGACAGCATGGATGTTGATGACACGACCTCGCTTGCGACCCGAGAACCGCCTACCTCGCACGATCTCCCAACGACTGCTCTTTCACTCACCGCCGCCCGCGCCGCCGCCCTGGCTTCACATACCGAGCGCCAGCTCACCAACCAAGTCTCAGCAGCCGTCAACCTCCAACTGCAGAAGCTCGAACTCAAGCTTCAACAATTCAGCGAGATGGAATCGCTTCTCCAAGCTGAACGCCGCGAAGTCGAGCGCATGCGACAACGTCTCTTCCTCGACCGTCTGCAATTCCGGAAACGCGTCAGGGAGACCGAGGCCAAGCTGGCGGGCATGAAGATCCAGCCTCCTGCGGGCGAGAAGCTCGCCATGGGCGCTGAAGATGGCGGTGCGCCTGGCGAGGGTGCCGAGCCGTACCAAGAGGATATGGATGGGTTCATGAAGCATGAGATTTAGATGGCGCGGTTTGAGGGAATTGGCGTTTTAGTTCGGGGGTCAGAGACTTTTGGTGGTGGCGTCGTGACTGTGGAAAAGAGCAAGCAAGCAGCTGTCTCTAGCTGTATAAGGCGTGGGCAACCGAGTATGAGGAGTTTCTTGAAAGCGACTTTGCCTCTCGGGTGATAGGTCTTGTAGAACAGAAAGTAACACTACGAATTTTGTTTAAAAAAGCCTCTCAAAAGTACTTTCTCAAATCTTTCGATCTTCTAGTGTTAAGCAGACGCAGCTTCTAGATCCTCCTCAACAGGCTCCGCAGGCCTCAACTCATGTTCGCTCCACGCCTCCTCGACATTGCTCTTCAACCACATGCCCTTATTGGCGAACCCCTCAATATGCTCGCCCTGATCCTCTGCCACCTGCAACACCTCCCAACAGCGCTCATCGTGAGCTTTGGCCAGTGCCACCGCGAGCATTTCCAATGTGCCGAATCGAGGGATCCAGCCCAGGGGCTGCATGTCTGCCAAGTGTCTGTATGCCCAGTCGAGCATTTCGAGACCTCTGGCTCGTTCGGACGCGCTTGATTCCGGGAGGTGAGCGGATGCTCTGACTTGTCGCAGGACGTACTTTGCGGCTTCGGTGAAGACGAGGATGAGCCGGTCGTAGGTGAGCGATGTTGGGACGATGCGGAGCGCTAGGAGTTCCGAGACGAGGAAAGAGGCTTGTTGGTCATCTGGTGGGTTTGCGACGCGGCAGCCCTTGAGAAGCAGGTTGAAAGTGTCGATGTTGGCGAAGGATTTCTGGGCGCCTTGACTGATGGGCGCGAAGGTGTGGATGAGCTTGTAGAGCTTCATTGCTTCGGCGAGGTTTCGCTGTTCGACGTGGCATTCGATGAGGAGGTTGAGGACCGCGATGGGCATCTTGCGGTCTTGCTCATGCAGGGAGCGGAGGGTTGCGAGGGCTGATTTGGCGAGTTCCGGCTTGTCGCGGAGGTAGAGGAAGAGGGGCCGGGTTTCTGTGACGGTGGGTTCTAGTTTCTCCATGGGCATGATTGTAAGGATGCTGATGGCTCGTTCGAGATCGGGAGGATCGGTGCTGAGATAAGTCTGGATCAGGAGTTCGTAGTGGATGGGTTGGAATGCGGTTCCTCGTTTGCTGAGGTGGGCGAAGACTTCTGTGGCTAGCACTGCGTCGCCAACACGCGCAGCCGTCGCGAGGACGTTCAGACATACCCCCGATGAAGGGTTGAGATAGCCCTGGTTTACATGGCTACTCCATACGAGGGTAGTCGCGTCGTAATGCCGACAATCGCTGGCCTTGTCCAGAAAGTACGACCACAGTGTGCGGCTGACGGTCTGCTCGTTCGAATCATAACGCGTCCGCATTATTCGGTAGGCTTCGTCGATCTCGCCAGCGTCGCAGAGCATGTAGACGGCCATATCCCAGAGCCAGCTGTCAACGTTCATCGTCCCTCTCATCTCATCCAGCCGTTGAAGTGCCTGCTCAAATAACCCCTCCCTTAGCAGTCCCACAGCCACATCGTGTGCCCCTTCATCAGACAGTTGAAACCACCTTTGTTGCATATAGTTCAGAATATCGGTCCTCAGCAAATGATCGACGTGTATTGACAACACTTTCAACACAGCATGACAAGTGCTGACGTCCGGCATCAATCCCTCTGCCTGCATCTCTTCCAGGTATTCTGCCGCACGCCATGCCGCGCCGAACGTGTTGTGTGTATTGCTCAGTATGAGAGCATTGTACAATTGTGCACTTGGCTTTTCTTTCCTCTCTTTCACCAGATACTCTGCGATCGATCGGCATAGCTTCGTTTGGCCATAGACGGCACTGGTATGGAGTCGTCCGTATAAGAAAGGAACTGTCTCCTGGTCGAAGTGGATTGTTGGCTCTTCGATGGTAGTGTTCGCCAGCTCGTTTAGCTGGCGCTTCTTGGATCTTGCTGGAGGGATGTATTTCGCAACATCATGTTTATCAGCAGCATTGATAGGGGCTTGAGTTGTTGGTCGGTTGTAGTAGCGATTCCTTGACAGAGGCTTGCGAATCTGAAGACATGGTCTCGTCGTTACCGTGGGGCGGGTCAGGAAGCGCGAGGCTCGGGCGAGAGTTGCTGGTGACCACGAGGGACACAGGCATTGCCATAGCGGGTCAATTGCAGCTTTCGACGACTGCATGCCTCTGGCGAGGCTGTCGCATTTGAGGTTTGGTTAAAGTCGAAGTGCTGCGCGGGAAGTGGGGCTATCCACGGGAGCGCTAAACTTTAAATTTCACGACCATTCTCACATGCGAACTCAAACTGCCATCCCCTAAATTTTCCTACATCTTCGGCTTTGCTATGTCGGGCGAATCTGCCCTCTCAAGACAGGCAGATACAGGGCTGTGCAGAGACAGACTCGATCGGCATACCTTTATCGAAGCATTGAAGAACAATGAGTGAGAAGCGAATGCTGTCATAGTATCCCAAATTACTGGTTCGGCAACTTCAGCGCCATCTTTCGACCTCACTTCCGGGGGGCGTGGGTGAGCTTCAGATATGTCCATTGATCATTCTGTGCGTCGTTACGACCTTGATTCCATGCATATACCATGCGTCCCAAACTCCTCCGCTATGCATCCTTAAAGCCACAGACCTCGGCTCCATTCGAAAGATCATTCTGTCCGCTCAAACTCCCTGGCGATATCAAACACCTTCCCGTCCGTCCCCGAGGCACCCAGCAGCGTCACCCCGAACGGCAGCTTTTCCCCACTGCTGCTCTGATACATCGACGCAGGCACAGCAATACCACATAGATCCAGCACATTGCCGAAATGCGTAAAATACCCCAGCTTCGCATTCAACGCAACAGGGTCAGCGTCCATCTCCGCCACCGTAGGATGCGTCACCGTCGTGGGCACAAGCAACACATCGATATCTTGGAAGATCTTTGCTGCCTCGCGCGTATATTGTGCTTGTTTGTGTTGGTCCTGGAAGACCTGCCAGGGCTTGACTGGCTTGTTCAGCGCGGCGGTGTACAGCTCCTTGGTAGCTGGCTGGAACGTATGGACGTTGTTGGCGATGAACTCGGGTCCTATGCTTGCTATGCGTTCTTGTACTAGGGAGGCTTCGTAGAGAAGGTTGCTACCTTCTTCGAAGGGCGTCCAGTTGACTTCTTGAGGGACGCCGCCGGCTCGTTTTAGTCGGTCGATTGAGGATGAGAATTGTTGTTGATAGGTTTCGTCGCAGTATTCCAGTGCGGCAGCCGGTGGCACACCGAATTTGAATCCTCCTGCTTTGACGCCACGCAAATCTGCGTGCCAGAGAGCAAACGACTGTTGCGGCTTTGCGTAGGGGTCGTCTAGGTCGGGGCCGTGATCGACTGCAAGCCAGACTTTCCGGGCCTCTTCGACGGTGGGCGCCATAATCGTGATTGTATCGAGGCTCTTGCAAGCTGGGACGAGGCCTTTCGCACTGAAGGTGCCTTTTGTGGGCTTGAAGCCTGTGATACCGTTGTACGCGGCAGGCACTCGTCCTGAGCCTGCGGTGTCTGTTGCAAGTGTGAATGAGACGAGTCCTGCTGCGACCGCGACGGCGGATCCAGACGATGAGCCTCCTGATATATAGTTGTTGCCATAGATGCTTCGGGGTGTGCCGTAGGGTGATCTGCAGCCTGATAGGCCTGTGGCAAGTTGGTCGAGGTTCGTCTTGCCCACGAAGATGCCACCGGCTGCGATGATTGCGTCGACGACCTTGGCGCTCTCCTTTGGGGTGTATACATAGGCCTCGGTGCTGGCGGTTGTAGGCACGCCGGCGACGTCGATGTTGTCTTTTACTGCGAAGGGGACGCCGTAGAGCTCTGGCTTCGGTAGGCCCGCAAATCGAGTTTCCACAGCTTGTGCGGCTTTGAGAAGGTCGTCTGCGCTCTGCACATAAATCCACACCGCAGGGTCTTTCTTCTTGTATTCTTCAATCCGTAATGTGATCTCTTTGACAATGTCCGAAGGCCGCACCTGTCCACTTTTGTACTGATCTCGAAGGCCTTGTAGCGAAATATCTCCGACAAATCCTGGTGGAGTTGCCGGTGGAGTCTGAGTCTGCACAGGAGCATGCTTCACAAACTCGGACGAGTTACCAACGAAGCCAAAAAGTCCATCGTAGGAGCATAGCATATCCAGAGTGCTAGTGTAGAAAGGCTGATAGAATCCATCCGTTAGATCGTCCAAGATGCAGAACTCGAACCCTCGATCCGCACATTCTCTTGCCGTGGTGTTGACGCAGCATTCTGTCGTAACTCCAGCGAACAGCAAATGCGTGATTCCTCGAGCAAGGAGCGATCGGTGGAGGGTTGTGTCCCACATAGAGCCTTTGCCAGGTTTGTCGATGACTACCTCGCCGGGGATGGGTTTGAGCTCGTCGATGATGTCGTGGCCGTACTCGCCGCGAACAAGTAGTCGTCCCATTGGACCTTGGTCTCCAATACCCATGGTATGATGACCGCTTGGAGCAGAGATTTGTCGCAGTTTCTTGGAAGGTGGTAGATCGGATAGATCTGGTTTGTGGCCTTCTCGAGTATGGACAACTGTGAGGAAGTAGTCATATTAGCCATTAGGCTCTAGAAAATTTCGTATCTCTGTACGTACCATAAAGACCCATAGCTCTCGCCGTTTCAAGCGCACGTTGACACCTGGGCACAATATCCCTGACTTTCTTGAAGATCTCATCATTGCCGCACTGAATCGTTCCAAAGCCATTGTAATCCACAAAATCTCGCTGCATATCGATAATGATCAGTGCGGTCGATTCTGGCCGGAACTTGAAGGCATACGGCCGCGCTGAAGGCAGCTCCATGACGGATGAAGACATATTGATGATGGTGTACGAAAGGGTAAGAAGACGAGCTCGAAAAGAGGAGTCGTGGCTGTTAAAACAGGGCGCCTATTTCTCCACCTACCTTTTGGAAAAGATGATCAGATCTCAGGTACTTACTTACCTCACGACTCCCCGCGGCCGCCGCAGGGCTCTGAAGGGTCCTGGCGACACGTGAGGGTGCATACGGCGTGTCGTGTGGCAGCGTTGATAAGGGAGGCCCGCCGCGCGAAGGTGGAGTTCGACAGCCCGGCCGTCGGCGATTGCTGAGTGAGTGAATGTGTGGCCGTGCGCGGCCGCGGGCTAGAACTTAGGGCCAAGACTCGACTTCTTCCCGACACCATCCCTACGCGTCTCTGTCAACGGCCTTGATGGTGAGCCGCGGGCAATGACTGCAATCATAGAGACGAGGCATCGCTGTGCCATTGCTACGAGCCACCAGATACGCCGGCCGCGATCCCGATTGCCAGCCACGGTCCCACCAGACACGATGAATTGACCAAACAAGCAATAACGACACGCCCAGTGCTGAAAGACTCGAATTGCATAGCTATCAAGATATACCGCCTTCAACTCACGCCGCCGCCGCGGGCGCCTGGACGAAAGACTTGCTCTCCGCCTCCTCCTTGCTAAGCCTCGACCTCGCCAGTCGCTGCCAGACATAGTCCCCCGCGACGATTGGCTCGTACGCTGCCTCGCCCGTCTCACCGACGCAAGTCGGCAGAGGATGCAAGACGGTATCGTAGCTCGGACCAAAGAAGAAAGGAATCGAGTAGCGCTCGCAGCTCGCATGCACGCGGTGTACCGTCGAGATAAACACGTCGTTGGACCAGCGACTCAGCATGTCCCCGATGTTCACGACGAATGTCCCTGGGACGGGAGGCGCTTGGATCCATTGGCCTTCGGCGTTGAGGATCTGTAGTGCTGGTTGAGACCCTTGGCAGAGTATCGTGAAGGCCTCGATGTCTGTGTGCGCGCCGATCCCGAGTGCGTCTGGCTGGGACGGATCTTGTACTGGGTACTTGAGCAGTCTGAGCATGGCGCCTGGTTTCGAGACCGATTTGTCGAAGTGATCGGCCGGGAGCTCCAGGACCTTTGCGAACAGCCGCACCATGCGTCTGGCCAGCGTCAGGACTTCGCCATAATAGGCAGCTACGCTGTCTTTGAATCCAGGCATCGATGGCCAGGCGTTCGGGCCTTGCATTGGGGTTTCATTCGCAGCATCTATCTCGAGTCAGCGAGTTGGAACCTCGTTACCTTGCGCGTGGGGTTTACCTTTCGACTCTTCCCGAGCTTCGTTATCTTGCGTCGGGTCCAGGTCTGCCTCATACCCACAGTTGAAGGCTTCATTCAAGTCTGCCTTCTTCGTTTCGTCGGTACGGACCTCAGCCATGGGCTCATACCCCCTCAAGATGGACGACTTCTTGTAATGTATTTCCGATTTCGTATCAAGGGGCTGATCGAAAAACTCCTTCGCCGTTGCGAAGATTTGATCGATCGTTCCTTGGGGCACATCATGATCCTGAGAGAACCACCGGTAAGCATCCACACAATCTCTCTCAAGGGCCAACATACCTTGATATAGAAGAACCCAACCCTCGTACACGCATCCCTCAACTGCTCAATAATCCGTTCTTCAGGGGCACGCAGAGAAATCGTCGGAATCTCATCAAAATCCGCCTTCCTCACGGTATTGCCCGCCAACTGCCTCTTCCGGCCAGAGAACGAAGTAAACTGTCTCTTGATTAGTCAACCACATATGCAAGTACCATGTTCTCTCCATCTACCTGCTCCATTCGCAACTCTCGTCACGTGCTGTCGACCTAAATATCTCTGGTGAGGAACAAGCGAACTGGCATACAAGGCTTGAACTCTAAACGTCCGAACAGAACGAATAGACTTTGAAAAGCAATGCAACAAATAAACAGTCGCAGCCATTCCTGCAAAGCTATGTGTATCTCTAATGCTCCATCTGCATGCTCCGTGTGCCATCTGCCGTGGCCGCCGGCGGCGAGAGACGCCCAGATCGGCGTAGGGTATCTCCAGGAACTCTGATAAGACCTGCCACTCCCACGCCATCGGCAAGGATTCGCTGACTTTCGAGGGTAAGATTTTGTGGGGAATCTATCTCTGTCTCTTTGCCTCGTGGTATGTGGAGGCTAGAGTGTTGCGATAACAAGCATGGCAAACGATGTATCGAGTTGAAGGTGCATAAGTACAGCGATCTTTCTCTCTCGGATTCGAGTTTGGATTTCATCGTCAATCTCTCAACTATCCCGCATAACCCACGACCTGCTGGGCCATCGCAACGATGACTGCCTCTACAGTCGTTCGTCAACGTCTCGAGACGGTCAAGACCAATCTCAAAGCGAAAACCAAGCCCTCGGGATGGATTTTGCCCAAACAGTCCACCTCCTTCTCCGACAAGGGCACCTACTCCAATATTGACATGGACGTGACACCCGAGGAGCGTAGAACCTGGACGTCGCTCACAATATTCGGTTTCTGGATATCGGATTCTCTCAACGCTCAGGGCTGGATGGCACCAGCATCCATCATCGCCCTGGGTCTAACCTGGCGCGAGGCGATTTACTCGATCATCCTAGGCCTCTCCATCACCGCGATCCCACTCGTGCTGAACGGCGCCATCGGAGCGCATCTACACGTCCCCTTCCCTGTAGCAGTGCGCTCCTCCTTCGGCTTCTTCTTCGCGCGCTTCGCCGTCATCGTTCGCATGATCACCGCGCTCTTCTGGCACGCCATCCAGACGTACACAGGGTCGACAGCCATGACGCAGATCATCCGGGCGATCTGGCCGAGTTATCTCAATATCCCCAACCATCTCCCGGCGTCAGCGGGGATTACGAGCCAGCAGTTGCTGTCGCATTTCATCTTTTGGAGTGTGCAGTTTCCGATTTTGCTGATCCCGCCACATAAGCTGAAGTGGTTCTTTGTCTTCAAGGTGGTTGTTACGGTTACGGCGAGTGTTGGCACGGTCGTGGCGATGACGGTGAAGGCGGGTGGTTCGGGTGATATCTGGAATCAGGAGTACCAGGTCCATGGCTCGGAGCGGTCGTGGCTGATTCTGGCCAGTATGATGTCCGTGGCGGGCGGCTGGGCGACAATGGCTACCAACGTGCCCGACTTCACCAGATACCTCAAAAACCCGCGGGGCGTGTACTGGCAGGGATTCTTCCTCCCTTTCATCGCGACCATGCTGGGCATCTTCGGTATCATCTCCTGCTCAGCGGCCAAGGTCGTCTACGGCGAATACATATGGGATCCTTTGACTCTCGCCTCCAAGTGGGAAGGACCAGCTGGACGCTGCGGTGCCTTCTTCGTTGGCTTCTGCTGGGTCGTGGCCCAGATCGGAACGAACTTGTCCGCCAACGTCATCTCCTACGCCAACGACATGGTCAGCCTGTTCCCGAAGTACATCAGCATCCGTCGTGGTGTCATCTTCGCCACGATCATCGCTGGCTGGGCCATGGTGCCTTGGAAGATTGTGTCGAGCGCGCAGTCCTTGCTGACATTCATGGCTGGGCTGGCAATCTTCCTCGCACCCATCTCTGCTATCCTGGCTTGCGATTACTGGCTGGTCAAGCGACGCCACATTGATGTTCCAAGTCTGTATCGTCGCAACAAGCGATACCACTACTGGCACGGCTTCAACTGGCGAGCAGCGCTGGCCTTCCTCGTCAGCGTGACTCCCAACATCCCTGGTCTCGCCCAAGCAGTCAATCCAGATATCAAGCTGTCGGCTGGAATTGTCCATCTTTACGACATCAACTACATCTATGGCCTTGTCAACGCCGCAGTCCTCTATTACGCCGTGTCGTATTTCTTCCCGGCCAAGGAGACTCTCCTCCCAGAAAGCATCTACGACGATGACCAGGTCGTCGAAGGCGTGGAGTACGATGAAGATGGAGAGAAGCTGCCGAACAAGGAAGAGGTCGAGATCTCAGTCGAACCAAGGAAGCACAGCAGGGAGCTTTATGATGTCTAACGATGATGATAATGTATTCGATATTTCCTTGAAAAGCAAGATACCTCCAGTTTTGTAGATTAGCTGAGTCCAGATAGCCATGTACCATCGAGGTCACTCTGAAATTGTGAAAACATCGCGTCCGTGTCGGGGAAGATCGAGTTGTCAAGCGCGCTGTAGTCACCATGGAAAGCTCCATAAGGTATATTCCCGTTCTCCACCATGTTGTTCGGCATCCACTGGGTCTGATGTTGTTCTGGCGAAGCCTCCGCTGCCTGAGGTAGGAAGCCGACGGAAGCAGGACTCGTCATGTTGGAGCCGGGGTCGAAGGGTTGGGATGTGATCCGAATCGAGTGATTGATAAGGGCGAGAGCTTGCTTCATGAAGCTTGCGCCGGCCTCGCTGTTAACCTTGAGGGCCCATTTGAACTCCTTGAGCTTTCTAGAGTAGAATGCTTTCTCCTCTTCGCTCTGAGCGGTAGTCTCGAGCACTTGACCGAAAGCGTGGATGAGGGCACAGCATTTTGCCGATGCGAAGTACCAGAATGAGGCTAGGTGTTGGGCCTGGAGGCGCTGCACAAAGTCGGTGGCGTTGACGAATCTTTCATTGGCGGCAGCTCTACAGGCGTGTGCTGCTGTTGGGTTGGGAAGCTCCGTGCTCACGAGGGTCCGAATGAGACGTCGATGAAGGCAGACTTCGACCATCAAGTAACAGAGTCGTAGATAACCGACAGAAGACAGCTTCATCGAGGCAGCCGTGTCCATCTTCAGCGACTCGGGTAGCGTTGAGAACCAATCCTTAAGTCTGATCTGCAGTGGCTTGACCTGCTCGAGAAGCAATGTGAGTTTGTCTGGAGTACTGTCAATCCTTCGCCTTGCCCGTGACGAAAAGACAAGACGCAGAATCTCCGAGAGGATGACTGATAAGTGAGCCATATGGGTGAAGACTAGCCGCCCTCTCACCACTTCGCTGCTGCCTTCCTGATCGTCCTCTATGGTCTCGGGAAAGTCGTCCTCGGATAGATCTTGCACGTCCCAGTCGTCGTGTATGATAAGTGATGGCCGGCTTTCCAGAAGAGCACTCCACTTGTCTTGCATGAATAACGCCCAGCCAATTCTCCTTCTCAACCCAATCTCCCAGTCTGGTATATCCCAATACGAACAATCCAGGTGGAGACCGAGGCTGTGGGCAAGATTGACGAGCTGTACGGTCAAGCGATCTCGCCGCTCGTTAGGGACAGCCCCCATGAAAGCTTTTTGGTACTGAGATAAGAGTAATCCGGCCTGCAGGGTGGAGAGCTTCGGGCGACGCATCGTATTCTGTAGAGCGTTGAAGGCCAGGGTCTGGAGTGCTACCGCATCAATAGGCCGGGCTTTCTGCAGCGATTCGCTGTAGCTCCAGTATCCTGAAGCCAGGAGATATACCGCAGCGAGCAAGGGTGGGGAAAACTCTCGATACGAGCGCTCATACTTCTCGAGGAATCTAGCAGCAAGTCAGCATGATGAAGAAATCGACACACGCTCTCCGTTGAGATGATCCGTGGCAATGTCGATCTAATCGCACTATGGCCGCCACATCTCAAATGAACGGATGCTCTACATGACTTACACATCTTTGTGCAGAACTGGAAAGCTAGGATGGACGATTCTGAAGTACAGTTCTACCAGTTCTGCCCCATGTCCCTGAGCCGTGTTTTCAATCTCGTCAATGTCGGTACGCTCCTGGTCCCAGCCTGACGTTGACGCATCCGGAATGATTCGGAAAGCTGCGAGAGGATGCACGAATCTCACATAGTCTGCGGAAGGCTTGTTAGATTCGTGGGCGCTGTTGTCCCTCACATCGGTAGGCAGGCCACTATAGACGTCTGGGATGGCATTGGGTCCCACGTATTCCGAGTGGTGGCGATTCTGCAAGCCGAGAGTGCGCTTCAATAAAGACGGGCCCGGTAGAGTATCGTACTCCTCGACTCCTGTGCCCGGCTTGATCAGGATCGTCCGACTTCTCTTCGAAGGAGACTGTGCGTCTGTCGTGCCACTGGGAAGGGTTCGCTTCCGTGGTTGGGGAGCTTCGAGATAGAGACATTCTTGATTGTGGAAGGCGCACAGAACACATACGGTTTGGCCCTCTTCGGTCACGCATTTGGACTTGCGTCGTCGACACGCATCGCATGGCCGGCTCCGTTTGGTGGTGCCGTTAGCTGCATGATCAGGCCCCGTGCGTGGGATTTTGGCCGTGGTGGTGGTCATGGTGTCATGTTTGGCGAAGGTCGCACGTCGACTCCCGTACAGGCAGCTCCAGACTTGAGGACATGTGCGGCATCCAGGGTTCCACGTGGTGAGCTGATGCAACTTGGGGGATGCACCGGGTTTATGAGTTGAGTGACTTGAGTGACCTCGTCGTGCTGCCGATAAGATGGCTACATTCGCCAAAACAAGTCGCGAGCTTCACCGCCAAGCGTGTTGTTTCGTGGTCTTGTCAAGCAGTGCCATGCCATCCAATTTGTTCCCCTTCCATGAGTCGAGCTGTTCTCTTTCTGTATCCAGCCAAATATTGGGAGCCTACGAATTGCTGGAAGCAGGGTTGCATGAATGTAGGTGAAGTGATTGTGCCCACCACTTTTGGTGGCTGGACGTCACTGAGGCTTTCTGTCCCCTTCGGCGACACTTTCCTCTTTCTACTCGCGCAACAACATATGAACAGCATCTTACCTGTGCAGCATGGTGTGCCGTACGTCTAATCGCCGTCACTCCGTTGCAGCTCATGCTGTGAATTGGATTTTGGGACGAATCGTGAAGGCACCATCACCATAACTCGTCGTTTTTGGCGACAGCAATCGTGGTCGCGTCGTCTCGCCCACGCGATGCTCGTCCGAGCAATGCTGCTTTGATGGCACTTGGCGAGTTATGTGTGTGAGTGCTCACTTCTGGTGAAATGGATTGTTACAATGGCCTTGACATCAGAGGAGTCCGGACCGCCTTGAACGCAGGAAAGCGTTCCTGGGAGGATGTGCTGCCTGAGGCACCAACATAGCGTCCCATCGCACTTATCAAACGAGGAATGCGATGCCCTATTCCTACTATTCTGCAGAGTGGATGCCTTCTCATACGTCCGGCTCGGTCGTTTTCCTGGACGACACAGCCAAAGTCCAACGAAGGAAGTCGATGCTTGTCACCAACAAGCCGCAATCACCACGGCAGATCTCGCATCCACCACGTTGTGTCACATCGCATTAGGAGTGGCAATGCGGCTGAACTTCCGAAATGCTGATGGGACCATATTGTGGTGACCATGTCGTGGTGCTCATAGGCTGGAGAGTGTCTCATACAGGCGGCCGCCCCATTGGCCTTGAAAACGTGTGCATTGGTGTTTTGTGTGAAGCAGGAGGGTCCACTGAAGGATTCGGCACTAGTCGCGCCGCAAGTGAATGACTTGCTCCTTGATCGTCTGCAGCGGGTATTTCTTTGAGCTTGCCGGGAGCACAATCTTTGGGATGGACCTTCTGGGATTACTTCATCCGTCCGCGTACAGTCTCTCCGAGAATAATGGACTTTAGCTTGCCAGCGTTTTCGACAGGTCCGATTCGCTCAAACCCTTGCTAGCGAAGGGAGTGGATTTCAAGAGTAGCTCTCCGACGCACAGAGAGGCTGTACAATTCATCTCATTATCCCGACAACTTCACAACCTACCGTGCTCGTCGTGAGAGGCACAGGCTGTGGACCACCAACATTCTTCCAGGGTGGATCAAACACGAGAGACATCAAGAACTTCCCTGCCACGCTTATCACGCCCAACTACGCCGCCCGAAGAAAACCAGTCAAGCGCTCCATCGACACCACAGTCCCCTCCATCGCGCTCGAGAGAGAGAACTCCCTTCACCAGAATACAAATATGGCCGCCGCGCGCGATGAAGGGCAGGTGAACCATCAACCCATGAAGTTCACGCGCATCTTCCTCAGCAACCCTCGTCTCGCGCTCGAATACCCCCTCCTCCTCGCCGCGGCCATAGGAGAGCTCATCCCCTTCGTGCTCCTGATAATCAACCTCTCCTCCTACCTCAACGATGCAGCTTTCCCTCCTAGCCTTCGCGGCAACCTCCTTTGCGCTGCCCAGCTCATCATCTACGAATTCGCGATTGACCGAGACCAACTCACCCGATCGCTGGGCGCACTACGACCTCACCCGGCCGTTCAACAGCACGGCGCTCAATGAGACCGGGCCCCTGGAGAAGCGCCGGCAGATCGGGGTGTGCGAAGCTATCGTGACTGCGTCCTCTTGTGTGGTGCTCATCAACACCGCGGGCAATGGGTGGCTAGTTGAGTATGTGAACCATCTTTACCCTTCCCCTATCCCCACGAAAACGAGTCCTACCATGCCACCGAATCGTCGTCCGAGCATGGCGAGAGCCGAACTTATCGCGCGATGAATAGCGCTAATGTGAGGAATAGCTTCGTCAACAACGTCGGCAACCTAATGTACGACCGCGCGCACTCTGACTTCGCCTGCAACGTGGAGACAGGCGCCTACAGAGAACTGCAATTCAAGTTCCAAGCCTACGGGGGAGATTGCAGCACCACGGCGCAGCGAGACACCATCAAGGGCGGGATCGAAAATCACTTGAAGACGGTCGATGGGGGCAAGATTTGCGCTACGGAGTGCTTGAAGTTGGATCATGGCGGCTCGTGTGCGGGTTATCTTCTCGTTGGGCCGGTGAAGTCTTTTGATTCTACGAAGTATTGTGGTCCGGATCTCGACTTCTCGGGGTGTTCGTCTGGCGGTCAAGCAGCGTTTGGGTAGCGTGGTCGGAGGTGCGATATGGGGGATGAGGGGGTAGACTGGACCGGAAGGGGGAGAGGCTGGGAAGTGTATTCGCTGCGTACCTTCCCAAATCCTGATTCTGCTCAAATTGCAAGATCCCTCCCCATTCCCGGGGATCAGTCTCATAAAAGCAACCAAACATACAGTTCAAACTCAGTCGGGCGAGAAACCGGGGCAGCGGATGGCACGTCGTTCTTGCGTCTTCACAGAATACCCTCGTTGTATCACTTGAAGCCTCACTTGCACTTTATCTTGATCTTCACTAGTAGACTCACTTTTCCTTCACTTCATTATCAAGTTCCATCTATCCATTGATCTTCGAAGGGTTGTTCTAAACGCGAAGTATCCAACGCAACAACTCGCCCTCCCACTACACCAGTCGCGCCTGGATACGCAAAGCCACCCGTCAGACTAAGATACAACACGTCCTCATCCCATCTAGTCCTTCCGAACTGAAGCGCAGTAGGCCCAGCAATAAGCGTATCGTTAGGACCTCCTGCCAACACGACTGCATCGCTTGGACTGTCCACCGTGCTCGCTCGAACGACTTGATTGCCCGAATTTGTGGCAAGCCAGACAGTGCCTGATCTGCCGAGGGTGATACCGTCGGCGCCTTGAGGAGCGTCAGCGTTGGTCGGCCAGGCGGGTTTGTCCAAAAGGACTTCGAAGGCCGCCGCTGCGGTGCCGTTCTTGTGGATGGGAATTCTGCCGAATACGGGCTCACCGCCGTTGAAGGTGGCGTATAGAGTCAGTTGGTTGTTTTCGTAGGACGTGGCTAGACCGTTGATGTCTGCGCCGCCTTGGTTTGGGAAGGAGGCGCTGGAGATGGCGGTGGAATATGTCCCGGTGGCGATGTCGAAGGAGCCGACTCGGGCGTTCGATGCGTCGGTGACGGCTAGGAGGATGAGGCTGGAGTTTGTGATGCTGGTGACGCCGTTGATGGAGAAGACGCTTGGGATGGGGGCGACTCTTTGGATGTGAGGTTGCGATGAAGGTCTCCGTCCTCTGTCATTGCGCTTGTTCCGCCATCTACCCCAAGCTGACCAAGAAACATGATCATTTCCCCTTCTCCCATTGAAATCGACCGTCCATATTGCCCAACTGCCAAGGCCCTCGCTCAGGTCAGAGAGGGTAAAGTTCCCCACAGCCACAGCGAACGCATCGTGCTCAACTTCAGCAATGCCTAGTGCCGATGCTGCGGCCGGAAACCTGTACAAGAGCGTGGCAGTCTCGCGGACGGGATCAACCTGCCATACCTCGGGCGAGTTGAGGATCGTGGCGAGGATCATTCCGTTGGAGCGAATGGCCAGATTCTCCACTGCGGTATTGTTCGGCCATTGGTATATCGTTCGAATGGGAGATCCGGTGTTCGATGCTGTAAGAGAACTTGGAGGAGGGTTGCAGTATGCATCTTGAGGGAACGAAAGAGAACAGAGGTACCACCAGAGGAAGAAGCTGGAACGAGGAATCATGACTTTCTTGGGCCCGTGTCAAGTCCCGCAGCTCTGCGTTCTTGAAGTGAGGAGCAGTACTCACCTCGAGGGTGTAGGAAGCCATGGTATTTCAACCAATGCATCGAGAACATCTCTACCTTCGGGGCGTTGACTGTGCTCAGTCATCACGACATACTGACACCGTCTCCTAAGCTTTGCCCAGGACTCTGTGGCTTTTTGCAGCGAGAGAGCCACGGTTAGTGGCTTCTTGAGTGCACTGTGCGGGTTGGTATAGGCCACGAGGTCTTCCAAGGCCTTCGATATTTGCCCAACCGTACCTCTTGGCGCGATGCACCGCATCGAGTGAACTTGCCAAGGACCACGGAGATACAGGAGGAGAAGGACGACGAGGAGGAGGTCATGGAGGCTATCACGGGCGAGATAGCAGCACCACTGTACAGAGGAATGCTATCCAAGGGAGGGATTGAGAACCACTCGGAGCTGGATCATGGAGCTGGCTACGGTCCAGTCTTTCGATTCCAGTAAATGCTGCGGCCCAGATCTCATTCTCTGGGTGGTCTGCTGGCGGCAGGCAGCCCGTAGTCAGCATCATCGCCGGTATAACGCTGATAACGAGTAGTTGGGCTTTGAGGTGTGTTAGTACTGTGCCAAGTCCTCACTCGAACCTTGACTTGGGTGTTTGGCCCCTTCTCTGACTGAGTACATGTATCGGAGTTGACCCGTGGCGATCCTCGTCAGCAAGTATCATCCTTTGGTCCAGTCCCGAAGATGTCGACCTGTCAAGACGGGACGAGGTGATGACTGGTGAAGTTCGGCCTCCCTATCGTCCAATCCTTCCTTGCCACGTGATCCTAATCCCAGGCGGCGAGCGCGTCAACGCTAGGGCTCAAAGCATCGAACGAGTGCCGATCGTGTCATCGCAAGTTGATGAGCAGCAACAAGCTCGCACAGCCACGCCCTCGATCTGGGCATGACCATCACCAGCAGCAGCAGCAACGAGGCCAACGAGGCCGCCCGGAGATGCCTGGCCCAGCGTGCACTCTCCCTCAATGACACATAGCCACGTCGCCGTATCGATACACGCAGCGGTGTCGCCGGGCGGAGCGAGAAGAGAACCCCACAGCCGTTCTGCCTGCCTTCCCGACTGCTGCACAGCTGCATGCAACGCACGAGGCCGGCGAACCACTCATGCAGGTGATGCAGGTTGAGCTGTGGCGCTGGCCGTGATACCACACCGGTACATGCACTCTCAGTACTGTACGCCCTCACCGCGTCCGCTACCAGACAGCGCCCCTCTGTCCCCTCTCGCCGCCGTCCCGGCCTAGTCGCTGCTCAGTCCACGCCTGCCATAGGACCGTCCATCCGTGACTGCCTGCTCGATCCTTCAGCCTCACTTTGGCAGCAGCAGCGGCAGCAGCAGATGTGACGAGTACAAAAACTGTTCCGGCCGCTGATGAGCCGCCTCTTCATTCCTTGTCTCACTCACTACTACCGCTCTTTCTCACATGCTCCCGAGCTATTTGCCACTGAAACATCGTTGAAAGACCACTCTTGCATATGCAAAGCTACCACATCCATTCTTACAGCTCTCCCACCAGTCTCACTACTCTAGAACACGGCTGCATCTATGAGCCAACAAGCTGCCACTGACACGTCACCACCGCCAAACACATCTTCCGTAGGCGAGCCGTCAATCCTTACGCCTGCGTCAACTCCGTCTGACACACCTCAGAGAACGAGTTCTGTGCCAATCACGGCTTACCGTACAGAGATCCACTCCAAAATGGACGAGAAGCCTCAAGACCAGACGGCCGCCGACTCGGAGAGGACAGAGGTTGAAGGCACTGCCACTGTTGCGGACGAGGAGCCAGCAAAGACATCTCTCTCCAAGAAGAAGAGCAAGTGCTACAAACCCAAGCACAAGAAGAAGTCCAAGGCTGTGAAGAAGTCGCACAATCGAAAGTCTGCACGTGATTCAGACTCGGACTCGAGCGATCATGATGAGTCTGAATCAGAAGAGGTGGACTCCGATGACAGTTCGTCGGATGAGGAAGTGAAGAAGAAGAAGTCCAAGGCAAAGCAGTCCAGGAAGGCAAAGGATAAGAAGCGGAGAAAGAGCAAGAAGTACGAGTCAGACAGCGAGAGCGAGGAATCGGACAGTGACGACAGCGAAAGCTCGTCAGAAGAGGAGATCAGCAAGAAGAAGAAGAGAAGTGCGAAGAAGTCGAAGCGGGTCGAGACAGAGTCTGAAGATGCTGCGTCGGATGACGAAGATGAGAAGGATGTTTCAGCCCTTGAGGTCCAGGTCAGGGATCTCATGGCTAAGATTACCGAGATGAAGACCAGCCCCAAATCGACCAAATCGAAGCGGCGACGATCAAGTACAAAGTCCTCAAAGAGCGTCAAGCAGAAATCGAAGAAGGGCGATGCACACCAGTACAAGCGAGTGGATCAGCTGTGGGATTCGACCATCCACAATTACAAGCTTAAGGAGAGTGCTGAAGATGACGAAGGCGAGTTCGCAGAGTTCGCCTTCCTTGTGCGGCGACGTTTCGATTGGGAGAACAAGTATCAGAATACTGTCATTGACATCAAGTCGAAGCAGCTCCGTGCCGTCCTTGCGGATGTCATGAAAGACTGCAAGAGCGTGAGTTTGGAGGCTGAAGAGCCAACTATCGACCCCAACCTTCTGTTCCTGTACCTGGAGGATCTGCGAACCTACTACAAGAAGACGGTAAAAGCAAAGGTCAAGGCAGAGAAGAAGAAGAAGCTCATCAAGAAGTTGGAGCAACAGAGGGCTCTTTGCAAGACGTTGGTCAGCTACATCGACGACGACTACGCTGAAACTAAGAAGACACTTTACCCACTTCTTGAAGCTGGCAACATCACCTTCGACCTGCTTTGGGCGCTCTTCACTCCCAACGACATCGCCATCACATCCTGCTATGGGGCTTGGGACGAACCTCGCTGCTTCAAGGTCGACTACGCCATGAAGTACCAGACGATGACTCGAGGTGAATGGTACTGCATAGAAGGCAAGTACTTGGAATACGACGGCAAGGGCTTCGGACTGGGCGACTTCGAAGTGGACATTGAATCATTCAAGGGTCCACGCAAGATCACCAGTCTTTCTGCTTACCCTTTGAAATATCACAAGAATCCTGAAGGCATCAAGAAGCAGATCATCCAGCGAGGACAGCAGTTCGTCGAAATGGAAGGCATGGAGTACAAGTTCCACAAGGGCTTGGCTTTCATGAAGAAGAAGAAGCAGGTTCTCAAGATCAACATCAACGGTCGTGTGATGATTGATCCAGCTACCTTCAGGAGAGTCAACCCCAACTACCCGATCTCAGTCATCAAGCCAAAGGATGCCGACGATCTGTTCAGTGACAGCGAAGAAGACGACGACTGCTCTTGCTGTCAGCCGGACTCTGACAGCGAAGAAGCATTGGGCGGCAATGAAGAGCTTCAGAACGATGGCAGTGGAGACAGCAAGGGACCAAAGTACAAGTACAAGTGGCTTGAGGATGGCTCTGGCGGTTCACACTTCGTTGCTGTGGAGGTTGATGAGAATGGCGAGCCTCTACGACCGGAACAGCTTGACAAGTTCGAGAATCCAGAGACCAAGAAGCGAACCTACACCGAGGAACAGCTTTTGCTCACTTCGCCGGTGGTACTTGGATTTGCATTCTCCGAGAAGCTCTGGCTGGAGTTCTCGCTCTCAGGTGTTCATGATATTGTTTGGAACGACGAAGCTTTCAGCTCTCTTGTGCTTGAGGGTGACAAGAAGAGTACCGTCCGCGCCTTGGTCGAGAGTCACAAGTTCCACGCTGTTCAAGCAATTGACGACGTCGTCCAAGGAAAGGGCAAGGGTCTTGTCTTCGTTCTTCATGGGCCTCCAGGAACAGGCAAGACTCTTACCGCAGAGGGTATCTCCGAACTGCTTCGATGTCCTCTGTACATCGTTTCGGCCGGTGAGCTTGGCACAGATCCTGCTCGCCTTGAGCAAGAGCTGCAGAAGATTCTTGACATCGCTCATTCTTGGGGTGCGCTGCTGTTGCTCGATGAGGCCGACGTTTTCTTGGAGAGACGTGAAGCTCACGACATTCACCGCAACGCCCTCGTCTCCATCTTCTTGCGTCTGCTGGAGTACTTCCAAGGCATCCTCTTCCTGACGACCAACAGAGTCGAAACCTTCGATGACGCGTTCTCATCCAGAATCCACGTGGCTCTCCGCTACGAGGAGCTTAGCCCCAAGGCCAAGAAGGAAGTCTGGAAGAACTTCATCAAGAGAGTTGCGCTGCAAGAAGGTGCCAAGGTCGCCAACTTCAGCGAAGAAGACTTCACCGTGCTGTCCCGACACCGCATCAACGGTCGCCAGATCAAGAACATGGTGCGCACTGCTCAAGCTTTGGCACTGAATGAAGGCTCAGAGCTCACCATGACTCACATTCGTCGTGTCTTGGACGTGGCGGAGTCCTTCGATCGCGATCTGAAGGGTGGTACTGGATACCTCGATGCCATGAGGAGCTACACGTGAGGAAGTTACGACAGTTCGACATGAAATGAGACCGGTTCGATTTACTGCTTTGACTCGAATCTCACAGGAATTGGAATCACTTGTTCAGTGATGGGTGACGACCGGATTCATCGCCACACATCACGCCACTCAACTCATTACTTATACGTTCCGACACGAATGACCTGCACAAAAGGATGGATTATACCAAACACAAAATGTGTTTCTTTTGGATAATAGGCAAATGGGATCGATCAGCGTCTGGAGTTCTGGTCAAGCCCCTACATCCGGTTCTTTCTCGGGCATCGTACAGTCCTTTGAAGCATTGCTTACACAGTACAGAACTCATTGGTGCAGCAGAGGCAGCCGCAGTTGGAGAATAATGCCAAATTGACTGCGGCAGGCAGAGCAGGTGGTGTTTACATAGGCACAGGCATCTGGTAATCATGACTTGACTGACTTGATCGCTTTTCTGGTCTTTCATCTTCTCCCTCCCACCAACCCTCCCCTAATTGACGCATATCCATCAACATGTCCATCTCAAGGCTGAGCCCTCGTCGCTTGCCCAACAGATTCTACACCACGATACTCATCAGCCCCAATCCAACCCAACCTCCCCCCACCTACCATCTCAAAGGAAAATTACTCACCAGGCGTATGCACCACAACCCTCGCTCCATTGACCCCCACCGCATACCCAATCCCCACACCCACGGCCAAACTCATCGCCATAACCAACACGACCACGACCCAAAACGTCTTGGACCTCCGAAACGCCGACCGCCGCCTCGTCGAGCCGTAGTCTGGGTCGCTGCGCGGGATCGTGTAGTCATGGGGGTGTTGTTGTTGTTGTTGTTGGAAGGAGACGACGCGCGAGGTGGGTTTGGGTTTGGCGTCGGTGGTGTAGACGGTGCTTGGGGGGCGGAGGGGGAGGGGGAGCGAGGCGAGTTCGGGGGCGTCGGAGTCGCGGCGGGTGTAGCGTTTTGTGTTGTTGGTGGGGGAGGGGGTGAGGTCCATTTTTGATGGTAGTTGTTGTGTGGTGTGGTGTGGTGTGGTGTGGTCGTTGTTGGAGGAGTGGGTGGTTGTTTCGTGGTTGAGGTGATGTTGATGGGAGTTGGGGATGGGGCTTTAGGGGGGATTGGGTTTTCGCATTGCATGGTGGAGGAGAGGACAGGGAGGTTGGGGCTGTTGGGGCATGGCGTGGTTGCTTGAGTTTACAGGCTAGGGGATATGGCAGACGTAGGAGATGGTGATTCGAGATGGCTCTGCTTTGTGGAAGGTCATGTCGACGAGCAGAAGAAGCCAGACTGGAACAAATCTTCAATCAATGGAAATAGCTTGATGAAGAATATAGTCTTGACTCGATGGACAGCGGCGGTGTCTGTCTTCGGTGAGCTCGCTAAATGTATAATCGTGTGCGTGATCGTGTGAGCAATATAACGCAGACATGAGTCCCTGGTCGAGTTGAAGGATATCGAAGTCAAAGCACCGGAGAGCGGGCCGACTCGGCTTCTGATTCGTTACCGATCGGGCGCGAAGGAACAGGAAGCTTCCGAAGGGGAGCTCGGGACGGTGGAGCTTTGTGTCACTTGGGGGTGTGGGAAGTGTCGCTTCTTCATCGAATGCATCACTGGCAGTCCTGGAAGGGCTTGATGGAAAAGCCATCATGTCAAGAACCTTCACACGGAATGAGACAACAAGTCGATTGTGTCGTCTCACTACAGACGAGGCTGAAGATGCCGAGCCGCCCCCAAAAGCATAAACGCTCTACTTGGGCGATCTAGCCAGCGGTCGTCCAGCCAGCCCGCCAGCCAGCCATCAGGGCGCGAGACTCGCTCTTGTTCTTGGCACCTGACCTCCCTTGGTCAAGCACCGCGGATGCCACAATGTACGAACCTCTGTCTCACCGACCACGTTGTCACGTCCCACTCATGGCCTTCCTTCCCTTCGCTCCGTCACTATGACCAGTTACAAACTCCTCGAGAATGGAGAGCCGGCGTTGGAGACCACGGAATTCGATCTCCAACACGAGGATGCCTCGCCCCCGCTGAGCAAAAGCAAAAAGCGATTTCTCGAGTTGCAACAATCCGTCAAAGATTTCTTGGGTTTCTCTGGCGAGCGGAAGGGCAACTTTCGAGATCGCGTGCCTGCCTGGCTGGCTCCTTTTTGCGATTGCTGGACCCTGACGTTCGTCTTTGGTGGGATTTTCGTTGCTATACTCATCGTTCTCGTCGTGGTCAACGCATTCAGTGGAGACGAGCCTCGAGATGATATCCTCAAATACATTGATCCTTTGATTGGGACTGGACCTGGTGGTCATGTCTTTGCTGGAGCTACGTTGCCGTTTGGCATGGCCAAGCCCGTGGCAGATGTTTCTGGGGAGAAGATGGGTGGTTTTGCATCGGATCGATCGCAGGTTACTGGATTTTCTCATCTTCATGACTCTGGCACTGGTGGCTCGCCGTCGATGGTGGGTCAAGACATTGCATCCAAAACCAATCAGAAACATACCTCTCGCTAACAAGCAACAGGGCAACTTTCCCATATTTGTGCAGCCATCCTGTCCGAACATCACCGAATGTAAAATGCAAAAACATCCTCGAAAGACGCATTATATACCGGCATCTGTCTCGGCGCGAGTGGGCTACTTTGGCATCCAACTTGAATCTGGCCTCCGTGCCGAGATGACAGCTTCAGATCGGGTAGCACTATACCGATTCTCTTTCGTTAACGGCACCAGCGTCGAAGACCCAGTCATCATGGCCGATGCAAGCGACTTGCCCAGCTCGAGTGGACCACGCGACCTCTTCGTGGATGCAGAGACTGGGCGCATGACAGCTCAAGGCGAGTTCAGTCCTTCGTTTGGCAAGGGCAAGTACTCCATATACATGTGCACTGATGTCAAAGGCGCACAGTTGCAGCATGTCGGGGTGTTCAATGCCACGGTCTGGCCGAATCATACTGCTACATCCGAGCAACCGAATTATTGGGCTACAGCACAGGGAGTCTATGTGAGGTTTAAGGATGTGACGCCTACTGATAAGATCTACGCTCGAGTAGGAATGTCGTGGCTGAGCATCGAGCGAGCATGTCAGAATGCTGAGCGAGAGATCAAGGACTGGGACTTCGAGCGCCTGGTGAAGAACGCTGAGAAGGCCTGGACGAAGAAGCTGGCTCCTATCAAGCTTGACTCCACCGGTGTTGAGGAGCAACATCTGAGGAATTTCTGGTCAGGTGTCTATCGAGCTTTCATCTCGCCGCAAGACTATACTGGGGAGAATCCGCTCTGGAACTCGACGGAGCCGTACTACGATTCTTGGTACTGCATCTGGGATACCTTCCGAGGCGTCCATCCCTTCTACATGCTCGTGGATACCGTCTCGCAATCACGAATGGTGCGCTCGTTGATTGACATCTACAAGCATCTTGGCTGGCTTCCCGATGTAAGTCGTCACTCTCTCTTCCCTAATATGATACGGTACTGAGTGTTATCGATAGTGTCGTATGTCTTTCTGCAAAGGCCTCACGCAAGGTGGCTCCAATGCCGATGTTGTCATTGTCGATTCGTACATCAAGAAGCTTAAGGGCGTCAATTGGGAAGACGCATATGCTGCTATCGTTAAGGATGCAGAGGAGCAACCCCCAAATTGGGACATTGAAGGCCGAGGAGGCTTGGCTAGCTGGAAGAGCTTGGGTTACATTCCTTATCAAGATGATGACAAGGGCGGGATGCGCACAAGATCCGTCTCGCGTACTGTGGAGGTGAGTAAGAAATGAGATAGACGTTCTCGCTGGGTTACTGACATCGATGTAGTACGCATATAACGATTTCTGCATTGCCGAAATGGCCAACAGCACCGGCCGTAAAGAAGACTACGAGAAGTATGCCCAGCGAGCCAACAATTGGATCAATGTCTACGACGAGAACCTCGAATCCATGGGCTTCAAGGGTTTCCCGCAACCACGACTCGCCAATCGCACTTTCGTCTTTCAGAACGCCACACTGTGCTCAAGCCTGAACAACTTCGATGGCTGCTATCTAAACATGGGTGGTCACGAGACCTACGAAGGTTCCCCTTGGCTCTACCTCTTCTACGTTCCTGGCGACATGGCCGGCCTAGTAAAGCTCTTAGGAGGACGAGATAAGTATCTCGATCGACTGCACAAGCTCCACAACAGCGGCGTGCTCTACATGGGCGATGAGCAAGCCTTCCTCACCGCGTTCTTGTACCACTTCGCCGGCCGGCCTGGCCTTTCCGCAAAGGAGACCCATCGCTACATCCCCTCCATGTTCAACGACACCATCGCCGGCATCCCCGGAAACGACGACAGCGGCTCCATGGGAACATTCGTCTTCTTCAGCATGTTGGGGATCTTCCCCTCGGCAGGCCAGAGCGTCTACTTCATCATCCCTCCAGTAAGTCCAACAACACCCCCGCCCCCAGAAAAACAATTCGCTAACTATCTCCACCTCCCAGTTCTTCCCCAGCATCAGCATCACAAACCCCCAAACCGGCCAAACCGCCACGATCCGCAACGTCAACTTCGACCCCACCTACAAGAAAATCTACATCCAATCTGCGAAACTCAACGGGAAGACGTGGACGAAGAATTGGCTCGATCATAGCTTCTTTTTGAATGGAGGGACGTTGGAGCTGGTGCTGGGGGAGGTGGAGAGTGAATGGGGCACGAAGGAGGGGGATTTACCGCCTAGCTTGTCGACGACAGGGTTGTTTTTTGGGTGACGACAGGACTCTATAATATTTTCTTTGGTTCGGACATTTCTTACCATCTACTTTCGTCGATGTGGAGGTAGTGTGCCGTGGCGAGAGGCAGGTCCATCGACTCCGTGAGCTGTTCAGTTCTGCAACTCCTACTTCACATGTCGTGCTTCTGGGGACTGGAGGCGAATGCATCGATTATTCCCGGAAGAGCAAGATTCGCACCGTGGCGAAAGAATCTTGTCGAAGGACATGTTTTCAGTGCTGTGGAAGCAAACATTCACTCACGTCGTCCGCCACATCAGATCCACCCTAGATAGATGCCAGGCACATGTTCACGTCTCCTCTTCCACAGGCCCTGTCAAGCATAAGCCCTCAAGTCGTACCCAAAAAGCCAAATCCACGAAAAGAAAGAGACGACCATCCTGGAGAGATAAAACAGCTATTCGCTCTTTCAACATGGCTATTCGTAATCATTCATCACAGGAGGACAGACGGAGAGAGAGAGAAAACATCCCCACACATGGGTATACCATACCACCCCTTCCCTTCCCATCCCATTCAACAAAGCTTCCGACTCTGGGGTCATCGATCTCCACCCATCCCATCCCATGCCGCATGCCATACAACCAAACCACGACCAAAAAAAAAAAACTCCTACATGCGCCTCCTTCAATGACTGGATTCCATGTCTTTGCTAGTAAAACGAATGCTTTCGAGATCATGACTCGCTCCTAGGCCGTGTCCGTGTCGAACTCCGCCCTCGCCCCGCCTCGACGTCGCCCATGGCGGCTTCGTAGGTGGGTATCGGTGGATCGGTGTTGTATATAAGAGGTTCGTATTCCTCGTTCTGGGGAGGCACGCGGCTGGCGCGGGGGGTGGTGTCCGAGTCTTCTTCCTCGGGACTTCCATATTCCGGGGGAGGGTGGTCGGCGGGTTCGAGTGGTAGGCCGGGGTTGACCAGTACTTGACTGCTGGCGGCTTCGCTCGTTCCTTCTCCGGCGTCGTCGTCTTCGTTAGAGTCCACGAGGTTGAGTTGGGCGAGCGAGATGTCTGTCGGCGATCTCTCCGGTCCAGGACTTCGTGTCGGTCGCCCTTGTAACCGAACCTGGGCACTACTCGTTCGACCGTGTCCAGGGATCCACGCTTGTCCTTCTCGGACGCCTTCCCTGCCACCCTCGAGCAAGATGCTTCCAGCTTCACTGCCATATGGAGGCGGAGGAGCCAGACTTCCAGTCATCGGTGCCAGGCCCCATTTCTTGACGTTTGCTTCAATGAAAACAAACCCCATCTGTCCAAAGTTGACGTGAATGTTGCAAGGGCCGTTGGCCCCAACAGTAGGGAAGAAGTTGTGTAGTTTCAACCCATGCGCCACGTCTTCCAATTTCTTGCCATTTCTGGTGAAAAAGATCGTCCCGGTCCGCGGCCTGTACCCGACTCCGATAACATCTCCCTGTACATAAGGCGGCCCATAGCTTGTAGAGCTAAAGGGCTGCTGAAACCTGCGGTGTCCCGTAGATTGATACGCAATCGAGTATTTGTGCAATCCCGGCAATCTGAACAACGGATAAGGCTTCGTCGTGAGGCCAATACTGACCAGCGTCGAATCCGGCTTGTCGTATAGTTTCGCTTCCCAGTAGTACACCTCGTTCTGTTTGGGTATGGGTAGGTTGCTCTGTACACTGCACTCCGAATCAAAGAACTCAATCTCCGTCCTGGCCTCCACGAAGCAATTTGCAATTTCCAATTCCGGCTCAAACTCCCATGCTGAAACGCCTTTTTCTTGGATCGCTAAGAATTGTGATAATGATATGTCGGTTTGGACGGATTCCGGCGGGTTGGCTTGCACGAATGCTGTATCCTGTTAACACACACTTCCTTATCAATCCATCATGCGTATCTGTCCCTACCTTTCGCCCTAAAATATTCCGTCCTCTGCCTCTCGTCCATCTCCGCCAGCGCCTCCTCCTCTTCCCTCAAAAACGACTGCTCATCATCAAACTCGCCCGGCCGACTAATGCGATCCAGGAAGATCCGTCCCCGGCTCGTGTATCGGAAGAAGTACACAATGGCGATAATCAACCCCACCAGCGCAGCCGAGCCAAAGGCAGACAACATGCCTATGAGAATCCCCTTCCCGGTCGAGCCCAAGCCGATGGTGTTGGCGTTCGGCCGCTGATACTCCTGCCAGCCGGTCTTGTCGCCGAATCTACGCCATTGTGGCCCGTTGTTGCCGACTCGCCATTGCACGCCGTTGCCTTGGGCGGCTACGTGGACCTCGGGGACTTGGGTCGTGTGAGGGGTGTAGGAAGTCGCCAGGGTCGACGGGTAGCCGTATCCATCGCCATCGCGGAGCGCAGACTGCGCCATCGGCGGGGAATGTGTGCGCAGTGCTGGAAGGTGGGTGTTGTTCACAGTCGCACGCTGGCGATGTGGTTATCGGGGCACGGCGGCGCCAAAACAAAGTCTCGCAGCAGATGGAGCAGCAAGGCTTCTCTTGTCCCGGTGACGGAGTGGGCCTTGGGTATTGTGGGCTGCGTCAGGAGATATATCGTCGTCGCGGGCCGTCGTCACGGTGGAGGGGGATTGTGTTTGCGTGTAGTCGTGTGAGGGTGGACGTGGAAGTGATGGATGATGTTTGCCTTGCGGGCGCTCCCTCCGCCGACGAGGACGACTGCGAGGACTGGGTGACGAGGTACTGCTGGGTCTGGGCGCAAGCGATGATGACGCCGGGCCGCACCAATCACATGCCGACGGGAAGCTGCCGCCCGCGCGCAACGTTCCCGGCTCCAGCCTTCGCAACGATCCAGATCACTGCAACTGTTTCACCCACCATGCACCACTGCTACTACATTTAGCCTGTCACGCCTGTGCGATGAAACCAAGGCTGAACCTCAGCCATTGTTGTGCGATATCAATATCAACGATGCAATTGACTCAGACAACGACTGTTGCCCGACCGTGCCGCGACCAGCAACCACATCAGGAGACATTGGGCTGGGGAGCTGACTCGCCTGGAACTCCCGGCCATTGGTGCTGAACGACAATCTCGCGGCTCCCTTTGATGATAGTCCGAGGACAGCGAGGTTTGGTTCAGCATGGTGGATGTTCCCACCGTTCGGCGACGAAAGACACAGCCTTCAAGGACTTTGTCCTACTGCTGTACGCAGGCGGCGTCTCGTTCGACTGCGCCTCTTCCTCTGAAGCTACTGCTCCATACTGTAGAACCCCTGTTTCCACCCAAAGATCGTGATGAGAGACGGCGAAGGACACAGCATCAATGGCAATATGTTGATTCAGCCAGTCGTCTACTATCTACAAGCACCGGAAGCCACGATGCCCTCAGCTTCCAATGCGCGCCGAGTACTGCTCCAGCTCCATATGATCATCCACCGCACATACCATCATTGTCATGCCTTCGTACTGAGAATGCCTCTCCTTGGTGCAATAATGCCTTCCGCTTCCCCACCTCACCCAATGTCCATATAAACACACCCATCATCCATCTCTCGTCATAACTCACTCGCGTGTGGTATCGGAAACCATAGCAACATCCACCGCCCAAATGCACTTCTTCGCGCCCTCCCAACCCAAGTCGCTATTTTGGAAAGAATCTAACTAACGCCACGCCGTGAGATCTCTCTTTTCTCCCTCTGCTGCCTATTGCACACAGATGATGCTATGCTGAAAAAACTGAACGCTGGACTGTGACGCTTTCTCCGGTCGTCGTAAGGCGCTGGGCCCCGAAAGCCGCTATCTAGATTGGTATCTTAAGCACAAAAAACAGCAAAAGTAAGAAAAGCAACTCGCAAGGTGACACCAGGGCTGGTGTATGGTGTTTTGATGACCTGCCTGCCCGAATCAAATCTGCACCAAAGCTGGTACCGTCTGCTAGAAGGTGTACAGCTGGCGCAGCGCTTGCTCTTGCATTGGCGGGAGGTTGTGCAGGTAGTTGTCGAAGTTTTCTCCTATCATCTGCTTGTACTGAGCCAGCACACGCTCGAAGCCATGCAGAGGGCCGTCGTCTTGCATTCCGGTCAAGAATACGCCAGGAGCGTTCGCCATTTCGGTGAGGAAGTCGATGAGGCACGATTCGAGTGCCTGAGGGTTGTCGAGGACGACATTGACGAAGCCTTTATAAGCGTGGCCCTTCTCGTCAGTCCAGCCCACTTTCTGCATTGATTGGAGAAATGGTGGTGCAAAGTTGGCGAGATGCGGTGCCAGTTGCTTGTGACAGCCGATGCCCAGTCGACCCAACGCAATCGCTGCGTTCTCGTTCAGAGACTCTGGCACATCCTTGCTGAACATTATGAAGGCAAGTCTGGTCAAGAGCTCCTCGACGAATGGATTCATGCCTTCTTTTTGTCGCATGGCAATTTCACCACACGACCAGCAAGTATTGTTAATCACTCTGAAGGCCGTCTCTGGGTCATCGGTAGTCTGGCTAAGGTCCAGTTGTGCAATGAGGATCTTCATAAGCTCAGGCAGGTACGGCTGGAGCTGAGAGAAGATGTAGATGGCACAATCGCCCAGCAGTGCGTAGGCAGATTGCCTCACATCGTTGTTGCCGTCCCTCATGCAGTAAGCCAGGAGCTCGAACATGTTTGGCTGTGCAGTGGCAGCAAGTTCAGTGCTTCGGGCCTCGTCAAGAGCTTGGATGATGCTGCTCAGAAGGTCTAGACTCGTGACCAGGAAATCTTTGTCGGGCGTGTCGAGATATGACTGCTCCGCAGCCATGCCGTCTTCCAAGTTATGCTGGATGAGCTTGATGCAGCGCATGAAGAGCGGTTGTGCGTACGGTGCAAACTCTTGACCAAGAGCTGTCGCCACGAAGGACAGACACTCGAGCAGTGGGAACATCTCTCTGGACTGATCCTGGACCTTTTGCCAGCGTTCGATCATGGCCGGCATGAGAAGCGTAACGTTCTCTGGCTTTGCCAACGTTGGCGATGCATGCTCTGCGAGTGTTTGGACGCAGTCGTAAAGGATGTACATGTTCTTGTCCTTATACTTGTTGAAGCACTTCACGAACTGTTGGAGTATGACTGTGCAGTATGGAGCAAGCTCTTTGCCTGCCTTCTCTTCCAGCGAGGCGAATGCAGATGCTGCAGATTCTTGAACCTTCTTGTTGTTGTCGAGCATTCGCTGCAGCAGTCCTTCCATGATGGGTTCGAAGAATTGCTGCTTCGGCGCGTTGTTGTCGTGTGCAGCCCACTCGGCGTATCGACTCAGCGACCAGCAAGTGATCTGCCGTACCACAGGCATCTGGTCTTGCAAAAGGGAGAGCAAATACGGTATGAGCTCTGAAAGGTGTGGAGCGATGTCATCCATGCAACCCGGACCGATGGCTCCCAGAGTGAGAACGGCTGCTTCACGATTCGGCCAATCCTTGTGCTTGAGGTTCTCGATCAGCCAAGGCAACACCTCCTTGAACACAGCACCATGGTAGAAGCCGGCGAGACTATCGAGCGACGCTGCCGAGCACTTGCGCAGGTTCCACTCTTCTTCGGGATCGATCTCGTCGAAGTCATCGTCGTCCTCGATTTCACCATCGCTCAGATCATCTTCGTATGCGAAGCCATTTGCTGTAGGCTTGGCCTGACCATTGGCGTCTGTTGCTCCAGCATCTGTGCGAGAAGTTTTCGAGGTAGCGAACTGGGGCTTGATGTCCTTGGCTTCATCTTCGACCTCAGCATCTTCATTCTCGCTTTCCAGCCGGACTTGGTCATCCTCGCTGTAGATCATGCAGTCCAGGAGCACGGGAACGATCTTGCTAAGGTACGGTCCTAGGGCTCCTTTCAGCGAGCCGTTGCTGCTTGCTTCGAAGAAGAATTCTGCCGCGTCTAGTGCCAACTCCTGGTTCTGAGCGTCTTTCTGTTGTGAGAGCGTGTAGTTAACAATGCCTTCAACATGAGGAACGAGCACTTCTGGTAGTGCGTCGGCCAGCAGAGCGAATGATCGACATACGAATCGACGCACGTCATCGTTGTTGTCGGTGGCGAGGCGAACGATTTCAGGAAGGATCTCGTTGACATTCTCTCGAACAGTCAAAGCGATGGGCTCGGTCAGGAAGACGTTGATGGTGGCCAGAGCTCGTCCACGCACTTTTGCATTCTCGCTTCGGGTGAACTCGACGAGCTTCGGTAGAAGATATGCCAGCGGTCGCTGTGTCTGGTATTCTTGGTCGAGTGCTCTTCGGTTGTCTTCGCAGATCTTGAACAGGGCGCCCATAGCACCATCCTGAGCTTCAGGTGAAGTATGACCAGACTCGTTCGCTACCAGAGCGACGAGATCTGGAAGTACCTGCGGCCATCCAAGAATGCCGCCCTGTCGTACCACCTCCGTGACGACATTCCCAATGTAGTTGCGGATCTGTGTGTTCCGATCTTGCAGGCCGTGTAGGACGTGCGATTTGATATACGTCTTGCTTGCCTCCGGTATCGACCTGAAGGAGATTTTGACGTTGTTTTTGAGCATAATGGCTGCCGCGCTTCGAGTTGCATGGTATGTGTCGGGGCTCATGCCATTGACTGGATCTGGGGTGACGCAGAGGTAGACCAGGTAGTTGTTCATGTCTGGGTTGGCCTTTGCTGAACGCAGCATCTGCTCGGCCTGCTTCTGTGCTTGAACGTCATGGCCACTGAGAGAGTCGCGGAGGCATTTGGCCAGCTGGGTGAGGGCCTGCGGCTCCGGCTGCCACGCCATGATGGTGAGAGTTGTGATGTGTGTCGACTGATCGTTTTTGGCGGTGGGTGCGCGAAGAGGCGTAGCGTGTAGTATGGGAGGTGGATACGGCGTATTATATCAAGGGCTGGGGGAGGTCAGCGACTGTGTGGCGCGAAGTGGTCGAGGGCGTGCGGTGCGAGCGCAGGAAGGTGTGACTGACGCAGTAATGCTCAGTTGTGAACGACCAGCCAAAAGCGCTCATGGTCGCCCCATAGCAGGCCTGGGAGGGAGGTTCTTTGGGCAGGGCGCTTTCGTTCTGGCAGCAGCGGGGCCGGTGGGAGTGCGATGCGGCGAGGGCGCCAGACACGGGACGTTGCAGGGGCCGTAACAGAGATTTTGCTGCCAAATACAGTCGAGCAGTGTGAGAGCAGCGGCGCAGATCGAACGTCGCACAGCGGAGCAGTTGTAGTGTCGCGGCGAGGCCACGGCAAGATTCTTTTCATTGCTTTCACGGCGGAATGGCAGCCCCAGCCGTTGCCCTTCCAAACCCTGCTCGCTAGCGCTACCGACTTCCGAAGACCTCACCTCTTCTTCACTTCGCCACTCTTGCTGCAAATTATCACAAGACAGGCTGTCTGTTCTTCCTGCTGTCAAATTTTCGCTCGTGACTGGCTGCTACTTGGTACGACGTGGCGTCGGTGGCTTGGACCAGGCTCTTGTGTCGCTCTTCGACTCTCACAGGCAAACGAAGTGACTGTTTCCAAATATACATATTTCAACCACGTCCCGAAGGTCAGTATAACGCTTCCGTGCGACTATATCATGAGAAAGGAGACATCTCGAATGTCAGAACTTCGTCAGGTTACTCAACGTAATTCAAGATCTCTTCTTGTCACAATTTGTTTGCTACTTGTTCGTTCCGCATGGAAGGCTTCTGCGCAAAGCGATGCAACTTCTTTGTAGCACATACCTTGGACATATTACAGTACATGGCGAGTCCCCTGAGAAGGCTTGGGAATGTCAGCACATAACTTCAACTCACACCTCAAGCACATTGCAAATTTGTAGTGACGTCCAATCCAACGTGGAGACATGTGCTTGACGGGCACGTGCAGCTGAAAGCGTGCGTTACGGTCCTGTACTACGAGGCTAATGTAAGGGCCCCTTCACACCGTTCTGTTGATTCTGTGCTGATTTTGACGTCATCGAGAAGACCACTACGACGAAGTCCCCATCGCATGTCTTGCATGGGCAATCCCCTCTTCATCCCATTGCCACCGCCGGGAAAGCCTGACAAGAGCCACTCTTCTCACCAGGCCCCTTCATCTGTAGCCATTCGGCGTACGTTTGATTGCATCAGCCTTGCTTGTGCTACGTGCTCCAAGCAAGGTCAATCATTCCAAAAGCGGGCACGGCGAATTTGAGCGACGTCCAATCTGGCAGTTCTCTTCCAAATCGATTGTTGATCCTCCTTTTCGTCAAAAGAGCAACGCAATCTGCGGCTGTGTGATGGGCGCCACACAATGTTGACCAGCATCCGGTTCAAGATGTAGCCGGCTATCATCTTCCCACTTTGCGTTCGACAGTGAATAGCACGCTGACATCTGTGGTGATTGTAACCTGATCCGCGACTATGTGATTTGAGGTGCTGACCTGCCCTCCCATCTCCGTTGGCCAGTCCTCAACATCCCATTCAAATCCTTGGATAGTAATTGAAGCTCTGCCGTACAAAGGGAGGATTCCCACATTCGGGGTAATAAGACCGCTTTTCAGTGGTGTATGTATGGCTGTTGTTCCCCGTCGCAACACAATGCTGATGCTGGCCTCAGAAAAGAGCCAGAAAGTAAGCTCCGGATGGTTGAGTCTTTGCTCTCGGTACATCTCATGTAGAAGTCCTATACCTTGATCGACGCGTCCGGCTATACTACCAAGGATGAGAATGTTTTGAGTATTCGGCTTCTGCTCAACAGTCTTCTTGATGGCTTTCTGGAAATCAGTGCTGTACTGGTCTGGGTCGAGACTGATTGAAGTTCCGATCTGCTCATATTGTTCCCGGACATGACGCTCCAAAGAGTCCAGATCACCATGTATAGCGTTTGGAGGAGAAGACTTGAGGGCTTCCACAGCTTCTTGGTCGGAGAACTCGTTGACGAGGAGATCGTGTAGTCGATTGGCTCCGCCGTCTGCACAAACGACGTAGCCTGCATGATTATACAAGCGTTTGAAGAAGGTATAGTCACTGATTGGCGTGTTCAAAACGATCAGTGCTGTTGAAGCCTTGTCTGCAGTATCGCCCACGCTGGCTTCAAGATATCGTGTTGGCCAGAATGTCGACACTGGCTGAAATCCGTGTCCATTGACAACGCCATTCTGCCTTTCTATTAGCACCAGAACACTTTAAGTTCTACACCTTGGGTATCAATTCCGTACCTCCATGTTCAACGTATGTCGCAGCTTTCCGAGATTTGATGTCAAGATCGATATCTTTACCTAGATAGATCGGCGTCTGGTTCACAATGTGCACGGACTCGGCATGACGCGCAGGAGCAGGCGCGAGACGGGACGGAAAAGGATCGGTCCGAAAGAGTTCGCGGCTGATTTCAAAGCGCTCTGGAAAGTCAAGTCGTCTCCATCACACAAGTCTACATTTTCTTATTTCCTTGGTGTGCATTGAGAATGTTTCGACCGGCGTTTCGGGCAGCGACGGCAGCGCGCGCAATTCCAAAGGCGCCGACTGGAAGACGATTCGCAAGCACCTCCGCATCAAAATCTGGAACCTGGCGAGGGGCTGCATTAAGATGGGGTGCAGCAGGCGCGATCGTCTACTACTATAACACATCGACGGTGTTCGCAGAAGAACCTCATTGTGAGTAGGAAAGGGGGATAAGTCGAGCGTCCGGTGGCTGACGAGGAGCAGATGCAGTCCATGCGCCATTGGAAACGCCACACGATTCGGAGAACTACAGCACTGTCGACTCAATAGCAGAGCGAAGAAGAGCACGAGCACGGTCGACACTACAGCAACCACAGGAACAGAGCATAGCGCAGGAGCCGCAGCCTAACAGCAACGAGCAGGTGGCAGTGGCGGATGGTGGAGCGGCAGGCTTAGAAGAGGAAGCAGAGCAACAAGGAGCTTTCAATGAAGAGACCGGAGAGATCAACTGGGATTGTCCTTGTCTGGGCGGGATGGCGTACGGTCCATGTGGTGAACAGTTCAGGGCGGCTTTCAGCTGTTTCGTGTACTCGAAGGAGGACCTCAAGGGAGTGGACTGCATCGAGCACTTCAAGACAATGCAAAATTGCTTCAGAGAGCACCCAGAGCTTTATGGATCTGAACTGGACGAGGAGGAAGTCGATGCTCAGATTGCAGCGGACGGACAACAGCCAGCGGACTCACAACCAGCGCCAGCTCCTGCTCCAGCAGCAAAGGAGACCGCAGAGCCTGAGCAGCAGCCCGTAAAGGCAGACACGGAACCGATCAAGAGTGCCAACTCATCAACGGATAAGTCTGAAGAGGTAGTACCCAAGCCCTGGCATGACGGCCGCTAAAGCAACACCGCAAAGTGATTGCGAGATGCCCCAGGAGAAGCCATGAGTCTCGGGTGATCGACAGCGGCCTTGAGGCCATGGTTGAGTCTTATACCATGGAAAGATGTGTTTCCAGCATCAACGATAAAATCGCTGTAGCAATAGATGTAGCAATAGCTGTACAAAATGGCATGCTCTCAGCTCAGGCCTTTGTGCCTCAGGCAACGACTGCCTTCGCATGTGATTTCCTGCTTACTGTTTTTCCACCTGAAAAGTGAATACCCAGATGTCACTTCTCGCAGTCACTCGATTAAGCTTTTGGTGCCTCCAGGTTAGGTTGCCGCCTTTTCGGTGAATCTTCGCCTTTATCTCTCGCTGGGCGCGGTGACGCTTTTTCAACCTTCGCAGCAACCACAACTTCGAGACACCACTCGACCCTCTGCACTTCCTTCTTAACCCGCCTCCACCCACTCTTCCTTCTCTTCTCCACCGACACACGCTTTTCCGACTGCACATCGCCAGTCTTCAGCAGCATCCACAGCACATTAATCAGCACTGCACGCACCGGCAGCACCTCCGACACACCGCGACAGCCAGCCTGAGGCTCGCCACGCTTCTGCACAGCTGAACACCGGAGAGCTGCCTGGTAGCGGCCCGCGACAGCAGCTACTGCTCTTCTGTTTCTTCTGAGTCGCACACCACACACGCGCTCGCTCACTCCGCATCACCCACCTCCTCCTCCTCGTCGCCCGCCATGTCGAAGGCACCGAGCACGGCTAAGCAGCCGGCACCCCCCATGCCAACCAACAAGGACGACATCAACGGCACGTGGAACTTCCTCGAATGGGGCGTCGAGCGCATCATGTACAGCCTGAGCGACGGCGTCGACCTCAAGACCTATATGTCGCTCTACACCTCCATCCACAACTTCTGTACCGCTCAAAAGGCCGTCGGCACTCAAGCGTCCGCCAACCTCAACGCCAACCACCGCGGCGCCCACCTACTCGGAGAGGATCTGTACCACCGCCTCAACGACTACCTGAAGCGCCACCTCGTGGGAGTACACGCAGAGATGGTCAAGCACGCCGACGAGGCGTTGCTGACTTTCTACATCAAGGAGTGGAAGCGGTACACCCAGGCCGGCATGTACAACAACCATCTCTTCCGCTACCTCAATCGTCACTGGGTGAAGCGTGAGATGGACGAGGGTAAGAAGGACGTCTTTGATATCTACACCCTTCACCTGGTACGCTGGAAGGAGGACATGTTCGGCACCACCCAGAATGCAGTCATGGACGCCGTGCTGCGTATGGTCGAGAAGCAGCGCAACGGGGAGACCATCGAGCAGTCCAAGATCAAGGACGTGGTTCAGTCGTTTGTCTCGCTCGGTATCGACGACGCCGACAGCACCAAGACCACCCTCGATGTCTACCGCCAGTACTTCGAGAAGCCATACCTTGAGGCCACATCCGCATACTACGAGAAGGAATCGCAGCAGTTCCTGGCAGAGAACTCCGTGGTTGACTATATGAAGAAAGCTGAGCGGAGACTTGACGAAGAGAAGGAGCGTGTCCCACTCTACCTTCTTCCAGAGATCATGCAGCCACTCATGAAATGCTGTGAGAACGCCCTGATTGCCAAGCATGCTGCCACCCTTCGAGACGAGTTCCAGATTCTTCTTGATAATGACCGCGAGGATGACATGGCTCGCATGTACAAGCTGCTCGCCCGGATACCAGAAGGTCTCGATCCACTTCGCACCCGTTTCGAGACGCACGTTCGCCAAGCTGGCCACCTCGCCATCGAGAAGGTTGCAGAGCAAGGCGAGAGCCTCGACCCCAAGGCATACATCGACGCATTGCTGGAGGTCCACACTCAGTACGCTGCTCTGGTTCAGAACGCTTTCATGGGCGAGTCTGAGTTCGTTCGCTCCCTCGACAACGCATGCCGCGAGTATGTCAACCGTAACAAGGTCTGCGCCAAGAACTCGAGTAGATCTCCTGAACTCCTTGCGAAGCACGCCGACAACGTCCTCAAGCGCTCGACCAAGGCAACCGAGGAGGACGACATGGAGAAGATGCTCAACCAGGTCATGACTATCTTCAAGTACATCGAAGACAAGGATGTATTCCAGAAGTTCTACAGCAGACATCTGGCCAAGCGTCTTGTCAACGGTACTTCTGCCTCTGGAGACGCCGAGACCTCGATGATCTCCAAGCTCAAGGATGCCTCGGGCTTCGAATACACCAACAAGTTGCAGCGCATGTTCCAAGACATGCAGACTTCTCGTGACTTGAACAACGACTACGAAGAGTGGGTGTCGCAGAACATCGATAAGGAAGATCGCAAGGACGAGGTGGATGCCTACTACCAGATCCTCGGTACTGGCTTCTGGCCCCTGCAGCCTCCCAGCACACCGTTCGCGGCGCCAAACACCATCATCAAGACCTACGAGCGCTTCCAAACCTTCTACAGCAACAAGCACGGTGGTCGCAAGCTGACTTGGCTGTGGCACTTGTGCAAGGGTGAGATTCGTGCCAACTACGTCAAGATGAACAAGGTGCCGTACACGTTTCAGGTCTCTACCTACCAAATGGCCATCCTTCTGCTCTTCAACGACACGGACTCCGTTGCGTACGAGGACATGGCTGGTATGACTTCTCTTAACAAAGAGACTCTGGACCCATCCATCGGCATCATGCTCAAGGCCAAGGTCCTCACCGCCAACCCAGCAAACGCACCCACCGCTGATGGTACCGTCTACTCTCTCAACTACGGCTTCAAGAACAAGAAGCTCAAGGTCAACTTGAACATCGGCATCAAGTCTGAGCAGAAGCAGGAGGTTGAGGATACCCATAAGACGATCGAGGAGGACCGCAAGATGCTCATGCAGGTAAGTCTTCACATTTTTCTTTTCACCAACACCAGCTTTTTACGATGCTAACTTCAATAGTCTGCCATCGTCCGCATCATGAAGTCTCGCCAGAAGATGAAGCATGCTCAGCTTGTCTCGGAGACCATTGGGCAGATCAAGAACCGCTTCTCCCCCAAGGTGTCTGACATCAAGAAGTGCATCGACATTCTTCTCGAGAAGGAATACCTGGAGCGCCTCGATGGTGATGAACTGGGCTATCTTGCATAAGGTAAATTACTTTCCTCTTTTCTTCCTCCTATCACAGCGGCGTTTGGTGTACGGCGGGGCGGCATCGACGGGCAGCAGCGGCGGCAGCAGCAGCCGACAGATGAGTGCATGGCTTTCTACGGCATCATGGATTGCAACGACTGGACTGGAAGGATGCTCTTTAGCAAGGCGTGGGCGTTCTGAGCTGCTACTTGGCACGCAACTGGATGGTGATTAGAGGCCAGCACTAAGGTGCAGCCGTGGCTCTGACTTAAGGGTTGGCATGACACGAAAATGAGACAGTATGAAAGTTTCCAAAGTGTAGATGTTGTTCCATTCTCTTATAGATGTACCTTTACTTCATCAAAGGCCAGGCATGTGACAACGACCTGCGCCGTGATGCTCAGCCGCAAGAGGGTCCAAGCACTGGCCAATGAGAGTTTGTCCAGCCCGCGCGCATGAATTGAAGATACGTTGTGAACCTGGAGACGGTACCTACCTACATGCACTCCGAGCTTGCAAATCACATCTGCCAATATGTATGTCTGAGACTCGTCTGACTGCCTTGTGCTATTAACTGATGATGTCTCCCAGGGCGCCGCTCGTGGATAGAGCCGAGATCAAGTCGGCCTCGCTGCACAACCCACTCTCCATCTTCCTCCACGCCTACATCTGGCCCTTCCTCTTCCTCTGGCCCGCCTTCTTCAGCGTCTACCTCTCCGCCGAGAGCTATGACAAGTACATCAACGGCCAAGAATGGACGTTCGTCTTCTCCGGCACCATCGTCACGCTGCAATCTCTCCTCTGGCTCATGACCTTCTGGGACGTCAACCTCCGCGCCTGGTTTACCGCGACTCGAGCGAAGAGCGTGCAGGATGCCTCGCTTATCAAAGTGATTCCTGAAGCGAACGCCGGCGCGAGTGAGATCTGTGAGATCAAGAAAGAGAGGGTTGCTGGGAGGGAGAATGTCAGTTTTCTGTTTCAGAAGAGACGGTTCTTGTATGATGAGAAGAAGGGCACTTTTGCGCCTCTGGTGTACAACATCGACCAGGAGCCAAAGCCTTTGATCAAGGACTTCCAGCAGTCGAAGGGTCTGGAGAAGAAGGCGGATATCGAGAGGTTGCAGCAATACTACGGACAGAACATCTTTGATATTCCGGTGCCCACGTTCACGGAGCTCTTCAAAGAGCACGCCGTTGCGCCGTTCTTCGTCTTCCAGATCTTCTGTGTCGGACTTTGGATGCTGGACGAGTACTGGTACTACTCGCTCTTCACTCTGTTCATGCTTGTGGTCTTTGAATCTACGGTCGTGTGGCAACGCCAGAGGACTCTCAAGGAGTTCCGAGGAATGAGCATCAAGCCGTACGATGTCTGGGTATATCGCGAGAAGAAGTGGACTGAAGTTCAGAGCGATGCTCTCCTTCCTGGAGATCTTGTGTCAGTTGGCCGTACCAAGGAAGATTCCGGCGTGGCATGTGATATGCTTCTGGTTGAGGGCAGCGCCATCGTAAACGAGGCTATGCTTTCGGGAGAGAGTACGCCAGTGCTCAAGGACTCGATCCAACTGCGACCTGCGGAAGCAAGCATCGAGCCAGAAGGATTGGACAAGAACACTCTTCTTTGGGGAGGAACCAAGGTTCTTCAGGTACAGCATGGTAATGCTTCTGAGGACGCACCTGATACCATCCCTCAAGCTGCTTCTGGCGTGCCACCAGCACCGGATAAGGGATCTCTGGCCATTGTGATCAAGACTGGTTTCGAAACCAACCAGGGTGCCTTGGTCCGGACGATGATCTACTCTACCGAACGTGTCAGCGCCAACAACGTGGAAGCTCTTCTCTTCATCCTGTTCCTCTGTGTCTTCGCAATCGCTGCTTCCTGGTACGTCTGGGTTGAGGGTGTCAAACAGGACCGCAAGAGATCGAAGCTGCTCCTTGATTGTGTGCTCATCATCACATCTGTCGTCCCGCCAGAACTTCCTATGGAACTCAGCTTGGCCGTGAACACTAGTCTTGCAGCTCTGAGCAAGTACGCGATCTTCTGCACCGAGCCATTCCGGATTCCTTTTGCCGGACGTGTGGACATCGCTTGTTTCGATAAGACTGGTACTCTGACCGGGGAGGACCTTGTGGTCGATGGTATTGCTGGACTCTTCTTGGGAAGAACCGACGCAAAGACAGAAGCGGACGGCGCACAGAGTCAGCTCACACGAGTCAGTGATTCTGGATTGGAGACTACCTTGACGCTCGCGACCGCCCATGCTCTCGTCAAACTTGAAGAGGGCGATGTAGTCGGTGAGCCCATGGAGAAGGCTACTCTTGAATCTCTGGGATGGACTCTTGGCAAGAACGATACTCTCACGGGCAAGACTGGCGGCAACCTGGTACAGATTAAGCGCCGATTCCAGTTCTCCTCTGCCTTGAAGAGACAGAGCTCTGTGGCCACAGCTGTAACGACGGATCGTCAGACCGGCAAGAAGACCAAGGGCACCTTCGTTGGTGTGAAGGGTGCGCCGGAGACCATTCGCAAGATGCTTGTCACAGTGCCACCGAAGTATGAGGAGACGTACAAGTACTTCAGCCGAAACGGTGCTCGTGTGCTTGCTCTGGGCTACAAGTTCCTCTCCACGAATGACGAAATCTCACAGAAGAAGGTCAACGACATGAAGCGTGAGGATGCTGAGTGCGAGCTTCACTTTGCTGGATTCCTGATCTTACAATGCCCCCTCAAGGACGATGCCATCAAGGCGGTCCGCATGTTGAACGAGAGCAGCCATCGTGTGGTCATGATCACCGGAGACAACCCGCTCACTGCTGTACATGTCGCGAGACAGGTCGAGATTGTGGACCGAGACGTTCTCATCCTTGATGCACCTGAGAACGACGACAGCGGCGAGAAGCTGGTTTGGAGAAGCGTTGATGATAAGACCAACATTCCTGTCGATGCCGCCAAAGATCTCGACCCTGAGATTCTCAAGTCCAAAGATCTCTGCGTTACTGGCTACGGTCTTTCGAAGTTCAAGGACCAGAAAGCATGGCATTCGCTTCTGCGTCACACCTGGGTGTATGCTCGTGTCTCACCTAAGCAAAAGGAAGAAATTCTGCTTGGCTTGAAGGAGCAAGGCTACACGACACTCATGGCCGGAGATGGCACGAACGACGTCGGCGCTTTGAAGCAAGCACACGTTGGTGTCGCTCTTCTCAACGGTACCAAGGAAGATCTCGACAAGATCAGCAAACACTTCCGCGAGACCAAGATGAAGGAGATCTACGAGAAGCAGAAAGCCATGATGCAGAGATTCAACCAGCCAGACCCACCCGTACCTGCTCAGATCGCCCATCTTTACCCGCCAGGCCCAAGGAACCCGCACCACGAGAAGGCCATGGAGCGTGAGGCAACAACAAAGTCTCAAATTGCTGCTTTGAAGGAAGCCGAGCAGAATGGGAACGCCGACGTTCAGAAGTACACTCCTCCACCGCAGCCTGTTGTAGAGAAGACGCCTCAAGAGATCAAGAAGGAGAAGGCACAGAACGCTGCTAGCCAAATGGCCGAGAAGTTCTCCATGTCCATGCTTGAGGAAGAGCTGAACGCCGATGAACCTCCAACGATCAAGCTCGGTGACGCCTCAGTCGCTGCGCCCTTCACTAGCAAGCTCGCAAACGTTGTCGCCATTCCCAACATCATCCGACAAGGACGATGCACACTCGTGGCCACCATTCAGATGTACAAGATTCTTGCGCTCAACTGCTTGATCAGTGCTTACAGTTTGAGTGTGCTCTACCTCGACGGCATCAAGTTCGGAGATGGACAGGTGACGATCAGCGGTATGCTCATGAGTGTGTGCTTCTTGAGCATTTCTCGTGCAAAGGTAAGTCTGAAACGCTCGTCAGGCTCGATTGATGCTAACATGTTCCTAGCCTGTCGAACAACTCTCCAAGGAGCGACCACAGAACAACATCTGGAACTGGTACATCATCCCATCCGTTCTCGGCCAATTCGCAGTCCACATTGCCACCCTCATCTACATTTCCGACTTCGTCCACAAGTTTGAAGCCAAGAAGGATCGCAGCGAGATCGATCTCGAAGGCGAATTCGAGCCATCGCTTCTCAACTCGGCTATCTACCTCCTCCAGCTGATCCAGCAAATCTCTACCTTCGCCATCAACTACCAAGGTCGCCCCTTCCGTGAATCCATCAAGGAGAACAAGGGCATGTACTGGGGCATCGTGCTCGTCACCGCCGTGGCCTTCTCCTGCGCGACCGAATTCGTCCCCGAGATCAACGAGCAGCTCAAGCTCGTGCCCTTCGAGAATGATTTCAAGATCACCCTGTGCGTTCTTATGATCCTGGACTACGTCGGCTGCTGGTCTGTGGAGAAGATCCTCAAGATGCTCTTCAGCGACTACAAGCCCAAGGACATTGCCGTCAGGAGACCGGATCAGTTGAAGCGCGAACAAGAGCGTTTGAGGATTGAGCAGGAGAAGGCGGATCGGGCGAAGGAGGTTGCCGCGGGCAAGGCTTGAGTTGCGCCGAGTGAGGGTATTGTTGAGTAGAGAATTATACAGTTGAATATAGATTTCGTTCGCTTTGGTCGACTTCTTCTTTCTCTCTCTTCTGGTTGGGGTCCTACGTCGATTCACGTGTTCTTTCACATGCAAGCTGCCGCGGGAGGCTGCTTGCTGAGCTAGCTGATGTGCGGGAGCTTGCTGTATGGAGAGCAAACGATGGAAGTTCTTTGACCGTTCTGGGTACAAGAGTTGGTGTTGCTACTGGATGCTCGGGCTTTGCATCACTTACCTACTCAACAGATACCTACCGGCACGATGGAGGATATTGAGGAGACGCTGAAGAAGATGGAACTGGCAGGTAGCGCAGAAGGGCATGGTGAGAGGAAGGGTGCTGGGGACAAGAGCACGGAAACGGGGCACGAGGCAGGTTTAGAGAATGACGGGGTTGAGGGGAAGGATGACGAGGAAGAGGACAAGACTGCGGTGGCTGGGCTTGGTGGTGTTCTCAAGGGCGATGAAGATGGAAAGAAGCTTGCTGGAGATGATGAGAAGGGCGAAGAGAAGGAGCACGGAGCTGTAGTCGAGGACGATGAGGATGAGCATGAGCATAAGACTGTTGTCAAGAATGACGGGAATGAGAAGATTGTTAAAGAGGAGGATGAGGCTGGTATCAAGGACGGCGAAGACGCAACCGACAAGCATGGCATTGCGTACGGCTTACTTACCCTGCCTTTGAGTGCCTTGCTGACTATTGATAGTGAACCCCAGCCCCTGGCTGGCCCGTCTGCTATAGAGGCTGCCACGGGTGATGAGAATGTCGAGGACCTAAGCGACGCTGAATTTCCCACTGAAGCACTTCCCCAAGACCGGTGCGAAGCAGACAGCGACTTGGACTACGAGCACAATCCCGTGAAGGATACACATAAGCCCATGTAAGTGAAATGAAACAAGCTCCTGCCAATGGTCCTGCTACGTTCGACGCTGACTTCTGTAGGCCTTCCAATGTGGATCCGGCGCTGGGTATCCGCTTCATGAGTAAGACCAAGACAGCTTCCAAGCACGGTCTCCACATCATCAAGAAGCGTCCGAAGAGTGTCTACGAGAATGTCACCTTCATCGACTGCAAGTTCCAAGCCACTGGCACCACCACCTTCCTCGACTGCCAACTGCGCAACGTCACATTCGAGGACTGCCGATTCAAGAACGTCAACCGCTTCGACGACATGATTGCTACCAATACAGAATTCCACGGAGTCAAGTTCGATGGCTACTGGAACGACAAGACATATGACGGCGACGTCGTCGTTCACCAGCCCGAGTTACATCAGCGCCCTTTGGCTCCCAGGCAGCCTCCTCCACCGGTTTGGGACGACCGGGACCCACGTTTGGACGAATTCTTCCACTATAACTCGCTCCTTGAGCGTGTCAGGCAGCCGGCTGGCCTCAAAATCGAGGGCGGTGAGCATGAGTTCTACTACCTCGTCAACTTCCTGGCTTGCACTTTCGATGCGAAGAATCCGACTGTCTTCAAGAATTGTGCTCTTCAACAGGTGACGTTCAAAAACTGCCACTTCTCTGGCAGGTAGGTGCATCCCTCCCTCCTTTTCACAAGTCATGCAACACCCCTTGCTGCTTTACCAAGGAACCACCACACGACAGCGTCAAGACCGCTTGGAAACGGACGCTGACCTTCCATGCAACAGTCGCTTCGTGAATTACTACGCGTTCGGCCTGAAAGTCAACGAATGTACATTCCACGACTCTAAATTCGTCAACGTGGAGTGAGAGGACGATGAAGAGCTGGAGGAGAAGCGATATAGTGGGGAGGAGGTCAGATACTACGGCCTTCCTCAGCGGTTGAAGGATGATTTCATGGAGCTATCGAAGCTGAAGGCGAAGCATGAGGAAGAGCTCGCGAAGAAGAAGAAGACTGAGGAGGAGAGCAAGCAGGTGGAGAACACTAAGGAGGAGGGCAGCAAGGAGGAGGGCGCGGAGAGCAGCGAAAAGGCTGCCGCCGACAGTGGCGAACAGGAGCAACAGCAGGAGCCCGTTGGTGACGAGAGTGAGTGGAACTTCGACACTATGGGAAAGGGCAAAAGCAAGGCTGCTGGATCTGAGAACGAGTCGAAGTAGTCCCTTGACGTAGTATCATGCCCATCACGCATCAGAGCGTACGGCCCCTGAAGCCCACGCGACTTAGGACGATTCGAAACGTATCGGCGGTTGGCACGACGGGAGCTTGGTGCGAGCGAGGCATCCTCGTAGCAACCAGAACGATAGAGCTCGCCTTCTTTCTTTCAATTCAATGTGAGCGTCTTTCACATGCAAGCGCGGAAAATCGGCTGCTTAGCTCCTTGGCGCACATCAGAGCGCTCTTTCCGCTTCAAACAGCGAACTTCGACGCGACCTCTCCATCACAACACACCACACACAACGTGCTATCGCTGTCTCGACGACCTAGTCGACGTTGGCAGCATGGAGAACGACATCAGGAAGCTGTTGGATCGACTTCTGCTCAACCCGCGCACAGAGGGCGATGAGCCTACTAACTCCACCTCACCTGTCGCCGCCACTGAATACGACGCCGCCGCCGCCGCCGCCGATAGCGAGGGAGACTCAGGATCTGATCTAGATGGTGGTGCTGACCTGGGCAACCTCACAGATGACGATCGCGCGGGTGATAGCGGCGTGCTCGTTCCTGCATTGTGAGTAACCTCTTCCCCATACCATTCTCGATTACTGACGTACAACCAGACCATCAAGGCCATCCAACGTCGGCGAGCTTCCAGATGTCTGCTTCAAGAAATGCGACGAACTCATCTTCCCCCCTGAGCATGGCCTCACGATCTCCACTGAAGGCCGGTACACTCGCTACTTCTGTCTCACCTTCATCGACTGCCAATTCGAGAGCAGCGGCATGACCACTTTCGCTGGTTGCCAGCTCAACTTTGTCACCTTCGAAGGCTGCACCTTCAAAGGCGTCAATCAATTCATCAACATCATCGGCGACGGTCTCTGCTACACCAAGTGCACGTTCGACAATCACTGGGAGACAAACCTCAGACACGACTCTAACATTCACCTGGTCAGTCTCACTTTCGAGGGCACCCGGCACAACGGCTACCTCGACCAGAGCGAAGCGGACTGGAGGAGCGACCTGGTTAAAGAGCAGGAGCGCGAGTTTGACAGCTGGTCGAAGCACCCTCGTGTACCTGGGGTAATACACACCGAGGACGAGGATGGCATATGGAAGTCGGGTGGGCGCGGTCTCATGCTCAAAGATAACCGTGAGCACGAGCTCTACCGCGAGGTCTACTTCATCAACTGCACCTTTGACGCTAGCAAGCCCACCATTTTCGACAATTGTGTGCTTGATGCTGTTACCTTCAAGAACGGCTCCTTCTCGGGCAGGTAAGTCATCACTCCATACTCCTCGTCCGCAAGCTTAGTCCTGGTGCTTTGAACACTCCGTGGACTTCTTGTGTCTAAGTCTACGACCAAGGCTAACACTCACTTAGTCGCTTCGAGAACTTCTACGCCAAGGGCCTCAAAGCCACCAACTGCACCTTCAACGACTGCCAGTACGTCAACGTAGCGCGACCAGACCATGAGGTGCTCAACGGTCTGAAACGCAGTGGAACTCGTAATATCGGCGAATCAATGCCTTCACGACTGACCGAGAAGCTGCGAGAAAAGCGGACCCAGAAGCCGTGGAGTCTGACGGATGTCGAAGAGACGCATAACGCGCATTACACATACAAGCCGGCGAAGGGCATCGAGATCAAGGAGAACAGCGGAGAACAGCGGCCTTGCCGCACCGCACCAGAAGAAGGAGAACCAGCCACCAGGCAACCCACCAAAGGAGTGGGATGTGGCCACCATGGGCAAGGGAAAAGGCAGAGCCGACGCACCTGGCGATGATTCGAAGCAGTCTGCCAGCTCTACGCCAATCAGTCGAAGCAGTCCGTCAGCTCTACGCCAGACGCACCAGCTGATACCCCAGCTCCTGCGGTCGCTCGCACCATCTTCAAGACTTTCAACTTCGAGGAGGACCCTGAGACCCGCGAAGAGAAGGACGTGACTGATATGGACCTGCATTCGGTGACGCGTGGTTCACGTCGACGTCAGCGTTATCGTCAGTACAGAATTCCCGGAGTTCCTCATCAATACTCTATCGATGGGCAGAATGGAGGGAAGTGAATGCGGTGGATTGTGGGATGATCAACAAGGACTGATTCTGTGGGATCGGACTGAAGTTGAGTGCGAGAAAGAGTGTGGATGGCGAGAACCGAAATGTTCGAGTAGTCTTGTGCACGAAATGATGAGGGCTGCTCAGCAGCAATGTCTCGAAAAATGTCCTCCTTCGTGACATGCCTTAGGATACTCAAGCGTCTTCGTGGTTGCCGTCGTGACGTTCGTGCCGTTCCAACGCAGGGGTTTATCGATGCTCCTTGCGCTAGGCACATCTCATCTTTACTGACATGCACGGAAAGACCGAGGAGCACAGGAGACGGGAGGCGGAAGGACGAACGTATGGTATGGCAGTAAGACTGTTGACTTATCAGCCATACAAATGCTTGTTGTCATATACTTCAAGAGCCTAGAAAAGGCCACCATGCCGCTTCAAATGCTCAACGAGCCTACCCACGTCCAAAGCCAAACCATCCCTTCTTCTGAGCTGGTTGTGCCGGCTTCTCCTCAACCCCATTGGCCACAGGCTTCTCTGCGACCTGAGGCTTCTCGACTGTTCTGCCAGGATATTCAATGTAATTGAAAGCGACGTCCAGGAACATTGGCTTGACAGGGACTGGCTCGATCTTGGGTGGGTAGGTGACTAGATTCTTCAAGTCGACTTTGGTACCCGGGGATGGGTAGTCGTTGAGTCGCTGGACAATTGGTGCGGCTGAAGTCATATTCTTCTCGGCTGCAATTGCTGAGTTGTCTTGCAGGGCGTGCATCTCCACGAGAGCGTGCATGCGTGAGCAGAGGGAGTCGATGTGGGTGCTTAGCTTCTCGAAGACAGCGGGCTGGATGTCTAGGGTTGGTGGCGAGTCCTCTGAGCTGCCAGAGCTGGAGGCAGGTGGAGGTTGCGACACTAGATCTTGGGCTCGTTTGAGGAGCGCCAGCGCGTTCAGGTGGTTGCTGAGCAAGCTATGCGAGAACGAGATGTTCAAACACTTCAGCGCGCGGAAGTAGTTGGCTTTTGCGTCTAGTTCCTTCACGAACTTCTCGTCTCGCACGGCTCCTCGCAGATCTTTGATCGAGTTGATGCTTTGGATGGTCGAGTCGTACAGTACTGTTCTCTCCCGTAACCGAGCCAGCTTGCGACCCCTCGGCTCTTCCTTCTCGACCTGCTCAGTCTCCCCTTTTCGTGATCGCTTATGCCTCTGCTGATTTTGCGCCTCAAATGTGATTCCATCGTTGTTGCCTATCAGCACACGATTTCGGCCCACGCGCCATGAGACCAGGTCGTAGTTGACGGACAGGCTTGTGACGCGGAGATTCTGCATTCGTGGATCGCTCTCGTCTACGCGTTCCTTTTCCAGTTCGTCGGTGGCTCTCTTGGTTGCGTCCGCTGCATCTTGCGAGGCGATCAAGACATCGTCGTATGCAGCAGCCTTGTCACGCGTTGATGCATCTTGGTTCGCAGACAGATACGCTTTTAGCTTGGACTCTGCCAATGCCACGTTTGCCAGAGCTTGTCCAATCGATGCGTCGACAATTTCGGCTTTTCGTCCTCTCCAATTGACACTGCTTGGTACGTCCAAAGGCGAGTCCTCCTGTTCAGCCTCGTTCTTCGGAGCCGGCTTGTCCTTCAGAGCGTACGGATCCAGCTTCTCAACAGCCTGTGCAAGCTCCTTGTCATCCTTTGGAAAGTGTCGCTTTGCGACTGTAGGGACTGCAATGGTTCGTGAGATATGAGCTTGATACGCTGCATATCGAATGGTCGGATCGATTGTGCTGGCCAAGATCTCTCTGTACACCTCCTTCTTCTCTTTCTCAAGCAGAGCAGCATAAATCACTCTGGCTTGAGAGAAGTTCTGAAGACAGGCCTGCCATCGCTTCTCACTCTGCTGTGCATCCTTCCCTCGCTGGCCTTCCGATTGCTTCTCGAACTCCTCTGATCCTGCCAAAGATGCCTGATATGCCTGCGCCTCCAACACGTCCTGTTCATTTGACTTTGCAACATCTCTGCTCTTTAATACATCCACCAGCTCGCGGGCTACCTTCGCAGCTTTGCTCAGTCGAGAAATGATATGGCTACGAGTTGATCCAGTGATTCCCTTGCTGTCCTCGCTATGGGTCGCCTTCATGTGCATCGCATGCGCCCAAGCACGCTCGGAAGTGAGCAGCAGGAGATGGACGAACTCATGATTGCTCCCGATATCGTCTGCGGTGACTGGCTTCGCAGCGAATTTCTCCTTCTTGGCCGTTGCTCGTCCTAATCGCTTGCGTGTTGATAGGAGCTGTCGCGAGAGCTGGGCGCGGTATGAGTTGTAGTCGCCGAGGAGGAGCGCCTCGCGGTGAGTCGCGACGAATTGGGTGATATCCATGGCGGTAGACTTTGGCAGTGGCAGTGAAAAGTCGAGCATGAGCTGCGATGAAATGAGGTGGGCTGTGGTCCTGTGGGGCAGAAATTGTGGCCTGAGGCATCAAGTTTGGACTTCACCCGCTGCCGAATGGCTATCTATTTCGCCGACAACATCAAGATTGAAGTCTAACGCTTGTATGCCCTCACAGAGCTCATGATGGGCCTTGTATTTTCCATCATTCAAGCCAATTTCTTCCTTTCCTCGCTCTCCTCGCTTCATGGACTGTTCGGCACAACATGAGCCTCCATAAACACCTTTCTTTCTTTCGGCCTCGTCAACGGCGAAGCGTCCAAGAACTGCGAAATCTGCCCATCCGTAAACCGATACAACTTCGCCGAGCCTCTCTGTGGCATACCCAAGAGCTCCAACTCCCATTGGTCAATATGTTCTCCCGTGAACAGCCTTGCCGAATCGATCTTGATGGCATCTTCAGTCTCTCTGGTGTTGTTCTCTCCATCGAGGAGGTCGCGAATGTCGTCCATGGTATCCTCTTCGTGGATCACTAGCCAACTGTCTCGGCGGAAGGAAATGTTCTTGAGCTTCCCATCGGCCTTGCAATGGCTGACGCAACGAAGTGCGATGTCGATGCCTTTATGCGGCCATTTGGTGAGTCCGAGACCGTGTTCTGCTGAGTCGTACTTGTTGAAGCAGTAGGTAGGCAAGAAAGGCATACCGGTGCGTAAGTTGCCCCAGTCCTCGGCGACATGTTGCTTGAGCTTGCTCTTGAATTTGATCATTGACCATCTTTCCCCTCGAAGGCATGAAGAGGCCAGTGTAGAACGCAAGATTGATATCGCTGAACTTTACTTGATTTTACTTCTCTGATTAATTGGAATCGCCGATGCAGAGCTCCTTGAATTCGAAGGCATGCGCTCTGGTGAACTTGATCGTCTTGAAGTCGTTGTCGAACCATACCAGCAACGGCCAGCAATACACAGGACCCAGCGATCTCCCACCTCTCCTATTTCGTGTACTCTAGGTTCGCTTTGCTCAGTAATGGCTATGTTGCCAATACGGAGACATTCAGCTTGCTCTGCGCTCCGACGCTCTGTAATCGATCTTGCGGCCGGTCTGCCTTCGCCGGCGCAATGGTCACATCACACATCAACTTCCATCTTCTGGCCAGCGATCCCAAAAACATCCCCTATCTCAGCGAGTCTCGGGGTGCCGTCCAGCGGCATCGCGCTCCAAGGAACGCTGGGGATCTCGAGAGAAGCGGCCAAGGCTACCACCAACTCATTGCCCTTGTTGGCGCCCTTCACGCCAGGGGTGAACACTCTATCCTTGGCAACTTCCGCAGCTGCATTACAAATACCACCTCAAGCACCAGCACCAGCACCCGCACCCGCAGGAGCGGTAAGTCGCGTCGGTGTTGTCAAGCAGTCGTCAGCGCCGTGCTTTCATTCTGCACCTTCGTCTTCGATCAGGAAATCGGATGAATCAAAACTGTCTGACACCACAAGAACGAGACAAGACCGGAGACAAGACGTGACTGTCGCGAGGTTGCATACCCTTCGCTTTGAGCGGGATTTTCTCGAGAGGATACGTCGACGGGACCAGCAAGCCAACGTTCGATAGCATGGCCGGGCTTGTTCTCTTGGGGATGGTCTCGTCGAAGTGAAGTCGGATCAGCGCCTTCGGTTGGTGAGATCGCTGCACTGCGTTGCGCTCGACCTTGGAGAGAGGGCTTTGTCTCGAGGGAATCTTGTTGGCGCTTTTCTCCTCATTTTGTGACGTGCAAAAACGAACACAAGAAGAGACATCGAAGAGAAGATCCACCTACCGTGTGGCACAGTTGCGCTTCTTCTCTATTGTTGTCAGCTTTGTTGTGACGATGGGGCTCGTGCCACTGTTGTTTCCGGATTGGGAAAGCCTCACATGGTGAAATGTCATTCACTCAACTCACATCTTCCTCCATAGTAATCTCTCATACTATGCAGAGGCATGTCGTACCAGTGCATTCCTCATAGTGCTAGTCGTGGGCATAGATCAACATGTATGTCAACCAATACAGCAAATCTACTGTTCTTCCTCCTTCTTCTGTCCCTGCCCCGTAAAAGCACCTCCAAGCCCAGAGCCCAGGTTATATCCCGTCTTGCCAACACCAGCAACGGTCGAATAGCCCTGCATAGCAAATCAGCACAGGAGTTATAAAACTCAACACACTCAAAGACTCACCGCATTCCCAACAGTGTCCCCAGCATCCTTCACCGCACCACCGAGCGACCCCAACGTGCCCGTAGCAGCATTGGTGGCATAGTCGACCGCTTGTCCCGCATAACCGTGCGTACTCTCAGGCAGTCTGTCCTTCACCATGCCATGGGCACTGTCTGCAGTGCCCTGGACGTAGCCCTGTCCTTGCTGATGGACGCTATCGCCCGTGTCACGAACGTAATCAGCAGTCGATTGCTGATACTGGCCCGCCGTCTCCTGCGCAGAAGAAGCGTAACCCTGCGCTTTCTCCCCGTATTGCGAAGCCATGTCTTGTGCCTTTTGCTGGTAGTCTCCGGCGGTATTCTGGGCGTTCTCGAGCGTGGATTGGGCGTAGTTGGAGGCTTGCTCGCCATACGACTGTGCTTGGCCTGTTGCGCCAGAAGTCGTCTCTTGTGCAGACTGGGCTACTTGCTCGCCGGTCTGCTGGGCCGACTTGCCGGCTTCTTGTCCTGCCTGCTGGGTTGCTTTGCCTGCGCTCTGGGCGGCGCCTTGGGCCTGTTGAGAGGCGTTCTGTGCCTGGGCTTGAGCATCTCCTCCCGGTTGTTGGCCCTGCGAGCCTGGGAAGAGCTCGATCTTGACTGCTGAGTTGTCTAGGACGCGCATGGTGAGGATGTTATGGATGTAGTGGATTGAGGTAGTTACGAATGTGTTTCAGAGAGACGGGCAGAGAATTAAGAATATGGAACTGGCAAGTAAATAATACTTCTTACCTCCTACAATACGTAGCGCTCCCACTCATCGTCGTCCAACCTGTGGCATTCGTTCGCTCAACGTGCACGGCAGCCATTCCAGCATGACGCAGCCACACCTCACAAGACATGTCAAGCAGGTCTGATACGGTGGCGCTGAACTCTATCGCGCTCGATCACAGCAACTCGAATGGGCAAATGCGAAGGACGAGCGAGGCGCGTCTGATGTCGAATCGTTCCCAAGATTTGGACGTCACTGTGGGGCCAGGGTCTGGATCGAGTGCGATTTGGCGTGAATGATTGCCTGAGGCAGTAATATTCGGAGCACACGCCGCGGACCCTACGCCTTCTTCCTCCTCTTTCCACCACCGCTACCGCCTTCAGCACCATCGGCCCAGCTCTTCCTCTTCCTGCCCTCCCGCTTCCAGAAGTCATCTCGCTCACGCTTCTCACGCTCCTTTCTCTTCTCGTCATTCTCTGCGACCTTGGCACGGTACGGTTGCCGTCTTTCCTCCTGTTTCTGGCGACGCTTCTCGATCTTCTCGTTCCTCAAAGTCATGACTTGTTGCATGAGTCTACGTGCAACCTTCTCCTCACCGCCAACAACAACAGCACGCTTCGATGTATACGTATCCTTCTTTTGCGGCTTCATCTGTGTGATCTGAGACTTGTATGGTAGATCCGCCTGCAGCTTGCGAGGTACGCGAAGAGGGTTGAAATGACGCTCTTGACGCTCCACTGGCCTGTATGTGCTATTCTTCTCTTTTGGTGTTGGAATGTTCTGTGCAGCACGGACCTGACCAGTCAGACGCATGCCTTCCCACGAGTCTGCCGAACCTCCTTCCAAAAGATTGGTGACAGGGTTGTAGAAGCGATGAGGCTTGACAGGATACCAAGCTCGAAGGATTATGATGTCGCTCATCAAGACCTTGTCTTCAAAGGTAGCCCTGAAGCAGCCCTCAGGCTTGGAGAGTGCCTTCTTGATCTGACCTCGGATGCCAGAGACGGTCTTGATGCCAGCGCCTTCAAACTTGGCAATCTCAAGGGCCGAACCAAACATATCTTTGATGAATGCGGTGTTTTTGAAGATCTTGTAGGGATGACCCGTCAGCTTCAGCTTCTTCACAATCTCAGTGCCTTCGTCCACGTTCAGCACGACACCGGTAGCTGCTATTCGAAAGCCAGGATTCTTGTTTGAGAAGTTTTGCACGCAACAGAAACCGGTGTTTGGAGCCGCCAAAGGACCGTAGAACGTGCCAAAGCAGTGCATATGCTCTGGCGTATACTTGAGCATCCTGTTCCTCGTCCGTGAGTCGCTGATGCTGTAGACTGGAGTCGATTGGAATCGCCGCCAACCCAGCGAGAAAATGAGTGGGTCGTTCGTCTTCAGGATCTTCTTGTGCCATCTGTGGCGCTTGATCCGAACCTGGACAAATCCGAATCGTTCTTCAGTAGGCTGCAAGCCACCGATCAGGAGCGGGAACCTCGAATCGAAGTTCTCGGTGAACTCGCAAGGTACGGATGAGAGGATGAGACGAGCATACGTGCCAGCTCGGAAACCCTCAGCACGTACCCGGGAGGCTTCATCCAGTGCCTCGAATTCGCTCCTGTTGATTTCTTGCTGCTTTTGAAGCAAGGCTTTTTGGGCATCATACCACTCATCCTCGCCATACTCTTGCTCTTCGGCCTTTCCATTGGCTTCGCGGTTGGTGTTTTTAGGATTGAGAAAGCCTTCACGGTCTTCCTCCTCGAAACGCAACTTCAGCTCCTCCTTCTTCCGAGCGTTCTTTTCTCGCTCGTCTTCGATGGTCTCTTCAGCTGCGCCATGGCTCTCCCCTGCCTCCAAATCCTCAAACTCGCCATCACCCTCATCTTCATCGTCGGCGATGCCTTCGAACTCATCATCTTCTCTGTCGCCCAGTTCTTCACCGTTAGCGCCTGTTAGACGTGTGGATGCAAAGCGCTGTCTTAATGCTTCCACGTTGTCTTCATCAGTCCACTTCTGTTCCAGTTCTTCGTAGTCAAATTCGGGAATCATTCGATCATCGTCTTGTTCGATGGATCCAGGTCGTCTCCTCTTGAAGAAGTCATCATCTTGCTCCTCGGCATCTCTGTCATCTCCCCTCTCGTCTTCGCCTCGCCACTTCTTCACGATATCCGCAGTCGACAGCATATCATTGTAGATCATCTTCGCCAACTCGGCGACCCGGTATGGCTGTCTTCGGCCTTGCAAGTCTTTGGCACGTTGCGACAAGTTGCTCTTCCAGCGGGCAGCACCGTCATCATCCTCATCCTCATCCTCATCGGCTTCTGAGTCGTCTTCAAGGTCCTGGTCAGATACCGATGAAAGGAAGCCCAAGTCACTGTCGGAATCTGCAAATGCAACGTCGCCATCGACTTCGCGATCCTTGTCCTTACGAGATCGACCCAGCTTCTCTGGAGCTTGCTGCAACGTGTCCAGGTCAGCATCATCGTCTGTATCGGCACTGGCAAAGCCCTCATCCTCGACGTCTTCATCATCCTGATCATCCCGCTCTACAACGGTTGGCTTCCTTGCGCTGCGCCGACCCGTATCGTGCCTTTCCTCGTCGTCCAGTTGCCGCAGCCTCTCGCCTCGATCAAACAGCGCAATGCCCTGATCGTCTTCTCCAAGCAACTTCCGCTCTCCTTGAAGTCCGACGACCATTTGCTCGCCGAGACCTCTCTCCTCGTCGTCTTCCTCAGCATCGAACGTGTTGCTTTTGACATCGATGTACACTGCATCCTTGTCCACCAGGACACCTCCAACATCGCTCATCGGAGCATAGATGAGTTTCTGCTTGTCGCCGAGTCTCCTTCTCTTTTTCGTCCCTTCTTTCTTTTCCTGCTCTTGCGTGAAGTAAGGCGTGGGACATGGATCTGGCAGCTTCTCGACTCGTTCTACTTTCAGATCCCCAATACCAGGGACATGAACTCTTGCATCGTTCGAAGGAAAGTTGGTACCTCGCAGGTAGCCATATAATGCTATGGTTCGATCGCATTTCGCATCCTTTTCGACAGTGGTTGGAGGGGTGATATCGAGCATCCGGTCGGCCAGAGCATAGGGGTGGGAATTGCGCCACACCAGCGGTCGCGGATTCTTCATGACACTGAGGAAGCGCGACAGGTTCAGTACTTCTCGATCGGGATATCTGCCGTTGATCACACCGGAGAGATAGAAAAGCTTCGCTCCCTGATAGAGCTCCGACCAGAAACGGTGCTTCAGTCTCTTCTTTTGGGCCTTGAGGGTATCTTGCTTCCGGAAGAGGTCCAAGTGGGTGAGAATCCCAAACACGTTACCTGGCATACCAGTGCTGCTCAGGACAGACAAGAATTCCATGGTTTCCATCTCGAAGCCATAGTTACCGTCGATCATGAGCAGTACGATATCCACCACCTTTGCTAGGTCGACCGCAGCAGCAAGGCTGTCGCTCGGGCATTCCATGATCGTGAGTCGCCGTCTCTTGCCCGTCACGACTGTAATTGGTCCAGTAGGATCTGTAACAGTCTGCTTCGTGTATCGTCGTACCAAGCTCTTTATCAGTGTCGTCTTTCCCACACCGGGAGGTCCAACGACTCCGACAACCAGAGGTGGAGCCTCCTCTGGAAGTCTATCGACCAAGGGAACATGCAGTCTCTTTTCCTTAACATCGTGGCTCCTCGCCGCCTGCTTTGCCAATCGTCCTGGTGCTGCGTAGGCGAATGCCTTTGGGTTCGGCTGGCTCTTGTCTTTGCCCTTCTTCTCCTTAGTCGGGCGATGCGCCCGATGGGTCTGTTCTTCACCCGCCATGCTGCTGCTCGTCCTCCTGCTACATGGAAGAGAACGAAGTCGACGCCAAGATTTCGCGGGTTCTCAGAAAATCTCGAGCTCGGATCACAAACCTTATCTCGGCGAACGGCGACGGATCGCGGCTAGAGCCGGTTCTGTCGCGTGCCACCATCCCTGCACGCGATGACGAAACGTTCGAAGCCCGCATGTGAGAGCATGAAGCTGCGTCCGTCTTCCAGGCTTCGACATTCAACTCCAACTTCCACTGCAAAACATTCATCTCGTCCACCAATACGTTCAATCCAATCCCTCAAGCTGCACCCTTTCATACGACGATTCTCTTCGATTCGATCTTTCAAAATGCCTTACAAGATCAACGTATGACCTCCACTGCCTAGCACGAAGCACATCGCTGACTGAGTATTAGGTTTCCTTGAAGAAGGATGCCGATGCTGCGCAGCTTGACCAGTACGTACTGTTGCGTTGACTTGATCTAGTAGCGTGCTAACATAGCCCAGAGCCAAGAAGCAGGTCTCTGACCAAGGCGGAAAAGTCGTCAACGAGTACAAGTTGGTCAAGGGCTTCACGTACGCATATGCTCCATTCGTGTTGAAACAGATCCTGACGCTCTACAGTGCTGAATTCCCAGACGACAAGGTCCACTCTCTGCAGTCCAACGACCATGTGAATGTAGAGGCGGACAGCAAGGTCACGACGCAATAAAGGACACGAGCTGCCATGAAGATGGGGTATCATGAGTTACGAGTATAGACGACTCAAATAAAACATAACGTCTCCATGACACGCAATGACAACCCTCTATGCTGGATAAAGATATGTGACCTTCTCAGTCTCATGTGTCAGATCCGTCGATGATCTACTACTGACTGGTCCATTAATTCTCCTCTTCGGCCTTTCGAGTCTCCTCGCAACAGGAGCTCGCATGTCCAGCATATTCATCAATGGCCCTTAGCACAAGGCTTATGCACTTTTCAGCCCTGCCTTGACCCTGCTCTTGAGCTCACTATGCTGCTGCATGCGAGGTAGGCGTTTCGCATGTTCCGCAGGTGACGGCGGCAGCCACTCTTCCAACTTTCAGTTAAGTGATGCAGTTCACCCTGTCGAAAAGACGGGACGGGTGTCTGGCTTGCATTCTGACAGCCTCGTCTGTGATTCTCCATCGCATTATCCTTCCAACAGTACTCCCCAACTTCACACCTCCCCATTACCCCTTCCCAGACTGACATCCCCCCCTCTGACTTGCCGATCACTCCTCCCAACGTCAAAGCCCACCATCCTATCCCCATCCGCATCCTCAAAAACGAACTCTTCCCCACTAACACTCCCCCTCCTACTCCCTGTCGCATCAATCACAACCATGCGCCGGGGCACAATAAAGGACGTAATCGCATTGGATATTCGGTCTCGTAGTGAGCTCGTGTGTTCTGATATCGATCCGAGCGGGAGGTATTGGCCGTATCGATTGCGTTGATGTCGAATTATAGGGGCAATGACGAAGGCGCCGATTACGTAGATTGCGAGGGCGATGAGGGCCGGGATGAAGATGATCTGTGGTTGGTTAGCAGCAGAACCTCTACTTGGCTTCAACAACTGACCTTGAAGACGTCGAAGAACCCCATGTTGAATAACGAGTGGATCCGTGGATTGGGTCGATGGAGTTGCTTTGAGAAGCCAAGGTGGCTTACGCGGCGGTCTTACTATGCGGTCTGGTGCCTTGACGTTGCGATTGCCGACCGACAGTAGAGAAACGAATGTGTATTAGCAATAAAGATTATAAGAGATGCAATACTTTGAGAATGGATGTGAAGTGCATGCCTGTCGAAGTTGGTCCCAAAGAGCTGTGTAAATACAGTGAGTCCGTGCACAGCGCTAGTATAACGGTATCGACTTCATCGCATCAGATCCTGCCTCCTTTTCACATCTCGAACTCGCGACCGAATTCATCCTTGTTTCCTGCCACTTACCTTCAAGCCTGACGATCTGAACGCTTCTATCCGCTAGGGATCAAGGAATGTGCGCCGGCAAGGCGAATGATCTGATCTGTAAGCCTCGACCATGGACGCTTATAGGCGAGTGAACCCTACGATGAGGAAAAGAAACCACGACATAAACTTCATCGTCCACTGAAGCGCTTATCACGTATATACCAACACCTTGAAAGACTAGTCTTTGGCGAAGACATTACAACCTACATTCAACAACACATTCTGGGCGCAAAATCACTTTTCGAAGCTATTCTCATCCACAACGCCTGCACCAAGTACTGCCGACCTTAGAGGTGACATTTCAGATGATACGGGAACCCGGCAACAGGTTTGCTCCAGACCGTATTACTCGCACAAGAATCCGGATCGTATCCTTCAGCCTGGAAGATCTTCTGGATCTGGCGACGGCGGATTCCCGTGTTGGACCCTTCGAACACCGGCAGACAGATGGCATCATTCATCATGAGACCATATGGCTGGTCGGTATCATAGGATGTCACACCAACGGCTTGCATCGCTTCCAGGACACATTGAATGGCTGTCTCTGAACCGTACACTTTTGCTTGGTAGGCTAGCTCTGCCTCACCTGTGATGTCCAGGTAATGGCAGGCCTTCCACGTGAGATATCGGGTCGTCTCCATTCTCATTTTCATGCTGATGAGAAAGTCGGCGACGCTCTGGTACTGAATCGTGGGACGTGAACCGCCTCGTTTGTCAGTGGTGACAATCTTCAAAGTGTGAATGAAGCAGGATCTCATGAGGCCCGCCGCTCCAGCGCCGACCAAGGCTGCGGACTCCGTGAAGGCGGCTACGTTGACCATGGCGCCTTTCCCAGGCATAGCAAGGATGTTCTTGGTCGGAACACGGAAGTTGGTGAAATGAGTTCGAGGGCCAGAGTGCGCACGGAATCCGTGTGTCTCGATATCGACGCCGACGCGAAAGCAGTCGCGGTTTCTTGGGTCGTGAAACTGCTCGCGCGTGATGACCACGATGCCAATGGTATCCATGGGCGCCGCTTGGGATCCGAAGCGACATACGAGACATATAAGTTCTGGTCCTTTGAAGTCCCACTACGAAGACGTTAGCAATGGGATCCATTCGAGCTATGGGCAGTACTAACTCCACCGCTACTGGAAGCCCAAATCTTGCCTCCGTTGATGACAACCTCATTACCTTGAACCTTTGCGAACGTCTGGACTCCTTGGCCGCCTTCGTTCTGAAGCCAGTTCGCAGAGCCCGTAGGCTCCGAAAACCCCAGCGCCGCAAGCGGTGTTCCCTTACAGGTCAAAAATGGGGCGAGGAACCTCTTCTTCTGCTCGTCATTTCCACTAAGACGCTTTAGCAGGAACATTCAGCAACGTCGCTTGTTAAGAAATACTCACTACATGAAAATAGGAGAAAGACCCAACCCCGTCACCAGCCACGTAATCGGCAGGCTAGAATCCTGCGCAAAGAACTCCTCGCACACCAAGGCTACATCCACGAGACTCTTCCGCGTGCCGCCAAACTCCTCTGGGATTTGTATTTTGATCCAGCCGCCTTCGATCATCGCGCGGTAGGCGTCCTTGGTGGCACGAAACCGCTCGAATTGCGTGGGAAGCTTGAGATATTCCGCTCGACATGGCGCGAGGACGTCTTCAGCGAACTTGCGAGCGGCCGATTTGAGGGCGGCCTGTGAAGGGGACAGTGTGAAGTCGATGGGCATCGTGACAGAGGATGTGTCGTTGGTTGCCGCGTGGGCTAGGAAAGTTGGACTGGGAATCGATACTCTGGACCGGACTTCTTACAAATGGCATCGATGCATCGTGGTGTGAGATGAGGTACTATATACTTGCTTGCCAGTGGGACACTGCTTTGCTGGTATCGTTTACCCATCTGCCCGATTCGACTCAAAGGAACCCCATCGCTCGAAACCTCGACGCATCTCCTCATCTCGGGCACGGAGGGTCAGCGCGAAAGGCAGGAGTACGATTGGTGAGACACACTCCTTATCTGCGTATTGGATGTCAGAGCCTTGTCCGATCCGATGCTCTGGACAAGTCTACACAGCTTTCAGAGTCGACGGGGTAATGCCAAGACCGTCACATGTTTTGCATATGTCACCAAACCCCCCATCTCGTTCTGAAAGTGTTCAACGCCTTTGGTTCTTCTGGGATGCATATCTCCACGGTCGACTAGGCGTCGCTGGATCTTATCAGTACAGCTAAAAGCAGAGCTGCAAGGCTGGACAAGAACTTAGCTCCCTTGCAGAGAAGCAGGCCACGGCCCTGCCGAACACGAAAGTCTGATATGGTTTCGAACCCTTCCCTATAAGAATGTCGCGACAGGTGACGATGAACACGCCCAACGCCGATGGAATGGATTTGTTGGGACAACAGCGTTCGACTGTTTTCTCTCCTACACCTGCGACCCCTGTTCCCGCAAAATCTGCTTCCAGCCCTCATTCTCCACCGCCCGGATGGGACTGCCCCCAATCTTCATGACCGGCGAATGCTGAAATGTCTCCCAGTTGTGGCATTTGAGCGTTTGCTCCATGCTTGTCTTGACCTCTGCTGTGCCTCGGTCGATCATTTCTTTCTCGTACTCGTTCACAGCTTCCTTCAGACTCACTTCGCCTTTCGAGTGTTGTACGAGTCTGGAAACGAGCTCTTTGGCGTCGCGGATACAGTTATTCAGACCCTGGCCTCGATGGAACGTCATGGCGTGTGCTGCGTCGCCGACTAGTGTCGTTCGACCTGAGTGGTTGTCCCAGGGTACTGGTATCCAGACAGACACTCGGTCGCTAGGGATGATAAGACGCCAGGGGTCTTCGTCGGCGTCAAGTCCTGCAGTGGTTGTGTGCTCACCATTCCGTCCAAAGAACCCATCCGTCACAGTAACATCCGCATCACCAAGCCATTCCAAAGCCTCGCGCTTCGGACTCGCCCAATCCCTCGTCAAATCCTGCAAATCCCTCAACGAATGCGGTGGTTCAGGATCCTCCTTATCCGGACTCAACTCAGGCGGCCAAGTGAGCGTGATCTGGAAACTCCATGTCTCCGGCCTTTTGGGATCGGGAACGCCCTGCATCGTCATGAGGAAGAACATGCCCTTGGGGTGAATGCCGTGGTCGACGAAATGGCGAAGTTTCGAGCGGATGAAGATGGCGTGCTCGGGGTTGCGGTAGCGGACGTTGAAGTTGGCCATGTAGACGGGGAGAGGTTTTGGTTCTGCGAGGGGGCCGAGGAGGGAACGACGGACGATTGAGCCGCCGCCGTCGGCGCCGATGAGGAGGGTTCCTGTTTCTGAGGCGCCGTTTTGGAAGAATGCTGTTACTGTTCCGTCGTTGCCAAATTCTATCCTCTCCAACTTATGATCGTACTATGCAATCGTCAAAAGAACTCCTATCTCACCTCAGCTCACCACCAAAACACCTACCTTAACATCCACCCCCTCCCCAAGCAACCTCCTCAACGCCTTCCTCGCGACCCTCCTGCCCCCAGGACTAGGCACGACCTTAATCGTACTCCCATCCCTCCCATTCGTAACCGTCATATTCTCCACCGGCTGCGCCTTGTAGACTGGATCGACCTGCGCTTCCGGTAATCGATCCACCAGCTCCACAGGCAATAAATAGGGAAGGTAGTCTGCAGACCAGAAGTACGCCATTCCCCAGTCGCGGGAACGACCGGCCGTGGACTCTTTTTCGTAGATGGTGTAGGGGATGTGGTGTTTTTGGAGGCCTTGGGCGAGGAGGAGGCCGCAGATTCCTGGGGTTTGGTTAATTGTCTTGTATTATTTTGTGGTGGGATAGACTTGCCTGCGCCGATGATGATAACATGAGGCTCCTTTTCAGCAGTGCCATTGGATCGAGCCATATTGGATTAAACAAAAGGGTCTTTTTCAAAACAGAAAGGATTAAGCGTTGTCATCATTTTGAAGTATGTCCATGTTGCTCGAGGTATCCACCAGGCACGAAGGTCCACTTTTATCCTGTAGTGGACCTCATGTATGCAGGGTCTTCGGCAGGCGTATGCTCGGGAAAGAAGGCATATGGCCTGGTACATCATTGAACCAGGACATTTCGAAGAAGCCGAAGTCTTTTGACTACTCACAACAAGTAGGGCAAGAGGAACGCAAGAATGCTGTCTACTCCAAGATTGGGTTCTTTGATTTATACCATATGCTCGCTAGATCGTCTATACCCATGCTTGTCGTCTTTGACGCTTTCCGAATGATCCTGTCGCTCATTTTCTTCATGAAGTTCGATTTCAGTCGTCTTCCTAATCCCTCCGAACCCACCATACACCACGCTATTGTTTCTACTAGACGGATCCTGTTCAGAGATTTGATCCAGCGTGCCTTCATGCTTCTCCGACTGACTCCATGGCTCACTGTGCTTCGAACTGTCGATAGTCCTGAGCCCTGTGCTCATCGTGTTCACGCTGCTGATTACATAGCCAGTGCGAGGACCAGGATCGCGTGACCTTTCCGCGAACCATGGGATGAGTTTGTTGAGGATTGGCCGGAGGAGTGGCAAGCAGGCGCATATGATGCCCACGTTTGTTTCCACGGCGGTCCATTTAAGGGTTGCGCTGCCAGTGTATGTGGAGTCTTTGCCTGTTGCGCCAGTCTTCAGGGTCGTCATTCGTACAATCGTGACCACGCAGACACTATGAATCGTCAGTACAGAATACAAAAGTCATTTGTGGCTTGTGACTTACAAAGCTCCCAGTAGGAAGATTCCCATCAGCACATACTTCTGCCGTTTCGTGATCTTCATCAGTCCATTGATCAGCGGTATGGGTAGCGCGAGAATCATGATATCCGTGAGCATGTTCAACGTCGCGTACGTATACCACCAGGGAATCGTCTCAACGCAGTGGCCCTTCAAGGACTTGTCCCAGCTATACTGAATCGGGGTGCAAGAGAATATGCCCACGATGAAGGTCGCAACGAACGTAACGACAACGAGTGTCATCAAGATGCGCATCCACAGTCGAAAGCTGAGTCCGTATGCTTTGATGGCAGGTGTATCACAGAAGACCCGCTGGTACATGAGTAGAATTGATATCTTCGTCGGCCATGTGACCAGCTTGTAGCAAATCTGGCAGATGTAGAAGTACTGCGTAAGTCAGTAAGAAGATCCTCCGGTATATTGAGGTTGGGGCATTTACATATAGCGCAAGCTTGAGGTTCCGGCTCGAGATGTCTCCCATGTGTCGACCGTATCCATAATGTACCGAGATGGATGCAATGACGGCCTGGACGATTGATGCTACCTGATGTCTTGTTAGTATCTCTTGCTCAATAACATTGTACACGGTCGTTCTGACCATAGCAAACCCAATAGCCAAGTCATCCCACCCTACCAACCGCCTCGAAATGCGGATCCAGAAACGAAGACATACAAACACCCCAGAAGTCGCTGTAAAGGCTGCGAAAAATGCAATCAAAGAAGGTCCCTGATTCTGAGACGGATTCGAGACCAGCGGAGCCATGATCAAGGACGCGGGAGCTTCGCACTCAGACAAACAGACTCGTGGCGAGCCCCATCGTCCGAGGACGAAGAAATACGAGACAAAAGCAAGGAGTAGTCTCAAACTTGAAAGGCGTCAGTTGCATCGACCTTGGTTGTGCGTGTGCTTCCCAGCAGTCTGGATAGTAGGTAGGGGATTTGAGAAAAACCCTCAGAGCAACCTGAGTGTGCTACAAAGAGCATAAACTCCCGCGCGGGTTGCTCGATTGCTTGTGGCATCTTCTGGTACTCGGCTATCGCTGACAGGTGAGAGGTGCAACAACTGCACTGGCCGTACGAGGATAGCGCAGATCCCTTCTCACCGCGGTTTGGAGCAAGCGCAGGATCGTGGGACGACATCCCGATGCCTCGGAGCGGCTCGGATGTGTTGGAGTTGGTGCCGCCAAGCGCGATGTGCGCTGTGATAACGTGCTTGGAAACGGGTGGTAGTGTGTTGCTCTGCGGGAATTATTGATTGCACGCCGGGGCTTTGGATATTGTGGCTGGCACTGGATCCCTCAATATGTACAGCCTCGCCATTCTATTCAGCCACCAATCCTTGAAGCAACGGCTACAGGTGTGAGGAGTCTGCAGTACAGAGGGTGCACCAGAATTTGGCACCGCTGTGGGAGCACAAGCTGTTGTGCCGACCATCTCAACTCAAAGCAGCACAGCGAGTGGATCCTGCAGCAGCTCGGTTCCGCACTCGGCGCTGATCGTCGGCGGTCGAGGAGCGACGAGCCCTTCCTTCAGCGTCGCAGAATTGGGCAATGTCTGCGAGACCGTAGAAGCATTGTATGTTGTTGATGATGTTTGTCCAGCACGATATCGGCTTGGAAGTGTCGTCGACGTCAAAATAAGCTCGACGGCATCGACGGCAAGCCGGTGCGCCACGACGAGCCGAAGTGCTTGCGGGAGCAGGCTCCCTGTCCCCAGTCTTCCTCCTCACCCACGACTCGAACAGCCGGCCGGCGCATTTGCCGTGTCTGGTGCATTGCAGGCCGTCGACTTCTCGCAGGCCATTGGCAGCGCGGAATTCTAGCACTAGGCCGACAGCTGCCTCCCGCTGGCTAGCATGGCGGAGGCGTGGCAACCTGCATTGCATGCGGTGCCCTGCCTTCGCTCCATTCAATGCCTTCTCAAGGGCTGTATTACCCAACTGCCGTGAGAGAGCTATCTCGTACAGGACTGAGAGTGAAAGAGATTGAAAAACGTACAAAGCAGCAGTGATTGAGTTTGATACAGGCTCTGAAACCTTTTCGAACTCTCGTCTGGCATTTCCAGAAGCATTCGACGGCACCAAAAGATGACGGAGGCGCTGCCTGTGCCTCTTCCTGTCGAGGTCGAGAAACAGAAGATTCAATCGTCGCTTCATTCCGACTCCTCGCCTCAGCTGGAATATGACCCGGAGATTGAGAAGCGAGTGATCAGGAAATGCGACCTTCGAGTCGTCCCTCCCACTCTTGTGCTCTTCGCTCTATCGTTTCTCGACCGAGTTCGTCCAACATGGCCCATGCCTGAGATTTTCACTGACCTTCTCAGGTAAACATCGGCAATGCACGCATCCAAGGCCTCACCAAAGACCTCAACATGGTCGGGACAGATTACAATGTCGCCCTGCTGATATTATTCGTCCCATTCATCCTGTTCGAGATCCCCTCAAACCTTATCATGAAGAAGATGAAGCCGAGCACGTGGCTTAGTGTGCTTCTATTCGGCTGTGGTACGTCGATCCATTCGAATGGGTAATTCTTGACGATGCGCTGACAGGGAGCTGTCAGGAATCATGAACATGTGCATGGGGTTTGTGCGAACGTATGGCGAATTGGTCGGTGTGCGGTTCTTGCTGGGTCTCTTCGAGGCTGGTACCGGTCCGGGCTCGATCTACCTTATCGCCATGTACTACCGACGATATGAGCTACCCTGGCGAATCTCATGGTGGTACACCTCTGGCATTGTGGCTGGAGCCTTCGGTGGATTGCTGGCCTATGCCATTGCACATATGGACGGGCTTCAAGGGTACAGTGGTTGGAGATGGTGAGTACCCGTTCAACACCATAGAATAGAAGACTAGTTGCTAACACTATGAATAGGATCTTCATCATCGAGGGAGCAGTCACAGCAGCAGTCGGCATTCTCATGAAGTTCTGGCTCGTAGACTGGCCCGAAGATGCAACATTCCTGACCCCCGAAGAGAAAGCTGTCATGCTAGCAAGACTATCCCGAGACCGTGCAGAAGAAGCCCGAATGGATCGATGGAACACCAAACGAGTCTTCAAAGACTGGAAAGTCTACGTCGGGTAAGCTATCGCCATGCTGGATGCTTCAGCAAATCTCCTCTCACATCGAGACTCCTCGCGTACCCTCCTCAACATCCGATCCTATTGCTAATGACTTCACAGCACCCTCATGTTCTTCGGCATAGTCAACACAAACTACAGCACCAACTTCTTCATCCCCACCATCCTGGTCGAAATGGGCTACAAAGCCGTCGAAGCCCAAGTCTACACCATCCCCATCTACGCCGTCGCCGCCGTCTTCTGCCTCTCGCTCTGCTACCTCTCCGACCGCCTCAAGCACCGCTTCGCCTTCATCCTCTTCGGCGTCCTCCTCGGCTTCATCGGCTACGTCATCCTCCTCACGCAACAAGGCCTCCCCGTCGGCGCCAAGTACTTCGCGCTCTTCACCCTCGTGACGTGCGGGTATATCGTGCAGCCCATCTCGGTGTCGTGGCTCATGAATAATGTCGGGGGACATTATAAACGCGCTTTCGCATCTGCTGCGCAGATTGGTTGGGGGAATGCGGGTGGGATCGTCGCTTCGAATATTTATATCACGTCTGAGGCGCCGTTTTACAAGACGGGGTATGGTGTGAGTATTGCCCTGCTGCTCTTCACGGGCGTCATGAGCGGCGTGATGTTCTGGGGTCTGGTCCTGGAAAACAGGAAACGCGCGAGAGGGGAGCGGGATTATCGATTGCAGGGCGAGGATGCGGATAATCTGGGTGATGATGATCCGAGGTTCAAGTTTGCTTATTAGAATCGATATGAGATGCTGATGGTAGAGTTGGTTAGATAGTCGATGGGAAGAATGAGGTATGAAACACGTTCGCTGATGAACAGGGTTGTTGATCTTCTGAATACTTCTCGACCCCTATCTGCACCTCCACACAGCATAAGAATGCATCTAAGATCCTTCTTCCGCGCTGCTAGCCACCACCCTCAACACATCCACTCAGAAGAAGCGAAACCCCACAGGACTCCTCGCTCCCAACGCTGCAAAAAAGACGGGAGTCTTCAACCCACAACAGCAAGAACAGCGGCAGCGGTCATGGAGTTGTTTCAAAACAAAACACATTACGATATATACAATCGTCGACTTCATTCGAATTCAAACAAAAACGCGTAGGATATCTTCCTTCCTTTCCTGTCACTCCTCGCTAGCGGTCCTCTTACTTTCAGACGCCGTGGGCGAAGGTGGGACGACGATCGTCGTCGGCGTGGGTAATTGCTGCTCGCCAGAGTCCCTTTGGCTCTCACTATCTTTGTCGCCGTCCTCTTGCGGTTTCGAATCAGCACCCTCGCCTTCCTCGGTGATGGTGCTGTGGGCGTTCGTATCGGTGCTCGTCCCAGCTCCTCGTCTTCGGGCCCGCCTTTGCGCTCGTTCGTCGTTGGCGCTTTCTCTTCGTCTGCGGATGCGGAGGGAGTCGTCTCTGCCTGGGGCTTCGCCGTCTTCGCCATCGCCCCGAAGACCCTGCAGCATCGATGCGGCGCGGTCTGCAATGTCTTCGCCCTCCGAGACGCCGCCCTCGGCTGAGGCTCCCCCATCTGAATCGTTGGTCTTGGCAGGCGTGAGAAGGCCTGTTTCGTCCGCAATGTTCTCCCCAGTCTCGGGAATTTTCTGGCCTGAGGCGACTCGTACCTGGTGTCGATCCTTGAGACGCGCTCGCCTTCTTCGGTCTCGAGTATCCCTCGTTTGGGGTGCGGCTGCTCGCAGCTTCTCCATCAAGGCGTCCATGGCTCCAGTCGATGGACTTGGCGGCGCGTCTCCTACCGTGGCCATTGTAGCGCCGTTTGGCTTCTGTCCTTGAAGCTGTTTACGACGGATGTTCTCCTCATTTCGACGCCACTGTTCCTCAAGGATAAGATTCTTCTCGTGGGATTTCTAAACGAACAGTCAGCTGATATTCTCCTGGCAGGCATATGAAATGAATCGATAAACTTACCTTGTATTCGTTCAAGAAATTAGCGAGCTTGCCGAAGAATTCTCGCCTTGAGTTTTCGTCCTTGTTGTCGTCGCCAAAGTAAGTCAAAATGTCGTCGTAGACCCTGTTCATCTCCTCAAGGTAGAGCTGCATTTGTTCGGCCTTGCGGCGGGCTTCTTTCATGGACCTTTGCACAATCTGGCTGACCCGATCCTCTGGGTGGAATCTCTTCGGATCGCTCAGGTTACCTGCGTCGAGCGAAGATTGTACGTTGGTGATGTTGTCAATGTACTTCTTCGCGTCTTGTTGCAACTGTTCGATGTTCATCTTCTGCGTACCGAGAACACCAGCGATGTCGTCTGCGAAGCCTTCGTACTGAGGATACTGCTTGCGAACCACGCGCTCGACGTAGTCCATAAGAGTGGATTCGTTATTCGTGTCCTTGACCATACCCAACCGTGCTAGAGATGATAGCTTGAACCCAACGGCCTGCTTGTTGGAGTCGTTCATGTAGTTACCAATGTCCAGGATCAATCCAAACACTGGCATCAGCTTGACCGAATCTCGGAGCGCTTCCGAGACTTCTACAACCTGCTTCAGCTTGCCAGAAATCTCGTCGTACTCGGGCTCGTAATTCCTCGTAAGAGCGAGTGCTCGTATTCTGGCCTTCCAATAGTGATGCAGCTCATAAGCCGTGTACAAATATATCTGATCTTCGCGGGTGAGTTCATTGGGGTCCTGCTCGCGAGCAGTTTTCATCGCATCAGGTCCAGTCCAGTCCTTGGAGTAAGGGGCCAGGAGCTTAGCAACATTGTCAGGAATCGTGCACAGATGTTCCTGTTGCAAAAAGTCCATCACGGTGCTGTTGTCCAAGATTTCACGATCGCAGTGAATGATCATGCGCGAGATCTCATCAGCATCCAAATTCGAGAACTTGGCCAGACTGATTTGCATCGTATGCATGAGATCTCGGCCAATGACCTGCTTCTTGTCGCTCTTAGCTTTGCTGCTGGTCTTGCCAATCTGCTTGATCTCCTTGGCCATGAAGAGCTTCTCGATCTCGTCGAGAATACCCTTCTTCGACAGCTCTTGGTACTTCTCTTCCTTCTGTTCCGAAGTAGGAGTGTGCGAAGCCCACATGGTGATTTCCGGCGAGTCGACCTTCTCCCAGTGAAGAGCCTTGAGCTTTTTCTTTGGACGCGGCGCAACCGGACCGATCGAGCCGGGAGCACCAGTATATATGGGTTTCGGCAAGAAGCCACCCTTGTTGGCTCCAGGAAGCGGCGGAGCACCTGGTGGCGGAGGCGGCGGCGGAGGAGCAGGCGCATCGCTCGAAAACCCTGGCATTGGCGGAGGAGGCGGTGGAGGTGGAGCATCGTTTGAGAATCCTGGCATGGGCGGTGGAGGAGGCGGTGCAGCACCATCGAATCCGGGCATCGGTGGCGGAGGAGGTGCATCAGGGCCATCAAACTTGTCCTTGGGCTGCTCGGCACCGTCGCTGCTGGTCGGTGTCTTGGGGCTTTCACTCTCCAAACTTGGATGACTAGGCCCAGTGGTGATACCATCGCCCTCGTCGTCGCTGCCGTCAATACGTTGAGTCTTGCTGGTGAGCTCCGAGAGCATGCCTTGCTGTGCATGAGCAATAGAACTGGGCATCTTCGGCCGTTTCATCTCAACCAGCCTTGGCTTCTCGTAGACGATGTCTTCATCTCCGATATCAGTCTCCTCGTCCTCAGTGACCGACGCTTCCGGATCAAACTTGCTAGCAACCGGTTTTCGCTGGATAGCGCTCTTCGTCCTGCGCGCAGTGCCAAGGTATTGCATTTGAGCATCCAAACCGTCTGGCTCCAGACCAGCACCCTCCATCTTCTCGCGCAGCTCTCTAAGCTTGTCACTTGGATTGAACTGTTGCCATACCTTGCCCTCTAGTTTCGCTTGAGTCTTAGCACGCTCCAGTTGCATCTCCAAACGATCCATGAGCCTTTCGCGGTCGAGAATGCCCTGCATCGCGGCAGGATCTGTCTGCTCGCCGTTCTTGCCCTTGTTCGCACTGGATGCGGCGATATCTTGGGCATCTTTCAGCATGAGGTACAGCTCTCTGGTCTCGAGCTCGTTGCGTTGCAGCTCCTGTGCTCGCACACGTTGGAGCTCTGCCAATTCTGCTTTGAATGCTTCTGCTTGTCGTTGTTGGAGATCAATGATACTGGCTTGCTCCGCAAGCTGCTTGTGTAATTTGGCAACGAGACCCTCTGCTCCAAGGTCGACCTGATATTTCATCTCATCTCGCTCAGCAATTGCGGCATCGGCAATGAGCTTGGCCTCATCAGCTGCTTCCCTTGCCTGACGGGCTTCAGAATCGGTATAGAGCTTGTCCATCAAACTCTGCACCGAGAAATTGAGGGATTGCTTCAAGTCCATGTCCGGTAGCCTTCGATCCATGGCCACGTACGAGAGCATGCTCTCCACGAGCTGGAAGAGTTTCAGCCGATCCTCGCCTTCATTGTCTCTGATGAGCAGAAGATGTTGTAGAGCAGACAAGAAGTAGTCGCCTTCTTTGCTCCCTGCAAGTCTTTGCTGAATAGCCTCAACGATGTGGACAGGATCGTTCATATCCTTGCCCTCGCCTTCCATGCTCTCATGCATGGAACTGCCCTCCCGCTCTTGAAGGTCTTCATAGTCGATCGCCTCGTTTGTCCGGTAGTGTTCGATTTGCTTGTCGATAACTTCGTACTGGAAGTCTTCCATCTTCGTGAGGATGCGCTTGAGGCCACAGGCCACAAACTGCGCGCGAAGATGGCATCGTAGGTGGAGGTCTTTCTCAGGGGCGTCCACAATGATGTTGACCAGGAATAGAGATGCAACGGCGTACTCCATGAGCAGGTTCTCCATACCAATGCCACCACTTCGAACCTCGTCCGACGCACCCACCAGCGAGCCCATCTTGCCGCGGCCATCGACCGTGACTTCAACGATACGCATCCAAGCGTCAAATCGACCGTTCTCGTTCTGCTGAGCTTTGAGATGGTCCAGACACTGCAAGACCTTGATATGACCCTGCCCGTTCGCCCAATGGCACAGGAAAGTGAGAAGTTCAGATACAAGTTTTCTTGTGTTCAATCGTGGTGAAGTCAACGAACTGGCCAATGCCATAACAATGGTATCATGTTGCAATGCATTGTCGGCGCCGTATTTGTTGTTCATCAATGCCTTCAGGCACTTGACGATATCATATTCGCGGTCAAGGTCTCGTTCTGACGTAGAGCCGCCCACAGGTGCAGGTCCTGAGCCTTGTCGTCTATTGAGCTTCGCGAGGGCGTTTGTGAGAGCAATCTGGCCTTGTGCTTCGACAAACGACTTGACCCATGCGATCGGCTGCGTCCGGAGACTCACAGACAAGCTTTGCAACTGTTTGGGTGTGATGGTGTTCTCCAGTATCTTCTTGACGTACCATTCTGGACTCCCCTCTTCGTCAAAGCGGCCAATCATGTTGGTACCGTCGATGCTGACCATTGTGTTCCGCGCCATGTTTCTCTTCTTCTGCTCTCCCTGCCATTCCGCAAGTCTATCTTGGTGCACCAGAGTCCACTTCTTGTTGATTGGGTAGGCCTCCATTTGTCTTCGCGCTTGCTCAGGTAAACTCTTCCAACCACGCTTGTGCATCAATTCCATAAACTCCTTTTCAATGACTTTGTCGTCCTTGGGTCGATGCAACTGGAAGTTTTCAGGCGAGAACGAGGATGTACTGGAGAATGCGGAAGGGTTATGGGCGTTGAGGAAATGGTGGTGTCTTTCCTTTTCCCGCGTAGTCGATTGTACAAGCTGGGGCAGATGGGCGTAGTCTGATTGATTCCCGAATGACGCCTGGCTTGCATTTGGCTGGAGATAATGCCTTCGATCATGCGACGAAGTTGATCTTATGCTGCCATGGTCACTTGAGCTTCGCGACTGCGCATAGCCTCCATTCAGGGTCGTAGCGTCGGACTCGAACGAGCGCGCAGTACCTCCTCTGGTACTGCCATGTGTAGGAGGTCTAGGAGGTAGCGCGCTGCCATCGAAAGCAGGATACTGGTGGAAGTCGCCGCCGCCTTTGTTCAGGTGGTGTGGCAGCGGTTCGCGGCGCGAGACTGGCCTGTCCGCGTGGTCGACATGCACGGGGGGCTTATTGTCCTTGGGCATAGCATCGTATGGTATGCTGGTGATAACGCCCGCTTGCATGGCTAGCCCCTCCTGCCCAGTCTGGCCATTCTTGCCTGCCATGTACTCATCCTGGTCTATGGTCGACGTCGAGCTGCGGTGCGAGTGTCGCGAGGCCGTCTCTGGCATCGGCGGTGCATCATTGCCCTTCTCTTTCTTGTGGCGGGAGAACAAAGACTTGCCTCCACTGGACTGCCGCGACGCTTTGTCGCTCGAGAACATGCTGTCGCCTCCTGCTCGTGCTGGGGCCGCCGGCGCTCAAGGCGCGTCCGCTGCTGCGCGTGGCCAGTCTGCGGGCGGGTGCTCCTTTCCACAAATGCTTGGTATATTTGTCCTCCTCTGATACTCTTCCAAGCCCTTCGCTATGGCTTTCGCACGTGCTGGACGCTGTGCCAACCCCGGTGGCTCGCCTGAGGTTGGTGGTCCACGCCGCCGGATCGGGTAAGACAAGTCGTCGTCCGGGCAGTTGGGCAGAGAGTATGGGATGGGATGGCGGCGACGTTGTAACAGTAGGTGGTGGCAGTGGTGGTGCCGACGGTTCTCCGCAGGTTTCGTTTCGGTCGTGAGTCGCGGAGGCGTCCTTGGGTCAAAGCGTGCGATCTCGACACGCCCCCGGTTCAGGTTGCGGCTCCCAGACTGTTGGCCAGCTTCTCCTGACGACTTCGGAAAGCGCGCCGAGCCAAACCTTCGCTGTTCTCGCTGCAGGATCGCCTCGGACATTAATTTGCCGCCAGCAGCCAGAGATCACGAGGGGAGAGAATAGGGGAGAGGCTGTGAAAAATTGATGGAGTTTGATGAGTCTGCAGAGCGAATACTTCTCCCAGCAATTATTGTTCTCATTACTTTCGACTCCGGCCACCCCTCGCTTGCCCCATGCAGCTTATCACCGTGGCCAACGCACCGTGCACTGCTGCGTCCGTTCACATGAAAGACCTCTACCTTATACTACGTCGCATACGAGGATATGTAGTACTGCAGCATCGGTCAGCCTCGAAATATCATCGGTACGAACAGGCGGCTTACCGTCAACACCGAATCTCCTCCGCCTGGCTCGTCGCCGTTGAGGAACACATAAAGTATCAGCGCATGCTCGTGGCAGAAGCATGCAATTACCCTACCACCAAGCCTGCCCACGCTGAGCACGCGACCCCAGTCTCTGCCTTCGACCCTGACTGTCGCCCAGCCTTCTTCGCTTTGCCCTGAAGAGTCACCCACGGCCTTCATTCGTGTGCTCGGGTGGTTTGCCAGTCCTTCTTCTCCGTCCACGACCTGCGAAGGGTCTAGCTCGGGGTTTTCGAGCCCTGTCCAGAGACTGTTGATGCGCATGGCATCGGTATTGAGTACGAGTCGCAGACAGCCGTGCATGTTGCCACTGAGCTCCAGCTTCGGCCCAGAAACAGCGCTGCCAAAACCACTTTTTGATGCACCTTTGGTCGTCATTGCGAGCTTGGTGAAGCGGTCACTGATGCCTTTGAGTTGCATTAAATTCGGCAGCACGATATGAACATCGGGCTCTCGACATCGAGGTTCGTGCAAGCCTTCAACGGAAGCTGGTGCGAGAACCCTGACAGGAACGTCTTGAGTGACAAGAGTTTCTCGATCTTGTCTCGCCCCGAAGAAGTCGACGCTCTCTTCGCGAAACTCTTCGCCAGTCCCGAAGCCAGTGCTGTTAGGCTCGTCGGAACTCGCGTGACCGTTGGTGCCAGGCGGGGCGCTGCTGCTCATCGTCTGAGTTGTGATAGTGACAGAAAGTAGAGGAATGTTGTCCTTTTTCGTAAGGCGAATGTTGGCTGCAACTGCATTCTGGGCGCTTTTCAACGCTCTCTGCAGAGGTGCAAGTGGGACTTCGAGATTGATGGTGTTGTCCGGCGCCGCTGACTGTATTGTGTACGTCTCGAATATCGTGTCGATTGATAGAACTGACCATACTTGGGTGCCTTGTTCGGGAATGACTGTAAAACGGACATCTTTCTCATCCAATCTGACCCAGGCGATGTGACCAAGTGTGGCTAGAGATGCAGTAAACTTGGTGAAGGTGTGGATGTTCTGGATACTCGCCCTGAACCGCATCGTGGGCGGCGTCTACCGTTGCTGGTCCTCAAACGTCAGCGGTCGCATATTGTTGCTGCAATCACCATGCCTGCTTGACGCGTTGCGCAGATGCAGATGGCGCGGTTCTTGAGAGATGTCGCGATGGAAATTGATGTTGAAGTCGAGAGTTTCGTGAAGATTCAAGCCTGGAAAGTCACTGACGCGAAATCACGTGTTAGGTCTTCGAACATTCAGTCTTTGGAATTGAGATATCTTCTTTGGCTCGTTAACATTATTATCTACACTGGGCATCGTTTCAAATAAACGAAACATCTCTCGCCACTATGAAGGATAGTTCAAGGCGAAAACCTCCCGAATCTCCTCCCGGCTTCGTCCTGCAGCAACTGCTAGTTGCAGCAAGATTCTGGCCTTTTGAGGGTTGTAGAACCCACCAGCAATCATGTAGTCGCCTGGAGAGACGAACCCTTCCGCCGACCTGCGGCTTGAGACCAGCGGTATGCTCGTGGTATTGTATATCGTCTCCAGAACCTCTGATGCCGCACTGGAAACCCCACCAGCACCCATTCCCGCCACAACTAGTCCTTCTGCGCCCAGCAAGATCGCCCCTTGGAAGAGTCCTGGGTCCATGTCCTGGTGGGCGTACAATACATCGATCTTTGGAAGAGCGGTAGTATTGGTCAGGTCAAAGTTGACCAGTCCAACAGGCTTCGCCGGCTCGTAGTAAAAGTATGGCACTTGGTTGATAAAGAATCCCAACTGACCAGCCTCGGCGCTGTAAAACGTGTCCAGAGAGTTGGCATGGTTCTTCGTGGTCACATAGGCACTGCCGATTCGATCGTTGAGCGTAATCATCGTTCCTCTTCCCCGAGCTTTCGGTGAACTCGCTAAAGTCACAGCCTGCAGCAAGTTGAGAGGTCCATCAGCGCTCAGTGCTGTTGCAGGACGCATGGCTCCCACCATGACGACTGCTTTGGTCGAATTGATCGTCATTTCTAGAAAGAACGCTGTCTCTTCCAGGCTGTCGGTGCCATGGGTGATGACCACTCCAGATATTTCTGGCTTCGCAAGTTCGGCTTGCACCATCGAATACAACTTAAGCAGGATGGTACTGTTTATAGAAGGGCTGCCGACGTTGCTGATTTGATAGCCTTGGATGTTTGCGATGTTTAGTATCTCCGGAACCGCATCGATTAGATCTTCAACTCCTAGTCCGACGCTATATCCCACGGTCTGCGTATTGGTCGTTCCTTGACTGGCAATCGTGCCTCCAGTCGCAAAGATTGTCACATTAGGGAGGCTTGCGTTCTGAGGCGTTGATACATCTTGACGAGTGAGTACGTATGGTGTAATCGGCGAGGCCAAGGTTGTGGCTGCGAGCAGCAGGAGGCCGTTGATGGCGATCATATTGAGGAGGATGCCTTGCTGCTGCCGGTTCAAGTGCGAGCGCAGTCGTTTTATAGGTAGGCCTGCTGCCGGCCATCTTCGCCAAGTGATATGGATCTGGCTGCAAAGTCGATATCACTTGGCAGTGTCCGCTGTTTCTCGTAAGTGTTGCGCACAACTGGGCAGAGCAATCAATTTTCTTTTGCAATTCCTCAATCGTCGAGGTTGTTAGAATGCCGCCTCCTGATAGCCAGTTTCTCAACTAGGCTTCTCACATTGATTCTTTAAAGCTAAAATTGGAAGATGCACTCGTTTAATCATTTGTCAACACATGTGTATAAAGTCAACTCTGGCCGACGGCGGGCAGATATCTCTATCGGCTCGGGCAAGCTAGAGGTGAAGTTGGCCAGTTTTGCATCCTACGGTCGCCGTATCTTCGGCTCATTAGTGCTCTTGGCTAGACATCACTAACCTATAGCCAGCTCCATTACTGTTCTGATGTCCAATCAGTTGAATGTGTCCAGCGAAGTGATGTCTCCGGCATGGAGAATATCTGGACGAAACAGCGTGATGTTCGTCGTGGCCATGACTCGTGAGGTTTAATTCGATGATTCAAGAGATGCTGGAAGGTGCGCACTCGTGCATATGCCTTTCCACAAGACTGGTGAATGTAGAAGAATGATGGAGGTGAACGTCCAGTCGCGTGTTGATTTCTGGCGGCGACGCACGTGCCGTCGCGCTAGGCCGCACTTTCCCCAGATTTACGGGTGCTCCCGCTGCGTCATCGCACAGATCAACCTGCATGCATCCAGCGCGACATTCAACTGTCGCCTGTGCCATCAAACCAAACATCCATCCTCCCATCACACACACATCTCGACGAAGTCGCATCGCACTGCACTGCACTCCGTCTTCCGCTCCTTTTGCGCCGTCGCCATGGCGGGCTTGAAGCGTCGGTCGACCCGCCAGGCCGCCGTTCGCAAGCGATCCATCTACGCCGAGCCAGATACCGACGACGACTTCGAGGTCGACAGCGAAGCAGACTACGAACCTGAACCCGATGTCGAAGAGACCGCGCCACCGCCAAAGAAGCGCAAAGTCACCACACGACACAAACCGCAGACTCGAAGCAGAGCGAAGAGCAAGCCGGCGAACAAGACGGTCAGATCTGTCTTCAAGATTGGCAAGCCTCGCAAGGCGAACAGCAGCAAGGATGTCGCGGCCTCGAAAAAGGAATTCGCAGGCCCCAGCGATCATCGCATACCTAAGTGGGCATCGCTGCCGGTCGATATCCTCAGAGACATCTTCATCTTCGCATCATACCCACTTCACGAGGGAACCACAGAGTCGGGCAACAACGTCTCGTGGCTCATCAAGTCGGCCTTGACGTGTCGCGCATTTGCGCTTCCTGCTCTTGAAGCCTACTATCAATCACCGGCGATGTTGACTTCGCTACATCCACATCACCTGCTGGATCTTTTGCGCATGCCCAAGGACAAGCGCTGGGTTGACTACAGCGTCAAGATCAAGACCCTGTCTATCGATGTACGGAGGCTAGCCTACGTCGCTCACAACAAACCATCATTCGACCTTTGTCCGCTCGTTGCAGAGCTTCCCCAACTACAACACATGGAGATTCTACATCCCATGTATCTACCTCCTTACCGCCCTTTCAAGATTCAACGTTGGACCTTCCCCGCCACCGAGCTGTTTCAGACGATGGAGCGCCACGACATACGCCTCAAGAGTTGGAGATGGTCGCGAGACATGATTCCAAAGAACGCATTTCTTGATCTGTATGGAATGATGACGACCGCGCATCAGAGCAAGGTCTTCAGCCGACTCGATCGTTTGGTAGTCTGTGGCTTCAATTACGAGGATAGTTCTGAGCCTAAGGCGCCAGAAGGTTCAGATGGTATTTATTGCAAACTTTACGACCTGGATAATGCTAATCCAGCTACAGAAGCTATTGCGACACCACCAGGGCTTGCGACTTCGATACAGAAGCTACCTGCCATTCAGGACCTGACCTTCATATCCTGCGACATCATCATGGAGAAGTTCCTACAGCGCCTGCCACAAAACCTCCAGCGACTCGAATTGAGCAACTGTCTTGAGATCACCAGCGACATGATGCGCGCCTTTTTTAACACATCGGGCGCGCAACTCAAGGAGCTGGTTCTAAATCACAATGCTGCTCTCAACCTCAGCTTTCTTCAAGCGCTCAAAGTGTCGTGCCCACGGCTTGAGGTCCTCAAGGTCGACTTGCACTACTACAGCGAGAGATTTACCATCAACGATGCGACCGCACTCTACGACGAGCTCCTACCAGAAGATGAGGTACCAACGTGGCCGTCAACTTTGCGGCATCTGGAGATCGTACATGCTCAGAAGTGGTCACCTGAATCGGCTCAAAACCTCTTCCGTTCGTTGATTGACAGCGCGCCGGAGTTACTTGACTTGCGCAGTCTTGTACTACAAGCACACATCAACATCCCATGGCGTGATCGAGTCGGCTTTCGCGACCAGTGGATAGAACGACTCCGTCGTGTCTATCTTCGCAGAGAGATAGAGCCAGCTAAGAATCTCGGATCTATTCGCCAGTACAAGTTATGGAAGCAGGCGCAAGGCCTTGACAATGTCGAGAGTATGGACGAACTGGGCCATGACAACCAAGCTGATGCGGCCCGCATAACCCGGACGATGTCCCACGTTCAGGTGTCTACCCACAAGTCGAGTGGTGATACGGAAGCATACTCTGACTCCGATGTACCACCTGCCGCAGCACATGGCCAGCCTCGACGCAGCAAGCGCGTGGCAGAGACGCAAGTCAGTCAAGCATCCAAGTCCAACAGCCCGTCACCAGAGTCGGACGAAGAATCCGAGAGTGAGGAAGAAGAATGGCGCAAGCAGCCAGAGAAGTTCATTCAGGGTCTCTGCCAGCTGGTCGATATTCGCATCGACAATCAGCGTCCACGCGAGAACCAATGGACCGAAGGCGATTTCCTCGATAGCGAAGTCAGCGGCGATGAGGATTGGCAGGAAGGTGCTGAGTTTGAGGAGGAGACGTATGCGTGGTGAATTCCAACAGCAAGGGGAGTGAAGCTCAAGAGATCATGTTTAGGGGAGTAGTAAGTGGCTGTGACGGATGTGTTTTGATACCCTGACGACTGTGCGATTCGGAAGCACCGCGATGATAGTTCATGTAAGACCGTAGCGGCCGCTTGAGTGGCTGGGCAATGAGAAAGCTTGTCCCTCGTGGCAGTATTGTGAGAGACGAGGTCACGGCGGCCTCACAGCAGCGTCTGGTGATGTTGGGGGCTGTGCAGTGCTTCCAGGACTTCGCACGCAGGGCTTTTTAGACTTTCATGCACGGCCTGCACGAGCCACGTGTGAAATCCTTCGGCTTAGCTCACCTCAACCCACCTCACCTCCAATCAACCCCCATCACCACCATTGATGCGACAAGTCTATGAGACCAATTGCGGTTGCGTACAGGAACGCGATTGCGCACAATTGTCCCGAGAGCCGGTTGCTTACCCGTCAGATTACGTCCTCGCGGCCATGGACTAGGACAAGGACTCTCACTGCCTGGAGGACCCCTTACGGGAGACGGCCAATACCATCGAGAAACCACCCACACAGACGGATAGGCACCGACCAGAATGCTGGGCCTCAGCTCCCGACTATATACGCCCTGTCATCGGCACCTGGCCGCGCTGCGATTGCGGTGATTCGAGTCTCGGGCCCGGATTGCTTGGATGTGTATCATAGATTATGTCCAGGGAGGAAGATTCCCAAGGCGCGTACGGCAGCTGTGAGGACGCTGTATGAGCCTGGCAGTGACGGATCGCGAGATTCTGTATTGGACTCCAACGCTCTTGTCCTGTACTTTCCTGCGCCGAAGACGGTCACGGGAGAAGATGTGCTCGAGTTACATGTCCATGGAGGCCCTGCTATTGTCAAGGCTGTGCTATCAGCGATATCGAAGTGCTCTAATGGAGGTCTGAACAAGATACGCTATGCTGAGCCTGGCGAGTTCACAAGGCGGGCTTTCATGAATAATCGCATAGACCTCACGCAAGTTGAGGCACTGGGAGATACTCTTTCGGCGGATACTGAGCAGCAACGTCGTCTTTCAGTTCGTGGAACTGCTGGTGTAATTGCGAAGCAGTACGAGGCGTGGAGGCAGCAGCTTCTGTATGCTCGAGGAGAGCTAGAAGCGCTGATCGATTTCAGTGAAGATCAGCATTTTGATGAGAGTCCTGCTGAGCTGTGTGCTTCTGTGGCAGCACAAGTCAAAGTACTGAAGAGATCACTACAAGTGCACAGCAAGAATGCCGTTCGAGGTGAACTCCTCAGACACGGCATCAGCGTCTCACTCCTGGGAGCACCCAATGCCGGCAAAAGCTCATTGCTCAATCGCATCATCGGCCGTGAAGCAGCCATTGTCAGCCAAGAAGCTGGAACAACTCGCGACGTAGTCGAAGTAGGACTCGACCTAGGAGGCTATTTCTGTCGCTTCGGCGACACTGCTGGCCTTCGACAAGCCATCCATACCGCTACTCAAGCGCCATCAAGCGGTCAAAAGCACCCCCCAGATATGATTAATCAAATCGAAATAGAAGGCATGCGGCGCGCCAAGCAGCGAGCCGCTGACAGCGACCTGGTCGTGGTGGTGCTCAGCTTCGAAGAAGAAGTCAACAACGATTCGGACCGACAGTCACAAGCGACGCTGAACCTCGACGCAGAGGTGTGCGCCGTAGCGAGAGAGCTGATGCAGGGAGGTAGTCGAGCGGACAATGTCATCCTGGTCATCAACAAGAGCGACTTGGCACGTGATGCGGCCACGCGAGAGCGTGCGCTGCAGCAGGTGCAGGATAAAATGCCCGAAGTTGGAAGGCAGTCTGTCCACCTGTTGTCTTGTCTGGCAGACGATGCGGTGCTGCTGCAGCAGTCATCAGCAGAAGATGATGACCCGGGAGGCATTCAACGATTCCTCCGAGGCTTGATCGGGCAGTTTGGGAAGCTGACTGCAGCCTTGACCCCGGATGGCGCTGATGCGGCTGCAGCTGTAGCGTCTTCGTCTGCTGGGTCTCCTGCAGCTCTGAGCACATCGACTACAGCTCCTCCAACTTCAACTGCTGCTGCCGAGCCCGATCTTTCGATTTGGCAGGAATCGCTGGGTGCCAGCGAACGACACCGCGTACTTCTCGATGCGTGCATCACCCATCTCGATGCATTCCTCGCCGAGACGGATCCCGGGCCAAGTCAGCAGCAGTCTAGCGATGATGCAGAAGCAGACATCGTCGTCGCAGCAGAACACCTCCGCTCCGCAGCCGACTATCTCGCCAAAATCACCGGCAAAGGCGAATCCGGCGATGTGGAGGAAGTGCTCGGGGTAGTCTTTGAGAAGTTTTGCGTGGGGAAGTGAATGATTAAAAAGCCTCCCAGTTGTTTAGTCCCTACTATGGAACATGTTTTGCTGCTGCGATAAAGAATTGCCGCCCGGGCATCGCTGCCCATGTGATAGAATCCCGTCTAGAGATGAAAGTGTAGAACGCCTGTAAATGCCATCCATGTCCGTGTCCATGCAGATCCCAACTCCCGTGTAAATGCCGCCAAAAACAAAAGACTCCATGTAAATGCCTTCAGAGAAACTCCTCGTAAATGCTATGCCTTTCCAACACACAAGTCTATCCCCGAAGAAAGACAAAAAGGTAATAAGAAAACTCCCATCGCTAAAAACGCTGCATCAATGCTCATCCGCTCAGAACGCTATCATCGGGTTTCTTCTCATGCCATGTCGATTCGATCCAAAAAGGTTCCGTGCAGTGTCGTTTTTTGCCGTAGCGATTAAGAATGTTGTATGCGTTCGAAGAAGGGAATGTCGATTATAAGGGATAGGAGAAAGACCAGGAGGGCCACGGTGGAGACTTGCTCCTCGGTGGTGTCGATCATTGTCCAGCAATAGAATCGGAAGGATGATGTGAGATGGTGTTTTAGTTGTAGCCTCTGTGAGAAAAGTTTGTTAGTCAAGTCGTTTGAGGAAGGTTTGGTGCTTGGGGATGGGAATGGCTTACCCTCTGCCGTCGTCACCCGCGCGTTGGTGTTGTTGCTGGAGAGTGAACATTGTTGCTTGTTGATGTTCTTGTTGTTGGTGGTAGTTGGTCGTGGTGTTGATTGAGAGATACGAGATCTTTTCTTGTGTGTTGTTGATGATAATGGTCCCGTGGCAATGTAGAAAGATTGCTTCTGAGGTCCTCTGGAATACGAAAAGGGGAGCTTCTTAGTTGTAGCCACCGCGACCCATTTTGACTTGATTTGACTTTGAAGAAAGAAAAAGTAGAGTAAAGAAATCGGGGTTGGAGTTGACGGTTAAGAAAATGGGGGCCAGAGATTGACAGTAGGAGATAATAAAAACGATCTGAGGCGTACTGTTGGTGCTGATTGATCGGTCGTCGATGTACCCGTCGGCTGATTGGGTAGTAGTAGGAAACTCTGTTGCTGATGACTTTGCTGGAGGGACCGTGCCGAAGAAAGGAAGCAGTAAAGTAAAAAGGAAAACTTTGAACTGGGTGTGGGAGGATTGCTGTTGTTGTTGCTGATGAGATGAGGAGAAGAGAGGGTTGCATCGTTGGTTCCAACGGCTCCCTATATAGCCAACAGCCCTCTCTCACAGACGGATTTCGCGGGATGATGGGTGGTGGTGAGAAGGGAAGGAAGGGGACCGCCAGGAACACTGCCCTTGCACATCCACCACCACGCATGTGCAGCAGCAGAAGCATGTCATACCGTTCGGGGGCTACGCTACGCTACGGATGCTTCGCGTGGGAATGGGCAGGCCATGGCATGGCCGCCAGGTATGACTATTCCTATTCCTATTCCCGTACCTGCAGCAGCAGGAGGAGAATCCGTCGCGGCTGCTGCTGCTACGACGAGCAGTGCGACTCTCGTCTCTCTCAGCCAAAATGTCATGGCCTCGAGCTAGACTAGCAGCCTCCGTCGTGCAGCGAATCGGTACTGCGAGGCTTTGCGGCGAGCAGAGAGCCAGAGAGACGACGTCTTACACGACATGCCTGTTGCAGACATACACTTTCGGCCACGCACCCGAAATAGTCACTCGCCTTGCCGCATGCGGCCCTAGCGCTGCACAGCCCGCCGCAACGCCAAAAGCCGCCTTTTCACACCTCTCACACCACCACTCTCTCTTCAGCCCCCACCCCACGCCCGACTCCGACGACGACTATGGATGGACTGTACCTGCGAGACTACGGCTGCGTCTGTCATCTGCTGCTGCTAGTATTCGCATTTGCTATTCCAAGTCGCGGTGAAGGATTCCGGCGCCCGCGGCGCTGGTAGCCTCCGGGACATGCCATCCACACAGCATCCCTACCGAGCGACCCAAACCACGGCCGCTTGCAGAGTCGATCTTCGAAGTGCGTAGGGCTGTATGCATGGCTTCCACGAGGTCGACTGTGCTGGCCGCCATGACGGGACGGGTAAACGGTGCATCGTCGACTCCTGTTCGTCGACACTCCTTCGTTCGTTCGCCTAAGAGGCACCCCTGGACCAATCACTCTCATCCTCTTGACGTTTGACTCATCACCTTGCGTACCTGTACGCATGTTATCTTGCAGCGGCACCAACTCCCCAAGAAGGACACCGGCAAATGCATGCCTTCATGGGAATAGGATTCGACTTGCACTAGGATCATGACGATGCCGCGCAGACCGCAGACCAAGGACACCCGATCGTCGAATCCATCTGGTACGACTATGTACGCGAGAGATGCCATATTTGCGTTTCATTTTGGTCGTACACCAGGGCTCAGAGCAAGAGCAAAACCGCACATCGTACAGACATGCTCGGCCGTCGACTTGGCGGCCGAAAGTGACAGATTCGTACAGCTTTGCGCATGAACGAAGGCAACGACTTTCTCGCTCTACGAACGAGCAATATTCCCCCACGCAAACGACAGGCAGACAGCGACACGGCACAGCAAGAACTAACAAACGCGTGTCGTCACCAAAGTCTTATCTCCATAACGGCAGCAAAGTAATCCCCATACCTCTCGCCTACCACCAATTGGAATCGCATCCTATCTCTTGCCGAATACGTCCACGCATATGTAATGTCTTGAACAAAATCGGCCAACAACAACAAACACCTCGGGGGCCGCCCTTCCAGCAGGATCAGCAAGCCTCGCGCCGCCGCACGTGTAACCACGAATCCTTTCCCATGCACAATGCAACAGATCCACACACCCACGCAAGAGCACCAACAAATCAGAGACCCACCATATCCTGCCCTGCCACCTGACTGATGGGGCTGAAAATTATTGAAATCATTCGCCTTTTCTTCACTGTCATCTGCGCGAAATGCTTGACAAAACCTCACCACGGAGCGCTCATGCATAGGCCGGCGATATTAGGGCTCGATACCGCTGACTGTCATTGGCAGGTACACCAACAGATCTATCTATTCCATCCGGTTGAACCGATTCCTCAATCATCCACGTGGTACAAAGACGCGGGATGGAGGCTGAAACTGGGTCGTTGTCTGCGTAGGGCTGATACACTTTCTGCATTACTGACTATGAGACAGGTGTCATGAGTATACAGACCGGTCAAGCAGATCCTCACGAATCCTGACTACACATAGCGGGCGTCGGAGTGGATGCGCCTCACCTTCACGTGTAACAAGCCCGAAACCAATGGCTTGGGTCAGGATCCACCTTCAGCTTCCGCAGCCAGGAACGAAGTCGAAAGTCGTACAAAGAAGAGGTATCATTGCTTTATGAAAGACATGCGTTACACATTCGGCATTGCTCGCATCGTCAAGCCTCCACATCCGTCATTACAACAACGCATCTATTTCTTTTCTCGCTGGCCGTATGCCTTGGTGGCGTAGTCACCCTTGTGCACGATCAAATCCTCGGGCCTGTAGTCCTGGCGACCGGAGAAGTATGAGTCCAAGATGGCCTTGGTACCGGCGGCGTAGCGCTTCTGGGCGTCGAGCGAGGTACCGGACATGTGTGGAACAGTGGCGTTGCCGCCGCCCCAGGTGGTGTACGAGGCGTAGCGGAGTGGGTGGTCCTTGGGTGCTGGCTGTGGGAACCAGACGTCACCACCGTAACCACGGAGCTGACCAGACTTGAGAGCCTCAGCGACATCCTCCTTGACGACAATGGCACCACGGGCGGTGTTGACGAGCCAAGAGCCTGCTATTGTTAGCACTAACATCAGTCCAACGGTATCGATCTGGACTCACCCTTCTTCATCTTGGAGATGAGCTCCTTGTTGAACAGGCCGCGGGTCTTCTCGTGGAGTGGGCAGTTGATGGTGACAACGTCACACTGGGCCAACATCTCCTCAAGGTTCTCAACTCTTCGGCAACCAATCTCCTTCTCCTTCTCTGCCGACAATGGCTGGTAGTCGAAGTAGAGGAGCTCCTTGCAGTCGAATGGCTTCAGGCGGCGGAGCACACGTTCACCGATACGGCCGACAGCGACGGTACCGACGACCTTGTCCTCGAGGTCGTACTCGTTCTTGGCGACCTCGGCGACGTTCCAGTCACCGCGGGCGATCTGTTCATGGGCTGGGACGAAGTTGCGGACGAGGACGAGGATGGTCATGACCACGTGCTCGGCGACGGAGACGACGTTGGAGCCGGTGACCTCAGCAACGGTGATACCGCCATTGGTCTTGTTGGCAGCGTTGAGGTCGACGTGGTCGGAACCGATACCAGCGGTGACGGCAAGCTTGAGGTTCTTCGCCTTGGCGAGACGCTCAGCAGTCAGGTAACCTGGGTGGAAGCTGTACAGACTGTCAATGCTGATTCTGTCTTGTGCCTAGGTAGTGTGCCTTACGGAGTGGTGATGATGACCTCGGCGTCGACGAGCTCCTGGTCAAACTTGCTGTTCTCGCCCTCCTTGTCGGAGGTGGTGACGAGAGTGTGGCCCTGGTCCTCAATCCACTTCCTCAGACCAAGCTCGTTCTCAGTCGTGCCCAGCAGCTGAGGCTCCTGCTTGGCGTGCTCGTGGCCCTGCGAGCGTTTCCATTAGCAACTGCAACGCACTCGATTCGCTGGTCTGCTCGGCTGGATGCAGGACTTACATCGTACAAAACGAGGAGAACCTTGCCCTGTCGTGACGAAGTCGCAGTCAGCGTTCTGACCCCTCCCAAGCTGGTTGTCCTGGCGAGCGAAGCCCCGCGTTGCGCGAAGGCGGCCGTGGCTCTCTGCGAGAGCAGGGAGCCGGCAGGGCGTGCAGCACGCAGGGCGGAGCGGGCAAATACCATTGTGAAAAGGAGTGTCCCTCTGGTGCCTGAGAAGAGAGGGCTTTCGTTATCGTGCGACGGAGGCGTGTGGTTCTATGTAGGTAGCTCGGTAGCTTTGGGGGACCTCGAGGCGGAGAGCTCTGCGATGATGAAAGTGTGTTAGCGGCATGCAGCTTCCTCCATCAAACCGATGGACGGGCTGTGAGCGGAACCTGAAGGCAAGTGAGATCAGCGGATGCGGGGGAGACTTGCCGTTACGTCGTGCTTGCGTTGGCGGGATGTCGACTAAACGATCAATACAACAACTCGTCGTCGAGCTGGATAAGGCGGGCGAGCTGTCTTCCTATATACCCAATGCTAAGCCTCGAATAGCTGGGTGGAGCTGCAAGGAAAAGCTCTGCCATCAGATGGTCACGACGCTTGTTGCGTTGTATTCGCTCGAGCGCGCCGTTGTGACGATGCTTCCTGCGAACCCCACTTCCAACTTGCCTCTCAGAAGCCTTCCAGCAGCAGTTCCGACCTTGTTGTCCCAATCTAATCACAATCCTTGACTACAACGACTGACCCGGCAGCAGCAAGAAGCGGGGTCCACCCAAGCGCAACAGCAGTGAGCAGCGCCCAGCGCTGGGCTAGTGTTCTCGAACGCTCGCAGGATGTATTGCGGAAGAGCAAGTCTCGGATGAGAGCAACCACGTTCAGGTTCGACGACTGGGGCCAGCCTTCGCCGTTTTGCCTGACCTGGAGAAAGCTTCCTAAACTCTAGCGGCCTGCGGCCATGCAAGTCCAAAAAGGCAATTCTTTCGTTTGTACGAAACGAGGCAAGCCAAGCCTGCACGATTTGACATTTCGCGTTCGATGATCGATTCTGTCTCGGTGCAGCGGAGCTTTTTGGTCGGGTCGACAGACTTTGAACGGACTTCTAATTATGTTTGCCAACTCCCGTGTTCGTCGTATGGGTGAAGAGAGTCTATACACTCTGATCTCGTCGGGGTATAGCAATGCCGGACCTGCAGTAGTGCAGACTCGGTGGAACGCCGGGTGCTGCTACCGTTTTCGGGGCGATTTGGCATCTTTTCACGACAACGTCAACATGATGATGTTGACGACCGACCATGAAACCACTCAAAGAGACGCAACCTGGCCTCTCGTCTCGCACCCGACGGTGGTTTCGAATCATTCGCCAAGCTTCCATAAGCCTTGTGGGGAATTGTGGGAGCCGCAAAACATCCCTACGCACTTCACGCCGTCGGCCACTGAAATGGGAGCCAGTTGCCGCAGTCTTCCGCAGACAAGTGTCGATTGTGCGGTGGCTTCGAGATTTTGCTGTGTTGCGATCATTACGAGTAGCTGTGTGATGTAAGCACCGTTCAGTTGCCCACAAAATGGAGCTACACAACAACGGCGATATCTCTGAGAAGGACCGGATGCTGGACTGGCTCGGGTAAGGGACCCGATCCGTTACGGCATCCTGCCGAGTCGTAAGCCTTCGCGTTTGGTGATCCAGCAATTGTGCAACTCTTGAGGTCGGGGCTGCTTTCCGGGTGCATTCTGCGATGGCCACAGAATACCGCAGCTTCCGCCATCACGAAGACATGTCGTAGTCAGTCATCTGCCGTGTTGAAGCGAGCTGGCTTTGTCGCCGCTGTTGTCAGAGGTATAGCAAGTTTGTCAAAGCGGGATGGTTATCGTAAACAACGTCAACGTTGACATAACACCTCGGGAGTAGTTGAGTGAGTGACTGAATGTTCGTCACGGAGCCGAGTCCGCTCGCGTTCTCGCATTGCAATTGACAGGATTCAGGCTGTCAAGTAAGGCACCCTGTTCAACCCCTCGCTTATTCATGCTGCTCGTGCCGCGAAAAGGGAAAGTTTGAAGTCGAATAGATACCCTAGCTCGATTCTAGGGGACGCCTGTAAGGGTTCTGAGAAGCCAGCAGGACCACGCGGTCAGTGCCTCCGTGCTGCGTTTGACTCCCGTACTGCGGCGAGGCCTCTGCAAGAAAGCTCATGGATGGCATTGACGTGGCTGCAGATGGGCGAAAGATGAAGTGAGCCAGATACCGGCCGTGCTTCGCCTGGTAGTGGTGCATGTAAAATGCAACTCTGCTTCATCAGGCGTGCATGTCGGTGTGAGAAAGGGACACGGAGCTGGGGACTTGCGACTGAGCCACAGAATGGCTGAGAATGGCTGAAAGCCACGTGCAACGAGGCGTGCAACAATCGCCAGCGGGCAGCTCTGGACCCAGATCTTGTCACGCACACCAAGTAACTGCTACACTCAGGTAGCCACCACACACCATGTCGTCCTACCTGAGCAACCTGCTCACCCACACCACCTCGAAATACAACTCGCTGCGCCGGACGCTGCTCTCCAGCGAAGACGACGGCGACACTGAGGACGATACCCACATCTGCCGAGTGCTGCGCGCATACTACACCGAGAAAGGACGGCCATTCCCACCATGGTTGCCAGCAGACCCCAACGACCGACGAGCAGTGACCCCGCAGCCGTACACGCAGAACTCTGGGTACTTCACCAGCGCCGGAGGGAAGAGTCAATACGCAGCAGTGCAAAATTCAGGCGGCAGTAACAGAGGGAGTCTGAGTGATCTATGGGATGCTCCTTCAGGTGGTCAGACAAGTGGTCCAATGCAACCGCAGAGTCTACGAAATGCGAGAAGACCTGTAGCACCTGCTCAAGGCAGTAGCAGCACTCTGGCGCCTCCACAAGCCAGACCGTTACCTTCACAAAGAGCAGGCAGCTACCAGAGCATGGCACCACAACCACCTTCGAGTCGACCTGGAAGTGCTGTCGATCCCAGTCCGCCGGCAAGCAGCGGTGGTGGATCAGCGCAAGAGAGGCTTAAGGCGAGGCTGTGGGGTGGAAATCGAAGTGCAAGTCCGCTGCCAGGCCAAGGTGCGAATCAATGTCCAGGTCAGAACCCATATGACCAGGCCGGTACGAGTGGTGGGAATCCGTACGACAGCGGTGGGCGGCGATACGGGAGGTGATGAATCAGCCTGGCCGGAGCGGACAGACAAGTTGATGCTACTCTGTTTGGCCGGCAAAGACGGGATTCTACATCCAGCAGTGCACGGCTCCATCACCATTCAGCTTTGGTGTCTTCGTCAACACCTGAGAGGCGAAATCATGGCTGAGCGGCCTGTTCACGACATTTCCAAAGAACCTACGGACGGATGCACCAGAGCTCTTTACATGCTGTGGTACTACCTCCAACAACAATACTATTATACCCTCTCGAATGGCAGTCCTAATGTATCCCGCATCATCAGAGCATTGGCCCTTCTTCCAATGCTTGCTGTGATTCCAAGCTTCACGCTAAAATGTCACCTTGAAGCCACCTTCACTTCACATGCCGCACGCAACACACGCAAAATGTCGTGCTCTTCAGGCTGTGCGAATAACAAGTGCTGTTTCATCAAACACACTTTTGCAGCTGGTCGCTAGGAGCTCATCGGCAAGAGCTATATAGGTCTAGGTCACCTCATTTGGATTTAGCTTCGAGGGTACCTCGATTGTCATGGAGAAGCTTGAGCACGCCATAGACCATCTGCAAACACCATTGGCGATCAGCACATCTCACGACCCGGAAACACCACAATGTTCGACGGTCGCACAGGAGTTGCAGATCCCGAGGCTGGCATATTGCTTGAGAGCTGCGTGTATAAAGGCAGCTAGGTGACATCGTTTCGCGCTGCGCGATTTCGCTACAGCAACTCATTCAAAATGTCGAAACGAGAGTACACCGACCCAAGCGTCTACAACACCCACCACGAACGGTTCCAGCGCGCTGGACTGCCAACGACTCAACAGGGATGGGTCCAGCGTGCCAAAGAAGTCGCATCCATTCTGGCGGAGGATGCTGCCAAGCGAGACATTGAGAACAAGTCACCTCGCGCTGAGGTTGCCATGCTGAAGTCTGCTGGCTTGTTGAAGACTCTTGGGCCAGCCAAGTATGGCGGTGGTAACCAAAGCTGGGAGACTGGATACAAGGTCATTCGTGAAGTCGCCAAGGGTGATGGATCGTTGGGCATGTTGCTGGGATACCACTTGCTCTGGTCTACGACTGCCAATGTCGTTGGTACGGAGGAACAGCATGACAGCGTGCAACAGGTCATCATTGAGAACAACTACTTCGTCGGTGGAGCTGTCAACCCGAGAGACAGCGACCTCAAGATCTCTTCTGACGGGGACGAGATTGTGTTCAATGGCCACAAGAACTTCAACACAGGAGGTGTGGTATCGGACTTGACTGTCCTGGAGGGGGTGCTAGACAACACTGAAGACCACATCTTCACGTTCGTCAAGACCGAACAGCCCGGCATCATCTTCGCGCACAACTGGGACAACGTAGGCCTGCGTCTGAGTGAATCGGGCAGCGTCAAGATCGACAACGTTCGCGTGCCATGGACTGATGCGCTGGGTTGGGACCCCGTCAGCAAGCGACCGGTCCAAGACGTCCTCGGAATCCCGTTCGCATCAATGCTCTTGCCCACGATCCAGCTGGTCTTCAGCAACTTCTACCTAGGCATCGCGCAGGGCGCTTTAGGTGCTGCATCTCACTACACCGTCAATGGCACACGTGCTTGGCCATATGGCGGAGATAACAAGGAAAAAGCTGTCGACGAGTGGTACATTCTCGAGCGCTACGGCGAGTGGCGCGCACACGTTGCAGCCGCAGATGCACTGGCAGATCGTGCTGGAGCTGAGATTGCCAACATCTATCGCGAAGCGGGACAGTACGGCTCATCCTTGGACCAGCAACTTCTCAAGGAGCACGTCAATCCCAACTACAGCCTGAGCAAGGTGGACGTCAACGGCGCCCTGAACAAGATCAACCCACCTTACGCTATTACTACCGCCACGAGCTTCCAGAACATCGGAGCCGAGTCAGGAGCCAACGGTGCCACCACGAACGGCTATTCGAATGGCTACACCAATGGCCACAAGCAAGGCAGTAACCGCAGCGCCATCACTGCGCTCCGCCGTGGAGAGGTGGCAGCCTTTGTTGCTCACGCCAAGGTCGTGACCACGGACACGGGCTTGAAGGTCACCAGCGGCATCTTCGAAACGCTCGGTGCCCGGGCGACTGGCAAGAAGTATGGTTTTGACAAGTACTGGAGGGACATCCGCACGCACTCGCTACATGATCCTGTGGCGTACAAGAAGAGGGAGGTCGGCAGATACCAGCTGTTGGGAGAGATTCCAGAGCCGACTTGGTACACGTAGACTATTGAAAGTAGCTAATGTATTGAACAAGAAGTTTTTCGTCTGCACGTGGTTCCTGATACCTACTATCGAATCGTCTCATTGAATGAGGTAGCCTCAGTTTTGGCCCCCAACTTTCACTCACCTCACGCGTCATGTCTCCTGCTTGTGGCTCAGCGCGGGGCAACAGCTACAAAGACAGGCGCAGTCCTGCTGCGAGTCCTCGAAACAACCCACCATGTGACTGCGGCCTCGAGGCTGTGACAGATGCCACCGATCCTTTTACACGCCCGCCAAAGCCTTAACAATACCTCTTCCACCATGCCGTCCACCCCTCCGCCGACAGACGCTTCTGCCGACCCTCCCAGCCCGCCATCGCCCACGGCCAGCTTCTACGACATGAGCGACGAAGACGAGACCGAGTATAGCACCGTGAGACATAGCAAGAGCACGAAAGGCGTCAAGCTATTGTATGCCAAGAGCAAGGTCTACGTCCATCCGACACCCAGCGCAAAGGACAATGTCGCGGGCTTTGTGGCGTTGGTCCAGCAGAAGCCTGAAGGGTCAGAGGCGCCGACGACGCCTGGAAGTAGCAGTGGACGAACGAGGCCGCGATCGGATTTACTGATTTCATGGGTTCCGGAGAATGGATTGGGAGATGTCACGGAGAAGTATACCAAGGTCGAGATGGCGAATGTCGACACTGAGAGCCCGCCCAAGCAATCGTTCCTTGTTCCAAGGCCACCGGTTGTTACGTCGCACAGCTCCAGCCTGGGCACATACGCGTTTGCGATCCCAGTCAGTGAGATCTTCAGCATCCTCGTCCGCCCGCCTAGCACGGGATGGTGGTTCGGCAGCATCGTCATCAACTCCCGTTCAGGCGACAGCTTCCCACCGCTCTTCTTCCACGACTCTGAGTGCCAGTCTACGATCGATCAGCGTAAGAAGCTGCAGCGCGAGAACTTCAGCATCGAGGGCAAAGCTGGGGGAATGTTCTGGGGTGGCGATCAGGTGTTGGAGTGGTTGAAGAGATACGTGACCATTGAACGATCTGTGCAAGAGCCGAGTATCTACCTGGTTGATCCGAATGAGGCTGATAAGTTGTCTTTTGGGAGTGGCGGGAAGCCTACGTCGGATAATGTGAGGAATGTGCTGGAGGGCAAGCCGAAAGATCATCCGTCAAATTCGAAGAGGAACAGCAATGGCAATCAAGGAGAGCAAGTCTTGAATGTGCTCAAGCAGGCGCGTTGGAACTTTATGGAGAAGATGGCTCAGGTCACGACGTTCACGAGACGGACGGCGCAGGCGGTGGCGGAGAACAAGAATCTGCCGCCCCAAGTTCGACGTTTGATGCAGAATCCCCAAGTGCAGACAGTGTCAGACGAGTTTGACTCGGCGAGACTTTATCTTGCACGATGGGCGATGGGTATTGCTGAGCAATCGGAGCGTGAGAGGAATCAGCGGATATGGACGGCCAAGGATATTCTGGAAGTCGAGGATAGCGAGCTGGGCCAGTTTGAGCTGCTTGATGCAGACGCCCAAGGGCTGAGCCTTGCAGACAAGAGGAAGCCTGTGACACTGGAAGAGTGGAACAGCTTCTTCAATTCAAGGACAGGACGAGTGGAGAAGACGTCTGACGAGATCAAGGAACGAGTGTTCCATGGTGGTCTTTCTACTGAAGACGGTGTAAGAAAGGAGGCATGGTTGTTCTTGCTTGGTGTTTACGAGTGGGACAGCACGAAAGAGGAGCGTCATGCGAAGATGGACAGTCTGAGAGACGAGTACATTCGTCTCAAAGGTGCCTGGTGGGAGCGGATGGTCGATGAGACTGGTACTCTGGAAGAGCGGGAGTGGTGGAAGGAGCAGAAGATGCGAATAGGTACGTCTCACAACCTCTGCGATACTATCACTGCTGCTGATGCCTTTGCTGACCGTGCCATTCATGGCCAAATAGAAAAGGATGTCCATCGCACTGATCGACATCTGCCCATCTTCGCGGGCGAAGATATCCCTCACCCTGACCCAGACAGTCCGTTCGCAGAGTCTGGTACCAATGTCCATCTGGAGCAGATGAAGGATATGCTTCTGACATACAACGAATACAACCGCGACCTCGGCTACGTTCAGGGCATGAGCGACTTGCTGGCACCTATCTATGCTGTCGAGCAAGATGACGCCGTTGCGTTTTGGGGCTTCACCAAATTCATGGAACGAATGGAGCGAAACTTTCTGCGGGATCAATCTGGCATGAGATTGCAGCTAACGACGCTCGATCAGCTTGTGCAGATACTCGACCCGAAGCTGTACGAGCACCTCGAGAAGCTGGACAGCACCAACTTCTTTTTCTTCTTCCGCATGCTTCTGGTCTGGTTCAAGCGGGAGTTTGAATTTGAGGATATCCTGCGTATGTGGGAAGGGCTCTGGACCGATTACTTGTCCTCAAACTTCCATCTATTCATCGCAGCCGCGATCCTTGAGAAGCATCGAAATGTCATCATGGACCACTTGAAGGGCTTCGATGAAGTGCTGAAGTACGTCAACGAACTCTCGGGTACGATTGACTTGTACTCGACCCTCGTCAGAGCCGAAGCGCTCTTCAGGAGATTCCAACGCATGGTCGAGGCGATTGACAAGAAGTCCAACTTCCCGATACCATCGGCTCGACAGAGACTTCCACAGCCGCCATCACCCACTGCTGCTCGGCCGGGTAGCGATGGCAGACCCAGACAGGGCAGCAGCTCCAGCATCGGTAACGCGAGCGGAAGTACCAGACGACCTTCACAAGGCACGGCTCAGACATCGGGCCGAGAAAGGACTGTTGGCGATCACATCGCGGCTGGCATTGGAGCGGAGAAGGAGAGAGTGATTACGCCTGAACTTCGCAGTTTGTTGAGTCGGGATGTGCCTAAGCTTGATAAGACGGAGGTTCAAGCTCACGGTGGTGGTGTTGGAAGTTAGATGACGAGACGAGCGAACTGGAGTAGTTACGATGGACTATATGACTTGATGGCATGCGATGAGTTACGGCGTTGAGGTTGGATGTAGAGGTATGTGGACATGAGGGTTACTAGCATTTACTCGCGCACAGAATGCGACGGATGAAGGATGGGGGCGCCAGTTCGACTCAATTTGATTTTTTCCTCAAGAGTGACGCATGTTCTAAGAGTCGCCGTTCACCAGTGGGGAGAGGATTTCTGATATTCACTTCAAGTGAAGTTTCAAGCTTTTACATGTGACAAGCGCGCTAAAACTCAAATAGGCTCAACCTCAGTCTTCCTCGACAACCACACCACCCAACAACCTCGCAACTCTAAAAAAATACACAATACAAGTCAGCAACATGGATGCCTTTGATCAAACGCAGCACATCGCGCAGCATATCGCCAGCAGCAGCAGAGTCGTTGTCGCTCCTCATTCTCGCGGCGCAAGACTCTTGCTCGAAAACCCCGACGACAGCGATCTCATCGACTTCGAGGAAGATGACGACGTACAACAACTCGAGCCAGTCCCCGAAATCCTCACCTCCGACGACCTCGAACCCATCCAAACCCCCTGGTCTCCCCTCGGCGTCGGCGAGCACGAGTTCAGCAACATGCACACCACCCCCGGCTACTCACCCGAAACCTCCCCGACCCCATGGACAGGAACAGTGACGGAACCCCCCACCTTTCCCCAATAACACGAACTCACCCTCCTCTGCAACCCCTCCCCTCCTGTCCCCAATGCCCACCGCGTCACAATCACCGCCACCTTCTACACCACCTTCCACGCCCTCCTCTCCAACGCCCAAACCCGCACCTCAGGGCTCCAGGGAACCTTCCAATTCTCCTACGACATCACGCCGTCCTCTACGACCTGGGAGGACTTTATGCGGGGATTCTGGCAGCAAGCTTTAGCTCATGAACTACCTGAGAGGATTAGTGTGGAGGGTAGGGGGAGGCCGCTCTTGACGGTGTGGATTAGTGCGAAGGTTGTGGAGGAGGAGAGGGGGCTGTTTGGGGGGAGGAAAAGGAAGGAGAGGGTTGTGGTTTTGGAGAGGGAGGGGTGGAGGGAGGGGGTGAGGAGGGTTTTGGAGGGTGGGGTGAGGGAGGTTTGGGTTAGGTATTGTTTGATGGATGGGGAGGGGAGAGTCGGTGTTGAGGGGAGGGAGAGGGAGAGGGAGGTTGGGAGGAGGCGGTTGGGGCAGGGGGAGGGCGAGGGGTCGAGGGCGAGGGCTATGTAGATTTGGATGGCGGGTACTGTGATGGGGCTGTGAGGATGGTGGGGATGGGGTTTGGTGTGTTAAGTTTGGAGGGAGATGAAGGATGTAGTGACTACGGCAAGGGGCGGTGCTTGGACTGATCATCACTTCGTTGCTTTTGGATGGTTGGCTTGTAGTCGTAGAGACACTGAACATTACCGCAATGGACCACATCACAGGGAAATCCTTTCTACTAGAAACCTCCGGACTCTCGACTCGTTACCCCCGTCAGCGAGACCTCGAGCACCGATGATGATGATGACTCAGTCTCCAGCAATCTCTATCGCTCAACCGACGCTCTGCCTCGATTCCAATGTCTTCTGCGAGGTTTGCTGACGAGCTGCAAATCAGAGCTGCGTTTTCTGAGACTTTGTGTTCTTCTCCATCATTTCGAGCTTATGTGTCTGATGACCGTCGATGAGACTTCATCGTGAGGAGGCTGTATTATGGAAACGGAGCGAGCATGTAATTGGAAGGTTTCATTCGTATTCTCATGACTTCATAATCTCCCCGGACTCCCTTCGTCACGTTGTTTCCTTCATCCCGGCCCAAGCCTAGCTCGCACCGCATTCTTCAGCTGCAGCACTGTCGCGGCTGTCAAAGGTGGAGCGATTCCCTGTCGCGCCAAATCCTGATAGTTTGCCACTACGAAGCGCATGATATCGATGGGCTTGAGATGTCGCATGATGTGCAGCATAATCTCGGCCGGCATGCGTAGTAGAGGGAACAGTGCTGGGATCTGTGTCTGTGTCGTGATGTAGATCACTCGTGGCCTTGATAGCGCTGGCGCCAGGCCGTACGAGTGGAGAAGTGGGTAGTTGGCGAATGCGAAGTTGATGAAGGACTCTGCTGGCAAGTAGTCGACGATATCCAGAATCAATTCTGAGGGTAGGGAGTAGAATGGATGACGAGGCTGCGTGGTCGTTGCCAATTGTTGGCTGTTGGTTGCTGACGACGAAGCTGCGCCATCGACTTGATCATCGCCATTGGACTCAGCAGTCGATTGATCTGGTACGTCTTCGCTTGCCATGATTCTTCAATCTGCGTGCTGCTTGTGCTGCTCGGTTTTCAACAAGCTGGCAATCTTGTCTGAGACGAACCAAGCGACAACGGCTAGGACGATGATGTAGGCCGCCGTGGAAAGCAGAGAGACCGGAAGAACGTTTGCCAGATAGGGGTCCAGAATGATGTCGACGTCCACAGGTTCAGGGTGCTGCATCAAAGTCTTGTTGGTGGTGAAGTAGTCGGCGGCAGCTTGAACGTGAAGGAACAAGATAGTCCCAGTTGAGTATTCAGGCTTCAATGCGTTGTCTTCGGCTGGGGGTTGTGAAACTTGCAACTCGGCAAATCCGGCCAGGCTCTGAATCAGATATGGAGAATCGAACACATGCGAGATGTTGTAGACGTTCAGCCAGAACTCCGTCGGTTGCTGTGTTGGGAGTCAGCTGACATGAAAGTTTAAGAGTAGGCGTTGTTGCCTGGTCTAAGAACACACAATAGCAGCCCAGCAAATGCGAACCTCGTACCGCTGTCCTTCGTTTAAGCCTCGTAGCAGATACCAGGAATCAAGGCCTCTGGCAGCTTCTTCGCTAGGAAAGGCGACGTTGAGTGATCTCCGCAGTTTGGAGTGGCTGTAAGTGAGGGTGTCGAGATTCAGAGCATCCAGCTGTGGCTCTGCATCGGGGAGAGTGATGGCAGACGGGGCGATGAAGATGGTCTTTTCTGTGTTTGCAAGAGCTGCAGTCGCAAACAGAAGCGCGGTTGGGATGTACCAAGCCAGAGGTCTCATGGTGGTGGAGGCGGCGGCGTACGAGGGCAGCAAGTCACTAGGCAGTGGTGCATTCTCACATGCACGGAGGGGAGTGAATGTGAATTGATTGACGGCTCAGTGGATGTTTATTCAATTCTTGATGAGACTTTGAGTCGTCGTCGCCGTCACAAGCTGGCCAGCGGGAAACAGCGACGGCGCGCTGCGAGTGGTCGCCGTTGACACGCTAACGTCGGCGGGCGGCCGTACCCCTGCCAAAGCCCAAAGTCTAATCGGCACCCACAAACAAGCAGCGCACTTTCTCCCCGCTGCCAAACACACGCGCCTGCAACCACTCGAGGACAACACTTCCTCCCACCGCCATCTCTCCCATCGCCGACCGTCAAGAGACACCCTACCATCCACTCCATCCACTCGATCTCCGCCCACCATGCGTGAAGTCATTAGCTTGAACGGTATGTTTACTCCTATTCAGGGCCCGCGCGCCTTGACCGCCATATTGGGCCTCGCCGTTGAGATTGAGCCGTATACTGACTTTTCACGCGTGTAGTCGGCCAGGCCGGTTGCCAAATCGCCAACAGCTGCTGGGAGGTCAGTACCATCACATTAAGAGCAGGATGCAAGGGCATGGAGAGAGCAGACGGGGAAATATGGGTGCCTGAAGACATTGAGACTGACATGACCCTGGTATAGCTCTACTGCCTCGAGCACGGCATTCAGGTAAGAGGACACACATTCAACATGAAGTGAAGCGAATGCTGACAATTGCAACAGCCAGACGGTTACCTCACTGAGGAGCGCAAGGCCGCCGACGACGACCATGGCTTCTCTACCTTCTTCTCCGAGACCGGTATGCCACCAAAACCCAATTGCATATCGACATGAGCTGACACCTTCAAGGCCAGGGCAAGTACGTCCCACGCACCATCTACGCCGATCTCGAGCCCAATGTCGTCGACGAGGTCCGCACCGGCACCTACCGCTCCCTCTTCCACCCAGAGCAGATGATCACTGGCAAGGAGGATGCGTCCAACAACTACGCTCGTGGCCACTACACCGTCGGCAAGGAGCTTATCGACCAGGTCTTGGACAAGGTCCGACAGGTGGCCGACAACTGCTCTGGTCTTCAGGGTTTCCTTGTCTTCCACAGCTTCGGTGGTGGTACTGGATCTGGTTTCGGTGCCCTCCTGATGGAGCGCCTGTCGGTCGACTACGGCAAGAAGTGCAAGCTGGAGTTCTGCGTCTACCCAGCCCCTCAGGTCGCCACCTCGGTCGTCGAGCCATACAATTCGATCCTCACTACCCACACCACCCTCGAGCACAGCGACTGCTCGTTCATGGTCGACAACGAGGCCATCTACGACATCTGCCGCCGCAACCTCGGCATTGAGCGTCCAAACTACGAGAACCTGAACCGCCTGATCGCTCAGGTCGTCTCTTCCATCACCGCCTCTCTCCGCTTCGACGGCTCCCTCAACGTCGACTTGAACGAGTTCCAGACCAACCTGGTGCCCTACCCACGTATCCACTTCCCACTGGTTGCCTACGCTCCAATTGTCTCCGCGGCCAAGGCTGCCCATGAGGCCAACAGCGTGCAGGAGATCAGCATGTCCTGCTTCGAGCCCAACAGCCAGATGGTCAAGTGTGACCCCCGCAACGGCAAGTACATGGCCACTTGCCTGCTTTACCGTGGCGATGTCGTCCCCAAGGACGTCCACCAGGCCGTTGCCACCCTCAAGACCAAGCGCACCATCCAGTTCGTCGACTGGTGCCCAACTGGGTTCAAGATCGGTATCTGCTACCAGCCACCACAGATGGTGCCAAACGGCGATCTCGCCAAGGTCAACCGCGCCGTCTGCATGCTGTCCAACACCACCGCCATCGCCGAGGCCTGGTCTGCTCTCTCCCACAAGTTCGACCTCATGTACAGCAAGCGTGCCTTCGTTCACTGGTACGTTGGTGAGGGTATGGAGGAGGGTGAGTTCTCTGAGGCTCGTGAGGACTTGGCTGCCCTCGAACGCGACTATGAGGAAGTCGCTGCCGACTCCGCTGAGGGCGAGGAGGGTGCCGAGGCTGAATACTAGGCGCGATGATAGCAAGCAGGGACAGCCAGGCGTGAGAAGCTGTTCACCAGGACTGGCGCGGTTTGGAGTGCAGGCATGCTTTGTCTTGTATCAGAATCGCCGGTAGCGCGTGGAGGAATACCCACGAGTATGGGCTAGCAGAGAGTAATGCTGGCGAGAAGACGAAGCGTTGTGTTTCCTTGTCTTTGCTTTTGTCGAAAGTTGAGCGATAACCAATTCCCCCAATCCTTGTCCAGACTCACGATGTACCTGACGTCCCGAGAACATGAACCCTCGTCCCAACTCTCACGTGCGCGTAATAAACGCCCTCTTCGCGGCAGTCCACTGTTCCACTTCCCGCTAGCTCGTTTCGCTTGGACGATGCAACCACACAGCCACCACAGCGAAACGCTATCCTCGAGTCACTGGGTGCCGGGGATCGACTCCCAGGCTCAGCTTCCACGGCGCTGCGAGAGGTCAACTAGCACTGGGTATGCCGTCAGACGACGTCTCTGCATAAGCCCAGCCCAGCCAGCGGTGGGTGGGTATCGGAGAGACAGGAAAGGACAAGAGCGTGGGAGGAACGAGCTTCTCCCGGCAATTTGTATCATCAAGCTGCCAATCGTCTTTTTGCGAGTAAATATAGCGACGATTCCCCAAAACCTTGACCACTACCTCTTTTCTCCTCTCACCATCGCGTTGCGACCTGATCGCACCACCACACCTTCCCGGACCTTTGCCGGCTCCTCGACATCGCCAACTTCGCTTGGGCGCATACTTATCCCCAAACAGCAACGCAGGACCGCAACTCGCAAAGACGCGAGCGCATCGCAAAAGAACGGACGGCGTGGCAAGAGACGTCAATCACAATGGCGGAGCCAAGTACGCCTGACGCTGGACCCGACCATGCACCGCCTTCTCTGCCGCCCGGATGGTGCGTCTAATCCAACTGTCATATACTGCACGCTCGTCCTCTTTACTCCTCCATTTCCCATCGTCGTCGTCGTCCACATCTTGCGCTTGGCACTGACGTAGCTGGTGTCGATTGAAGGATTGCGCAGTGGGACGCCAAGTGAGTCTTGACATCTGATCAGCAGCATGCGAGGGCGGCGCGGGTATCATTGTTGAATGCGAATTGCGACCCCGCTCTGGCTGATGTCCCTTCTTTCTTTGACATTCCACTAACAACTCGCGACAGATCGAGAAAATACTACTACGTGCAAATCAGTACCGGCGAATCGACCTGGGACGTACCGACGATGAGCGCACACGGAGTTCCTACGCCTGGCGGCACGCCTGCCAACCAGAACCCATACTCAGCACCAGGAGAGGAAGGCACGCGAGGTGCAGACGGACAAGAGGGCGATAGGAGCTTGGGAGTAGGTTAATACGAACGCATGAGGATGAACAGTGAGGTTGACATTATTCTGCAGGGCTCCTTGTTGAACTCAGTCCTGAGCGGCAAGCAGTCGAATTCATCTGGTGGTGGCATTGGAGGTTTGGCATCGTCGTTTTTGGGCGGATCTTCCTCTTCGCACGGTGGAAGCTCTCAGCATGGCAGTTCAAGCGGTCTCGGTGGAATGGCTCAGTCATTCCTGGGCGGCTCTTCATCGTCTCATGGCGGCTCAAGTGGACAACATGGGAGCTCTGGTGGTGGACTAGGCGGCATGGCACAGTCGTTCCTCGGCGGATCTTCTTCGTCTCACGGAGGCTCAAGCGGACAACATGGCTCTTCGCAGCAGTCAGGTGGCAGCCACTCAAGCGGTGGATTGGGTTCGCTGGGAGCTATGGCGGGCAGTTTCTTGGGAGGACACAACAAACCTCACGGCAGTGGCCAGAACCCATACGGCTACTCTCGGAACCAGTCGTCGGGCGGCACGTATCAGGGCCAGGCTCCTCCGGCGTCATACCAACCAGCAGGCTCGCATTCGCAAACCCACTCCCAGAGCCATACACCAACTCCTGGATATGGCGGCCAGAGCGGAGGCTACAATCAGCCACCTGGTCAGCAGCAGCAGCACCATCAGCCTGGGCAACCTGGAGCTCCAGCAGGTGGCTATGGGCCTCAGAGCGGAGCGTACCATCCTCAAGGCCAGCAAGGGTACGGGCAGCAGTCACAGTACGGCTCGCAACCTCCAAGCCAGCAGCCCACTCCACACAACCAATACGGCCAGCAGCAGCAACAGGGATCATACAACCAATACCCACCACCTCCACCAGGTGGTCCTCAATATGGTCAACAAGGGGGCAACTACGGTGGTCAAAGCTACGATCAGCACAGCGGGTACGGCGGACAGCAGCAACATCAACAGCATCAACAGCAGCAGCAATATGGTGGACAACAATCGTTCCCACCACCGCCAGCTGGAGGGCCGCCGCATGATCAGTCCAATCAGTACCAACCATACAACCAGGGCTATGGAGGTCAACAAGGTGGATATGGCCACCAGCAAGGCGGCTACAACAGCCAATATCAGTCTCCGCCGCCAAACCCCGGCTGGAGATAGAATCGGCTGTAGGTGATGAGGAAGGGAGGCAGATCCACTACCCACAAAACGGCTTAAGGGACTGGAGCTGTGAGAGACAGGAGTTTTGTGCTTTTGCTGCGTTGGAAGTGGTTATGCATGGCGAGATAGGCACGGGCTACGGGAATGAGACTGTGATTGTGTTTTCTTGGACCATGAGACCTCGTGCTTTCATGACTCGTAAATAGCTCTGCACGTGAAAGAAACACTTGACCCAACGTTCCTTCCTTTGCTGGCGTCATGGTGGCACGTGGACGCGGGCTGGTGGCCAAAAGAATTGGCCACGCGAACCCTTCCCGCAACCAAAGCACAAGCGACAAGGTCACTTTGTAGACGCCGCCTCGCGAACCTCACCAGCAACCGACTGCTCGACTATTTGCGTGCGCCGTCCGCATCTCCATCACGCAAACACCTCCGCGCCGACACCACCACCTTCAACGAGTCAGCGCTTCGACTGTCCGCCACTGCACCTGACACCGACACCCTTCACCGCGAAGAAACGCAAGCAGCGCTATCGCCGCACCCTCTCCAGCAACCATGAACCCCGAGTAGTGAGTCGCCAATGAATGCTTTGCGGCGCGCTGCTCTATGTGCTGATGTCCTTGACCTGCAGAGTCTCGCCCTTTCGTACCGTCTTCCACGATCGCAGGCCCGTCAGCAGCTAGAAGGAGGATACCTGGAGACTGGAGCATTTGCTGGCTTATACCTACCGGACTCGACCTACACCTGGAGAGAAAGACACATACGATACCAAGGATCGAGACACCAAAGACTGCCATTGCCATTTGCCCTGCCGACATGCCACGACGAAGCCTAGCCAGCTGCCATGCCGCCGCTGGAGCCTACACATGATCTGCGCCGTGACGTGAAGAGATCGAGTTTCGTGTATACTGACTCTGCTATCTCAGGTACGACTACCTCTTCAAGCTCCTGCTTATCGGAGACTCTGGCGTCGGAAAGTCTTGCTTGCTCCTTCGGTTCGCCGACGACACCTACACCGAGAGCTACATCTCGACCATCGGTGTCGACTTCGTACGTTCCCCAACGACGCCATCACCCTCGCCCAGTCGCTAACAACCCAACAGAAGATCCGCACCATCGAGCTCGACGGCAAGACGGTCAAGCTCCAGATCGTATGTACACATCCATTTGAAAGAGATAGACTTGGGGCTGACAAGGAGAACAGTGGGACACCGCCGGTCAAGAGCGCTTCCGTACCATCACCTCCTCCTACTACCGCGGTGCCCACGGCATCTGCGTCGTCTACGATGTCACCGACATGGACTCCTTCAACAACGTGAAGCAGTGGCTGCAGGAGATCGACCGCTACGCGACGGAGGGAGTGAACAAGCTCCTCGTGGGCAACAAGAGCGATATGTCGGACAAGAAGGTCGTTGAGTACACAGTCGCCAAGGTACGTTATCACGACAGATGGAATGGGCAAAGTGATGGCATACTGATTGGAAATGCAGGAGTTCGCCGATAGCTTGGGCATCCCATTCCTCGAGACCTCGGCCAAGAACGCAAGCAACGTCGAGCAAGCGTTCTTGACGATGGCCCGCCAGATCAAGGAGCGCATGGGCAACACGACCGTCAACAACAAGCCAACGGTCCAGGTCGGTCAAGGCTCGAACGTGCAGTCGGGCAGTGCCGGTGGCTGCTGTTAAGCGGGAGATGGGTTTGAAGACGTAGAGGATATGTCTGAGCCAAGTCTGCTGCTTATGGGTTTCGTCGGGTTGGATGAAGCGTTTGCGAAGGGACTTGTTGTTTTCCAGGCGTTTGATGCATGATGCTAGAAGCTCCGGGTTTAGAGAGACATTTGTTCTTGTTTCTGGGCGCAAGGCATACCCGTGGATGAATAGCTCTCTTCACCCCCAGAAATTGAAGATGCGCATAATGAATGAGAGACCACCGCCACAAGTACTACATCACGACGGCGGTGTTTTTACAGTCACATCGAGCGCGTGAAAGGCAGCTTCACATAGCCAGCGGTGTTTCATGGGATGGTGAACGTTTGAACTCGTACTACTGACAGCCATGTTTCATCTCCCATATCAATACTTCATCGTTTTGTTGGCAGCCACGCTCGTGAAGTATGTGTTGTTGCCCTTGCACCTCGTATCGAGTTGCGAGCACAGACCAACGGACCCCGACCTCACCTTTCACGCCTCGCGCGAACGCGTTGAGCATCTCCACAACAAAGAACTTCCACATCGCCTGCCATTTCCACTCTCCTGTCGAATACACGCTCTGGTCCATTGCGTTGCGTGATTCTTGCCCCACCCTCACAACTTTAGCGATCAAAATAGGTGAATTGCGACACCAGAGGACAATTCGAGAGTCGCAAAACTGCCATTCGACAAGACCCAGCGAGACATTGACCTGCAGAAGAACCGGGCAGGCTGCAGAATCTTGTCGTCTAGGCGACGTGCAGGTGCAAACGGCGGCTGATCCCGGCGCTCTCGAGACTCCCCATGATCACATGAAATAAATCCTTCAGTATGATCACCAACATCATCGACTTGCATCACGTGCCAGTAGGCCCGTGGTCGCAATAAAATGGACAACCGACACAGGAATTTCGCCGGCAAAGCATTACTTTATCGCACTATCGACAGTCCCAAGTGGCGGGTGTTTTTGCGCCGCAACGTGAGAGACGCCCTTGACAGTCACGAGCGGGATCTGGCGCGAGAGCAGCAGTCTGATGCGACAGTCACGCCGAAGTGTGAGGACAGGGAAGACAGTACACAGCCTGAATGGGAGCCGCCGAGTGATCGCATGATGGAGCCTTTGTTAGAGTATCAGAAACCTACCCTGCGGATCAGTGCGCTGCATTTGAGGCATCCCCAAGAGCCTCCGCGACCTCGCAACAACGATGAACCGTCCTGGTTGCGGCAATCTGACTCCTTCATCCGGCCGTGTCAGGTGCGTGTTTCGACGTGGGATCGGCGAGTCGGCAACACGATCATGTACAACGAGCCTCGCCACGCTCGTATTGTCGGACGCGACAATAGCAACGGTCGGGTGACTTTCGACGTCTTCATCTTAGACCCTTTCAACATACCCATCGAGCAGATTTCCTGCCCGACACCGAGTTTTACCGGCAAAGGACCGTGGGAGCGGAGACTCGAGGAGAGCTGTGTCTTGGAGTGTGACGTCCAATTTCAAGACTCCAAGTCAACAGCTGAATTCCTCAACCTGGTCGAAGGTCGTCCTTTGAACGAGTACCACACAGCAGCAGCAAACGAGGGCATTGTGAAGATCAAGTGGAGCAATCTTCCGCAAGTGCCAAAGGACGGCGAGCTACTTCAAATGAAGCGAGCCAAAGGACACAAATCTCTCGACATGGAATACGGAGCCGAAATCACCATGGGCTGGAACGAGCGCACAGATATGCCTTTTACGAGACACAGCAAAGCAGTTCGCGCCAGGAGAGAAGAGCTGCGCCAGCTGCCGACGCCAGTCTCTGAGGATCTCGAAGCTGGCCGCAACAAGTACACGATCAAGTACTCCTTCCGTGGTAGCGCTTTCGAGGTGCGCACCTTTTTGAGTGAGAATCTCAAGTGCATATTCTGCCTACAGGGAGGTGAGCATACGTCATTTGACAGGCTCTTGCTGCACTACCATAACCATCACGATCATTTCAACTTCGAGGTGGAGCACCGTCCGCAGGCCGTGAAGGCAATCCGCATCACTCACGCAGACGATGAATACCTTGAGCGAGAGTTCGGATGGGTAGCACCTCGACGGGCATTTGACATCAACGGCCATCTCAACGGCACTGATGACTGGACGAGCATGATGTTCGAGAAGAGAGAGGGACCACAAGGGACACCTCGGCAGAGGAAAGAGAAGTTCGCAGCGAGGCCAGCAGCTGGCAAGTCACCATCGACGAACAAGTCGCGTCAGAACAAGGTCCCGGGCCTGAAGCTCGCGAATCCGAAGAGAAAGTTCACCGAGCCAGAACAGGTCGAAGACCTCGTCCCGCAAGTGCGCAAGAAGAACAAGGTCCCACATGTACCTGGCGTCGTCTTCTATCGCACCACATCAAAGCAGATACTCAAGCCTGGCGACGAGATCAGCGACAGCGACGAAGATGTAGACGACACCTGGATGAAGCAGACCCAGCGACACGATCTGAAGAAGATGGGCGAGGACGGCATCTCGCTGGACTTCAACGAGCTGTTTAATAGGCAACTCGACGAAGAGCAGCCAATGTCTGATACGCTAACCAGTGATGCAATCGTGCGGTTCGCGCGGAGATGGGTTGACTTGCTCAAAGATCCGAAGTGGAAGGAGAAGTTCCAGGCGAAGTTGACGCAGCTGGAGACGAGGCGCATCTTGCGGGAAGAGACGGTGAAGTATTGTATGGATCTGGTAGAGGCTGCCCAAAAGAAGGACGCAGCGGAGGAGACGTCCAGGGGAACGTCTGGAACGCCTCAACGACAAGGCGCCAACACGGCGAACACGCCTTCACGAGTGATCACTCCCGCGCCGAAGAACTCCAACTACTCGGGTAAGGTTCGAATGAGGTGGCTCGAAGGTGCACTGCGGTTGACAGATGAACAAGGTGTACCACAAGTATCAGGACCGGCTGACAAGAACCCCACCCCTACAGGCGTACACGACACCACCACTGCGGGAAAGGCAGCCGCTCCGACGATGAGATCTCGGCCTCTGCCCAAGCCTTGCGTTTGCGGAACTAATATTATGGGCAAGATGGGCACGATTGCGTGTGCGAATGTGAAGTGTCCGACGGAGGGGTTTCATATGGCTTGTGTGGGGTTGGAGAATAGGTCTTGGGATTGGAGGTGTGGGGAGTGTTCTTCTTCGTGAAATGGAGTGGCGTTTATGGGCGGGAGGGAGGGACGACTGCTTTTCAGCGTGGTGGGTGTAACTTCTATCATAGCGAGGACGTTTTTGTGTAATGAGGCTGGGAAGGATGACTGAATACCCGACGAGCAGCATTTGAAGCTGGAGCGCGCAGACGCGCTCATGCAAATGCGGTATCGAATGGATCTCAATCAATCAATCATCATCTTCCATCAACTCTGCCAACTCAGCCTCCTCCTCAGCCGTAAGCAAACCCTCCTTCTTCTCCCCCTCATCTCCCGCCTTATTCCCCCTCGCCACCTCCTCCAGATACTTCTCCATCTCCCCCCTCTCCAAACTCCACACCCGCACCGTCCCATCAATACTCACACTCACCACCTCTCTCCTCCCGCCCCGGCTCGCCAACCCCGTAATCTCCTCGAAATGCCCACTGTACGTACACACCAACGCCCCGCTGCTCATCTCCCACACCCTCACCTCCTCATCCCTGCACGCCGTCACGACCAGCCCGAGGTCCTCGAAGGGTAGCACGTCGCGGACGAAATCCGGGTGTTGCAGCGTCGTATCGGCTTCCCAGCCTCGCGAGCGGATCAGGTGTTTAGCAGTCTTATCCGCCGACGCAGTCCAGAGATCCCCATCCCCATCGAAGCGCAGCGCATAAACACTCGTCTCATGCGCGAGGATCGGCTCCTCCCCCTCCAATTCATATGCTTTCTCGAGCGAGATATACCACCTCCGGATCTCGCGGTCCGAGGAGGCGCTGAAGAGCGTGAAGGAGTCGGCGGTGAGGCTCTCCGGGTCGATGGCGAGGTTCTGGAGCGCTTTGGTGTGGCCTTTGAGTTTGTGGAGGGGTTTGGAGGTGGTGAGGTTCCAGAGGATGATGGTGGCGTCGGCGCTGCCGGAGAGGAGGAGGGGGGTGGAGGAGAGGGTCACCGGGAGGAGGCATTTGATGAAGTCGGTGTGGGAGGTGAGGGTTTGGATGGAAGGGGAGGCGGAAGGGCAGATGGCGTAGATGGTTTTGTCCCAGGAGCCGGTGTAGATCGTCTTGTTGTCGGGGCCGATGGCGACGCAGGTTAAGGGCGCGGTTCCTTGGGTGAAGATGCGTTCAAGTTTGCCTGTCTGTCGTTCATCTCATTTCAGCACTGCGTTTTTCATGAAAGTTCTTGAGCGATGCTCTCACCTACATCTAACGCTACACGCTTAACTTCACCTGCTGCTTCGGCGGTGTACACGCCTCCTTGTCGATCGTCGCATACGGCGAGGATTTTGGAGGGCAGTTTGATTGGGTTGCCATGCTTGTTTTTGGACTTGGCGGCTTTTCGTTCGGTCGTGGCGAGGGCTTCGGAGGTTTGGAAGAAGTGGCCGGCGTCGTTGGATCGAGACATGGTTTCTTTTTGTTTTTCCCTCTCTTCTTTTCAGTCTCCTCCTTCTGTGGCTTCCTACTTTGGAAATGTGCTTCGAGTTTGCTTGAGTCGAGATGTTCCTCACGACTTGGATGTTGTTGGCTTGGCCTAATTGATGGGCTCTCGGAGAATCTGATCGCTCTCAATAGACTTGTCGTTTGCCCTCTTTATCCCACAGTTCCACGAAAGACTTGATAACTTCTGGCGAGATATGTGTCGTCGAAGAACTCATACGTGTGCCGATTTGGAACGCTAGCTACAAGCCGGGACTAGCGGGTTACGGGAAGGGCCGTTGGACTAACCTCTTAAGTAGTAGCGTATTGTTCTGCCAAAACATCACCCGGCGAGGTACTTTCACCTCATGGATACTGGGACTATGTGAAGTATTTCACTCGATAATCCGTCAACTGAAATTGCTAGTTCCTTGTAGACCTTCATATAAAGCCTCTGCTTCAACCCGTGTCGAGACCACCTTCGCCCTTGCCTTCAGCCGAATTACCAATCAGACCGTGCATGCTTCTCGAAGTAGCGGTGATCCTCGCGAAAGATGAATACACGGCGGTTGATATTGACCAGGCTGGGCACGATCAGATCTCCGAGACTTTGGGAAAACGCCGTGAGATCATGATCTTGTCATGTTTGGTACAGTATTGCCAGGAGGATTGAGTGACAGGGACTTTGAACCGGGCAGAGTTTGGTGGCCCATTAAATGCTTCATACAAGGATTTGCATGAATTCAGCCGTAAGGTTGCTTTGGAATGGGAAACTCACAATGCCTATGTACAGCGTTTTTGTGGAGACGACAGATCTCCTGCGTGCGGTTTGAAGACAGAAAAGTATGCTCCAAAACGACTCGAAGGAAACGATGATCGAGTGACTTGGGCCAAAGACTGCAGTGAGCTTCGCAGATGCAAGGAGCTTATAGCGAAGATGGGGTGGGTGTGAGTACGCAGAGTGAATGTGAGGAGGGGAAGTAGATGTTAGTAGGTGAAGTGAAGGTGAATCGTATTGGGAAGAACCAACGATCTTGTAAGGTCAGTGTCCCAGTTCGAAAGCATAGCATACAGGCCTGACTTGAAGGCAGACAGCAGCGTCGCTCAAGGACTCGGATGTATCAAATCTGCATTTGCTGCCCGCCTCAGGAGTGCCTGCAATGAGAATCATCAGACACCTGTCATACAGCAGCGGTTGCTTCTTCAACGACGATATCGTGCGCGATGTACTTCGCTGCCGCTGTATCTGTACGTGTTTCGCTTGCGTGTCAATTATAGAGCTGGCAGTGTAGACAATGTGAAGGGAAGTGCTGGTGGTCATGCTTAGGTGTTGTTGTCACTGACATATCGGTAGCGGCGTTCATATTGATATGCAAACGCGGCGCAATGCGACCGTCGGCTCAACATACCATCGCGCATTAAAAGTTGAGCGTCATGGCGCGTGCATGGTGGGGGGACAACAAGAGCAGGCAAAGAGCGACGACGTTGTTCGATCGAATGCGACCGGTGGAAGACACCAAGTCGATATTGCGCAGGCAAACAGCGACAACCTCGTTGGACCGAATGCGACGTGTGAAACGCCAAATTAACTTCAAGCAGGCAGGCGGCGACGACATACCCGGATCGAAAGCGACGGGACAAGAAGCATGACGTCGGCACTCAAGGGCTCAAAGTATTATAATCCCTCCCAAAGCCCCTCCAGTACATATTACCAATCAGTCACCAGATGAAGCGTGGCTGAGTGGTAGTATGGTGGTTAACGGCAACCATCACCACACCGCGCGATTCGAAGCATCCAAATGAAGCGAGTTCGAATCCCCGGCGTAGGTGTAAACCGCCATCTTAGGATGTAAAATAAAAGATAAATCAGTTGAATGAAATTGATTTTCTCTAAGCCTTCCCAGGGGTTTCTCCCCGGTGCTTGTCAAGCGGGAAAGGGAAGTTCTTTTTGCTTTTTTGTTTTGACTTGGGGGTTGGGAGGTTGAGTTGTGGGAGGGCAAAGGGAGTTTCGTTTCATTTTTGATTTTTGCGTGGACTTGGTATCGATCGTGCAATTACCTGCACCTGAAGGACTTTGTCTAGGTATTCATTCCATCCAATATCGATCGAGTCCATTCTTCTTTCGCTCGTTTGCCTTCCACGTATCCCAGCCCTGCCAGCGCCTCCTTCTTATTGACGTCGAGACTCATGACCAGGTTGAGCGCGGGCGAGTGCTCGTAGAAGAGCATCGTATCTCTTGGACGACTTCATTTTCCCAAACGAGGAATTTGCCCTTATCATCCTCGACTTGGCTTGCCACGTCCAAGACAGCGGCTTTCCTCCGTGGGAGGCCTGAAATGCTGACAGTACATTGTTCACGTTGTATGACCATGCTGCATAGCCGAAGCGCACCACGGGCTGAAATAGTGTACTTCTCTCACAAGAAAGGATAAGGCGTCCACCTCTTTGGGCGTGGTATAGCCGGCACGGCAACACGAGTCCGGCCCGGCCGCGGCGATGCTTCAGCACATGTGAATTCGATTCTTCAGCACCGGTAGAGTTCCGCATTGAGACAATACATATAAAACAGAGCCATCAAGGTGCTTCAAATCAAATCAGGCTAACATCTGACAATATCGCAGAGACTCAACAATGGTAAACTCCACTTCCCCGTTCCAGCAACCCAATCTCGCGAGGTTCAACATCGATTTTCCAGATGATGACTTCCTGGTCGCCGCATTGGAGTACACGAAACAACATACGTCTGCGCCGACCGTCAACCACTGCCTTCGAAGTGCTGCCTTCGCTCTCCTGGCGGCCAGTAAAGTCCCGCCCTTCGCAAGCGCAGACAAGAAGCTCGTGGTCCTGGCTTGTTTGATGCATGATCTGGGGTGGCAAGGACGTGGCGTCACCAACACCTTGATTTCCAAGGAGAAGCGTTTCGAAGTCGACGGCGCGGATCTAGGCAGGACTTGGATGCGAGACAACATTGTGGCTGGATCCGGTGTGAGTTGGGGACAGAGGGAGGAGCAACTCCTTTGGGACGCCATTGCTCTTCACACGACACCATCGATTGGTAAATACAAGGAAGCCGAGGTCGCAGTGGTCGGGCTGGGCATTGCTGCCGACTTCCTGGGGCACAAGATGCCCGGCGGGTTGTTCACCTTTGAGCAGCAGAAGGCGATCGTGGATGCTTTCCCAAGACTCGGGTTCGCGGATGAACTCAAGCACGTTATGTGTGGCCTATGCAGGGACAAGCCTGAGACGACGTACGATAACTTCGTGTCGGAGTTTGGGAGGACCTATGGTATCGACGGGAAGGGTGGTGGCAAGGAGGAGTATCAGAAAGCTCTCGAGTCGCACTCGTTCCTGAATGGGTTGTTCCAGACTCTGAAGTTCAATGAGGAAGAGGAGGCGAAGAGCGCGTAGAGTTCGACTTGAATTCGATTGAAGAGATATCGTTTTCGTTAGCACTTGGGCTTTCCCTTTGGGCAATTAGACTTGCAAATATAGCTACCGGTGCTCTTTTTCACACCTTTCATGCCTTAAGCTCCACTTCCGCAACCTTCTGAACCCACTCAACCATCTTATCAGGCACACTCAAGAACGGGCTATGGCCGCTCTTCACTTGAGTGACATGTACCGTCCCGCCCTCCGCTCGGGCAGCCTTGGTCATGGCTTCCTGTTGCGCGAACGGCATCCCTTGGTCTTCGGTGCAGGCTAAATACGACATCGGTACATGCCGCCACGCTTCATAGAACACTAGCGGTCCTCTTGGAACTGCCATCGGTTGTATTCGAGCAGTCCAGTAGGCAGCATCCTCGGCCGGCAAGTCGTTGTAGAACAACTTGGTAGGGTCATCGGGTAGAAACGTTGGCTCGGTTTCCTGATTACCTTGTGAGCCTCCATGCTTACGAGAAGTAGTTGCCAATCTCTTGTTCGTGACAGGACATCAATGCTACACTTACGCTGAAGATCCACCAGCTTCCGTCCAACGGCGGCACATCTTTGAACGCCCCCTTCTCAACAATCGGAGGGATCATGGCCGCAATCAATCCAAGACCCAGGACCTTCCCCTTATGATTCTTTGCGTCGTCACCAACCAACCCTTCCAAGGCTCCATTTGCTTTGAGCCCACCGTTACTGTGTCCAAAGACGATGACGTCCTCGCCGTTCGAGAGGCTGTCTGCAACAAGGTCGTGAACTATTTGGATATCGTCATCGGCTGTCTTGATGGCGGCTTGCTTGCCAATGGAAGGCAGGTCGGGAACGTGGCATTTGTAGCCAGCGATTTCGAGGGGTGTTCGAACCAGGTCCAAGCATGATGGATCATGCCATCCTCCGTGGACGAAGACCAGCGTAGGCTTTGACATTGCAGCTTATTATTTATGTTGCCAAATGAGGTCCGGTGAGGCGAGAAGTGGCGTTGGTATTATCCTTAGCAGGCTCACTTCGTCAGCAAAGTGGTCATCCAAGGTTGTTCTGTCGTTCCGCGATGAGACAATGTTCACGAGAGGAGGAATCAGCGATACTGCCGTGCAATAACACCTCGACGTCTCCTTACAAGTGGTTGTTCTTCAGGATCTGCCCTATCTGGCGAATCCTTCGAACTTCTTAGCAACACCGCATCGCGCAGAAGTCTAGCGATCAAGACAGCGGAGGCTCAGCTTGGTCCTGATTTCAGCTTTCGGTGCGAGCATCGCAATGACTCGGAATCGTGGCATGCTCTATGATAGCCGTATTACATCGGAGTAGACAGTCTCTGCCTCATGTACCCGCAGCGCATTGTGTGCTTTGTAAGATGATTTGGAGAAATCTGAGGCTGAAGGTTGTGAGAACTGACGAGGTGACGTTGGGCGATGAAAGCGAATACGAGATGCAAGCATTCGCGTATTCTTTAACGCGTCCCCTTGCCCCCATCAACTACACCATCAACTTATCACAACTGCTAGCAGGCCCAATATCGCTTCATCTCATTCATATTAGCGCCTCGGTCGCCGATTCTCATGATATCACTCCCCAACGATGCATTGGTTCCAAACGAAAGAGCTGGATTTCAAGAGCTGGTATGGCTACATATGGCTCTGCCATTGAGAATAGAAAGAGACGGACATTGATCACCAATTCTTTTCTATTTGCCGCCAGTATAAGACGGAGTCTAGCAACACGATATACCCCTAATTCAAGAACTTGACAGTCTCCTTGAGAGGAAGCTTGTCAGGTCGGTTGGGGTGGTCCTGCGCCTTACCGCCAAAGACCAAGTACGCCTTCGCATTCCACTCCGATGGCAGATCGAACTGCTTCTTGACCGCATCGTCCACGCCTGGAATGGCATACTGATGCTGTAAGCTGGCGCCAAAGCCCTCGAGCTCGAGTGCAGTCCAGAGCGTGATCTGATGCATGGCAGAAGTGTGCTCTGAGAACTGTGGGAAGGCATCGGCGAAATCGGCGAACTTCTCTTGCATGACCTTCACGGATGCTTGGTTTTCGTAGAAGGCGATCTACAAAGACAGTCAGCGGGCAGAAACAGCATTTACATGGGGTGTATGCGTACGGTGCCGTAGCCGTTTCGGAATCCCTGAAGGCGGCCCTCGTTGCGCTTCCAGTCCTCCTCGCCCTTGTACTTCAAGATGATGGCCTTGGTGGCCTCGCTCACGGCGTCCCAGAACTTCTTGTGCTGCTCGCCGAGAACGACAAGGACTCGAGTGCTTTGGCTGTTGAACGAGGACGGGGTAGTGAGGATCGTCTCATTGACGAGTTCCTCGATCCGCGAGTCTGGGATTGGCGACTTGTCGTTGATTCCGTACACCGTACGGCGATACTTGACCGCGTCGAGGTAGGTCGAGGAAGAAACTGGTGCGGCAGACATCTTGCGTAGGGAAATTGGTGGTTTACGGTGAGTGGTGTGTTGTTCGAAGGTCAGTCTGTATGGAGAAGAAACGGTCCAGGTTCGTTCTCAGAATTAATAGCTATTCGCATTGGGCGTGCTCACTAACAAAGGGTTGCGCGAGAGCCGAGCCGACAGTCGGCGAAGTCCAAAGTCTTCGGCGAAATCGTGCTCCCATAATCAGTTCGGCGAAATTCCACACTTGCATGTGGGGGACCAAAAACAGCAGTAGCCGCATTCATGCATTTAATCGTCTTGTCCGGTATGTGGTATCTCTTGCGCTACTAATGAAAAGATGGTAGTACTAATTCGCGCGGCCCTTCTTTGGTCCGATGCTCGCAACAGGCGGCAGTACGAACATCGCTACCGAACTGCAAGATTGATCAGTCAGAGCCCTAAGAGGCGACAAGGAGCCCATCCTTTTGGTCAGAATGAGTGCGATGCCTCAGCGATGGTGCGTCGTGGCTGGGCCATCACACGAGCAATCGGCCATTTGGAGCAGCAATTAGGCGTTCCTGCTTGCATCGCACGCAATCCGGGTTCAAAGCCACCCTCCACAACAAGGATTCTCCAGTGGCCTAAACCTTCGCTCTCGTAGGGACTGTAGAAGTAGTAGGACTTGTAGGAGTTCGTAGGACTTACAGGACTTGTAGGACTTGCAGGAGTTCGTAGTTGTAGGCTTCTAAAATCTTAACGTTGACGCTCCCTCAGACCGCCATCCGGGCCCGAATTATGCGCTGCTGAGATGGTATGGACAGCTTCGTCGCGCTGGATCACTCTTTGTAAGGTTGAAGGCAAAAGATGCAAGTATATCTTCTCGCCGTCTCGGATACCTTATTTGTCGTCACAGGGCTTCCTGCTCCAACAGTCCCAACTGTCGAAGACGGAAAATGGTTGCTGGCTCGATGGCACTTGACCGATACCATTCTGGACATCTCCGTCCAAGAATTTTGGTGACCGTATTCAACGGTAGGTCTTCAAACAGGAGCATGGCAACCACCAACATTCGTTGTTTCGAGATTGACGAAATGTGTCTTACATACTCTTTTATCTTGGACGTTTTGGGGTGAAACGATCCTCTCGGCCGAGAGTGCTCGGAGGCGCCCTCCGAGAGTCGACCCTTCCGTTGTCGTGAAAAGTCCAACTTTGCATCATCGACCACCATGGTTTTTGGCTCTCTTCGCTGGTTCAGCCAAGTAGAGAGTACAACAGACGAGCAATGACGAATCCCAGAGGAACTCGTTCCGGAACGCTCTTCCGACAAGGCTTCTGCTCAGCCCAACATCTTGAAGGGCTCCAATGACGCCAGCAAGCACTGGACAGAACTCAGACTTCAGCTCCGGTGCCACAGAGTGGTAAACCGAGCCAGTAGATTCTCTTTCCTGCGATACTAGTCTGAGCATTTCGTGACCTAACTTGGTCCGAGGATTTAAGACTCAGGCAAGTCCGAAGGTTTGAAGATGCCATTGACAGCTGGGGCGGATTTTGGCTATATAGAAATCCGGATGGCTCAGGTCAAGGAGACCGCGGACGCCAGGTATAAATACACCAGGTGTCTGCCAGTTGGAATTGAAGTACACAGCAGCAACAACATCTCCAGACGAACAATCTTCTAGACCAACCACCATGTCTTCCTCCATGCGAACGATTCTCATCATTGGTTAGCATCCAACAAAACCCTCTCCTCTCATTACAACCTTCGCTAACAACGCCTAGGCGGCACCTCAGGCATCGGCGAGGCGTTCGCCAAACGATGGCACTCCGCAGGCAAGAAACTCGTCCTCACCGGCCGGCGCGAAGCACGCCTCAAAGAACTCGAGGCTGAACTCCCCGGAACGAGGACCTACGCCTTCGACATCACCGATCTGAAAGCCGTCCCAGGCCACGTCAAAGCACTCTTCGAGAAAAACCCAGACATCGACACCGTGTGGATCAACAGCGGCAAGGGCAACCTGTACTCCATCAAGGACCCGTCGTCGTTCCCTGACGAAGCGGTCATCGATGAGATCAACACCAACATCACCGGACCTATGATCATCGCCCGCCACACAATTCCCAAATTGTTGGCGAAGAGCACGCCGACGAACTTCTTGATCACTAGCTCAGGCCTTGGGTACGCTCCTAATGGGACCTTTCCCACGTACCCGCCCGGCAAGGCCTTCATTCACCACTACATGGCGGGAATCCGCGGTGCGTTGAAGGACACAAATGTCAATGTCATCGAGATCGTCCCGCCTATGGTCCGGACGGACTTCCACCAGCAGTACAGCGAAGTCTCGAAGGGTATTCCATGCATGAGCCTCGAGGATTTCGTCAATGATACGTTCAAGCAGCTGGATGGCAACAAGGCGGAGGATTTGAAGGAGGTGGCCGCTGGGTCGGCGCAGGAACGTGTGGATTTCTGGAGAGCGGGGCCGGGGAAGTATATGGAGAAGATGAAGATCCCGGGTTGAGCTCTTGTAGTCGTAGGCCTTCGACTCTCCGGCCATACAAGCAGACATACGATTATTGGCGGCGGCTGCTGCGGAAAAGTCCGGGATCGGCTTTAGTTTATAGAGTATGTTGTCACACATAAATGAAGCGCCTGTAATCGAGAAGGTTCTCATCTTATTCCATCTCATCGGGCATGTTGTCAGCCGGCCATCGGTCCACCTGTGTTCGCCCAAGAGTTGAAGCTGTCCTGCAGAAACACACTAGCAAGATCTGGCTCCAGTAAATCCGATGGCAATCCACTGCCCCAATCAATGTTCATATCGTCCAGGTTAGAGAATGATGAGGCCGTGGTTTCACCTGGCAAGAGATCAAATGCATCAAGATCGCCGAGCTCCTGGTCAATGCCTGGTAAAGCGTTGTCTTGATCCATTGCTTGTGTCTGTTGATGTTGGCTCTGGTTGTCTGATCTGTTTGCTGTGCCCATGGCCGAAAATCCAGAAGCGAGTGGTGGTTGAGTCGGTTGTGCATCAGGTCCAATAGTGCTTCCCGGCCGTTGTGAATTGTCGTCGCTGGATTGAATCAAATATGAATGCTTCTTGGCGCAGAGATGTCAGGTCAAGTGCCTCTTCGTCAATCTGAATTCAAATATCAGTCGATGGCTTACCTGCTGGTGTCGGCGCTTGATCATGGTCCTGAGCAGACCGCGGAGGAATCTTTCAGTCTGTGCAACTCTAGACCCGCCGCGAGAGGCCATGCCCCGGATGTTGTCGAAGCCGCGTCGAATGGCCGCTTTATTTCGATTATGGTCAGGCAGAACCGCTGCTGCGTCTTCGGGTGTAGGAACCCCAAGAGCACCGAAAAGTACGCAAAGAGAGTTGAATACGACTGCGCGAAATATTAGTAAACGCACATGCAAGCCGAAGGAGAGCTTGGAATCCTGACTCACAGTGAAGGTTCCACCACCATGCACCAGTCATCTTTAGTGGTCGATTGGCATCGATGGTCTCAATTTGCAATTGAGCCATTTGGACGCAGATACTGGCACTCACACGTGCGAGCTGAATGTCGACGCGAGTCGCACGAGCACTGGAGGAAGCGGTAGTAGTACTGCACTGTCCCTCATGCTGTGACGGTTCTCCGTTTGCATTATTAGAAGGGTCGGATCCCAACAGTCCTCTGCTAGATGCCTGCAAATAGGTTGTAGGGTGCCGTCCTGCAGCATTAGGCGGCCATGATGCATCCACTTGATCCTGCAAGAGGAACAACACACTTTGACGATGTAGCAAAATGCGCATACCGAGGAATCGAAGCTTCAAGACAACTTTGTGGAGGCGTAGAATGTGCGGGAGGGATGGCGATGTTTCGTCCAAGTTTTCTAGTGAGAAAGCAAGATGTGGCGGGAGATTGCGATGCCACTCTAGTAATAGAGCGTCAAGCTCAAATATGGCGTTGAGCTGCGTGATGGTATAGTGAGCGTCGTACGATTGAGAGTATGGCACCCTACTCGTCAAAGGTGATGGCGCTAATTGGGATCTGGGCGGAAGGACCGCGAAAATCTCGTCCATGATGCGGTACAGTTTCACTGTATTTACGAAGAAAGCGTTGACAGACGAAACATCGCTCGGCTGCGCCTTGTCTTCCTTGAGGAATCTATCGTCTGTTGATGAGAGCAGTTCCCGATTTCGGGTGGGTCGTGGCATATGGGCTATGCCGAAAGGGCGTCCATAGACCATGCTCGAAAGTCTGCAGTTATACGTTAGCTCGGATGTGTGATGGCGAGGCTGGGAAAAGAGATCCAAAAACCGACCGATCGAACGAGAAGCACGCCCACCAAAGGCGCTTGCAAATCTCCTTATCGAGCGTCGACAGCGATGACGATTGCCTGTCATCGCCTTCAGCTATTCGGTCCAAGCCCAAGCCTTGGGACATGCGCGTTGCAATACCAATGGCCATCCAATGCTCGTTCGTACGTAAAGTGCCTTGCTGATACTGCGCCGCCAAGAGCAAGACCTGCACCATAGGTACGCTACAAAGTCGGTGGGAGTTGGCAATGACAAAGCCATTGGCTCTCAAGTAGAACTTCTGGCCCACATCATACACATTCGGCAATGGGGCGTCATCGCTTGTGTCGTACAGTTCGCACGCGATGGCAAAGATGAGGTTCAACTGTGCGAGCCACATTGGATTCAGTGGTTCATCCGAAAGCCAGGTGTCTTGGAATTGTTGCCGGATACGTTTCTCGACCAAGAAAGGCCAGGTGGGGAGAATGATCGAGAAGTATCTCTCAAGCAATGCGGAGGCAATGTAACGCTGAGGTAAGTAGCTGAGGCTCGACCCATCCATGTACGACTTGAGTGCGGAGATGCAATCGTCGGTGTTACTGTGGACGGGATTTTCCATGTTCCAGATATTGCTGGAACCAGCCGCAGTAGAAGCACCGCTTTCACCAACTTGTTGAGATCGAGACATAGTAGAGGGCGACGGCTGCGAAGGGTCTACGGCTCTGACATTTCTCCCATCATCCTCTGAAGCAGTCAAGTTGCGGGCGAAACGGAAGGTGGAGGCATCCTCGAACCCGGTGTTGCTGACATGCGAGTCATTTGGCGACACGTACTCAACCATTCCATCAATGATAGGAAGCGCTGCCCCATCATCCAGGTCGTGATCTTCCTCGTCACTAACGAGTGGCGAAGAAGTAGATGCAACGGCGGGCCCGTCTTTGGTGCGATCGTTGATCACTTTGGCCGAGCCGGACGGACCAGCATGAGCACTAGCGCTGGCACTGGCTCCCATATCAGGTAGGTACAGGATCCCATCACGCGCGTTTTTGTGAGTGGCTTGATCTTGAGAAGTTACGTTGGGAACATGTTGTTGTTGGTCCACGTTGATGGCCAACCGCTGTTCGTACTCTTTCAGCTTGGCTTCCAGATCATCTACATGTCTGCCATCTCGAGCAGGCTATCAGTAATGTCTCAGTAAAGCATCCTTGACGGCATACATGGAGTAGTACCCGCCACAGAAGGGACGGGGCGGCTGATCTCGAGCTCTTACCTTTGCGAGCAAGTGGCTCTTCGATATGCGGGAGGATAAACACATGCCTTGCCTCCGCTGACGCATGTAGAGCACGCCGGCCGAGCCGCATCGCATCGTACCTTGCGTTGCTTGCACTCCGCACATGCCTGGTGCGCCGGATCTACTCGCCGACGCTTGCGTCGTGGCCCTTGACCTCCGTCGCTCTCGTCCATGATGGTCGGCTACAGGATGCGATAGACATCAGATGAGAATGGTATGGTGCATGACCGCCAACACCAACGTGATGTATATATTGCACTCCAGTATGGAGGGCATGCTCAATACGGCATGGATGGGACTTGGACTGACGTTGCCTCTAGTCGCACGCACCACCAAGCACTATACCCTTTAGAGGTTCGGGGGCGGGAAGGATCGGGACGGCGCCCACAAGAACAGACTTTGCCACGGCTAAAGAACATCACCCTTCTCCTACACCAACGTGTACATCTTTTCTTCGAACATGGTCCTTTGACAACAATCTACCAGCTCGTCATCCATGATCCCACGAACGTAGACCAAGCCCATGAAATGCCAAGCATTGGCTCCATTCCGACGCACGATCATCGGATAGCGACTGCCAAATGGAAGAACAACCTCATCATCGTTGACGATATCCGGCGGTCCAACCCCAAGAAAGCCAGCCTTGGTGATGAAGAAAGCAGCTTCCTTAAAACACTCGGTCAGGTGCATGGACGCGAACAACATGGCTCGAAACGACCGCAAGATTTCGCCAATGAAGTCTGCAAGCGAGCTGTCGTTGTCGTTTTCAATCTTCTCGAGGCGTTTGAACGCGCCGGGTGCGCTCTCACGCAAGGATTTGGCGTTCCATGGTCTGATAAGCCTGTCCCATTCTTTGAAAAGTGCAAGCACCGCACCGGTGCTAATGGGACCCTCGGCGATCTTCTGTGCGATCTTCTGGGTTGATGAAGGAGTGGCGGGAGTTGCTCCCAGACGTCCATACGCACCAGAGCAGTATTTGATGAAGTCAAAGACCCTTCTCTCCGACTCGCTGAGTGCCTTCCGATCCAGGAACGCCATCAGCTTGTTGGTGTGCGAGCCCAGCATGGTCTGAGAGATCGTATGAAAAGCATTGCTTGTCGCCGAATGTGGATCGTCCAATTGGGTTACAGAGCCGATCGTGTCGAATTTCAGACCGGCCAAATTCAGCCGCTGGCAGCGATCATCGACAGACCAGGAAGCCGTTTTGCCAGGCTGGAGCGTGGTCCAGCCTCTCCAGCTGTCGTCCTGTCTGAAAATGGCAGAAGTCACACAGGATGCAATCGCTGCGAGCATTTTGGCATTCCTTTCCACAAGACCTTTGCCCAGCTTCAACTGGAATTGGAAAGCAGAGAATTTCGGTGGCCTATATTTCGTCGATTCGCCCTTCTGTCGGAAGGTGAAGTCCACTGCCCACGAGGGATAGTCTCGTGGTGTTGATGGACCTCTAGACACCAATCCCAATATCGCCAGGGTGCCACTTGCTTCAATGTCTGCAATCGTAGCTTTCGAAAACACGGTCGATTCCGGAGCGTCGTGGTCACGGCATATCAAATTCTGCTGCTTTTCAGGCAACGAGGTGACAATGCTGAATACCTTGTCTTGCGGGTTCTCTGTCTCGGTATTCCGCAGCAAGAATGCCATTGAGAGAAAGCTGCGCTTGAAATTCAGCTCCCTCATTATCGTCATCATAATCAAATGCGAGGCACTATCGCCCGACTTGCCATCACCGAAGAAGTAGAGCACAGGAATCATGTCGAATACCAGCGAAGGCAGCATATTGCCAATCAGATCATCGAAGGCGATCCTTTCGCGTCCCAGAAGTGCCACTGGATCTTTCCATGCCAGAGCATACTCCTCAAGCACCCAGGACCTCGTCCACCAAGGACTGACATACTCGTTGCTGGTGCTGATGGCGCGAGCAACATCTTGGGACTGTTTCTTGAGTTTGCGGAGAGCCCACAAGCTAGCCTCCTTTTCTGACCGAACGAATGAAAGATCCACACCAGGACTGGGCTCTCCTAGCCATACCAGCACGTTGCGAGCTTGCCCATAGATCTTAGCAAGCAGTCTAAGCTGTGGCGTCTTCTCGTCTTTGTTCTGCTGGTCGATGCAAATCTGGTCCACCCACAATCGACACTCTCCGGTTGGCTGTCTGAGATTGCGAAGGGCCTTGGCCAGATTCGGTGTTATCTTGTAGTCGTCGATGCCGTTCACGCAAATCTTTTCGGGCTCTTCGCCATGGCCCCAAACGTACGATAGAGCATCGTAGTTGGCTGCTGCGTGGGATGCTTCGTCGGTTATAGGTTTTAAATCATGTCTGACCAATCTGCAGACTATTGGATCACTGACAGCTCCGTGAAGCAGATCCAACAGCCGCGTCTGTCGCTGTGGATCGATTGGTATGCTCTTGTGCACTTTCGATGGCTGTTGCCGCCCTTGATCTGCGGTAAAGCTTGTCTTCTCCAAGGACATGTCTCGCTCGTGTAAAGAAAATTTGGACTATTTGCACGAAAAACGTTTTTCAGGCCCCGTTATCAATCGCAAAAGCAACTCTGGCAAAGTTCAAGGCCGCAAGTCTGTGACCAAAAGCGCCTTTGAGGCTCAGCTCGGACAGTGCCAAGCTCTTCTCGCGACTTCATCGCTCGATCTTTGTGGAGCCTGCATGGATTATTTGCCAATTAAAACAATCAACCGGCAGCCTGCAGCACATTTTACAAGACCGGTAGCTGGTGTGTGTGGATTGCAGTATAGCTGAGCCTTGACTACGCTGATCCAGTGCAGGATAAGGACTAACAGCGTCCGGCCCAGCCTCGTGAGTCTGGATATCGATTGGACTATCGGGTACAGGCGGCGAATGTTTTCCTCGCTTGGACATATGATATGAGTCCGCAGGAGGTGCGAATGAGTGCTCCGCAGTTAAACAATGGCATCAGAGCCCGAGCCACTCCTCTCGTCCTTGGAAAACTCGAGCAGCTCTCCTCCTCAAGCGACCTGATGCCATCGAACAATTTTTTCCAGGGGACGGCCCCTTCGCTTCAAGCCCAATGGTCCAACCCCAGCGACATCTTCACAATCCTCATGATCATTGGAGGCGACACGGTGCATGCAGCTCTCGCACAAGTGTGCGCAGGTCCAATCCCCAATCTGGCGCCGGCATCTTTCTCTTTCGGCTGTGTCTCCTATGCAGTATCTGCCATGCGTTCTGCAGTCGGTCACCACCGTCTGATGCCCGCACCTGATTTCGCCTGCAAGATTATCAACTTGAATACCGGCTATGCGCGTACCAATCATTCATGGATCCTTTCCCGTTTGCTTCGCGACTTCGAGTACTGGTGTGGCGATGCGTGCAAGGAGTCGAAACGGGAGAAGATCCATGAGATGAAGCGAAAAGGCAAGGGTGACCAGAGGCCATTACGCATCAGCTTCTGGTCCTGTATGAACGAGTCACACATCTTGGAAGGCCGCGGTGATCGGGCTTACTGGATTGGCATCCTCGTTAGCTTGGTCCAGATCGGAATCTCCACCATTCCCTGGGCTTTATGGAACGAATGGAGCATCTGCCTTTTTACGATTGCCGGCACCGTGCTGGCATATTGCAATGGACTGTCCTCGCAATGGTCTGAGGAAAAAAGTGGCAATCGGGCGCTTAGCCATCGACAGCGATTTTGCTTGACAGTCGGCAATGGAGTCGATGAGGCCATTGTAATCGAATGCGAGAAAGGCTCGGTCAACTTAGAGGCCTTGGCTGGTCCTCAAGTCGTTGTCAGCCACCCGCTTTGGACTAGGACTTGGACGTTCATCCTTGCCTTCTTATGGATTGTCTTTTTGGTTTCAGTCGCAGGCTGGCAGCAGCATACGTGGTTCCTGATCGGAGTTGGAATAAGCGGGATGATACACAACACTCTTGTCTCCGGGATGCCAAGGACGCCATCAGCATGGGGGCTTCAACTTGAGCTACGTGAGGTCTTCATTGCAGACAAGACGATGGAGACTTTGGTGAGCTTGGAGGAATACAGTCCAGGCGCTGGGCGTGTGATGCTGGCCGAATTCTTCCCTGGTGATCTCTGGCCTCGCGAGGAGCGATTCTGGAAGTACGCACGACGTCGCGAGATGGCACGTAAAAGAGACCGACATGACCCTGAACCATGGGCTATGCCACCCTTGCGTCGGCCAGACGGGCGTTCAAATGACGATGACATACCAGAGGTCGGGCCATACCGAGCGGCAGAGAAGGTTCGCCCTCAGCTTGATTCAGCGCAGAGTACTTATCGGCCTTTGCAAAGGGACATGGCTTGAAGATAGATGAATCGTTCCAGTGTACTAGTAGTCAGTGCACCAAGGCTGGCGAGTGTCGGACAATGCGAGTGAATAGCTAGCGAGTCGTGGAATGAAGCATCTTGTTCATCAACGTCTCGTTCGGAGACAAGAAGTTCGTGCTCATGGCCATACTCGAGCATACTTTGATGTAGTACAATGCCGGACCACCAGCTCCCTGCTGCATGCACTACAATTTTAGGATCTCATGTATGTGATTTGCTCGGAGTAGACCACCGAGTACAGAACATGACACTTTCGACATGCTCGGACCCCTTTTCCGAGGCCAGGGGAACGTCACTACATGCCACTGGACCCGAAAGACGAATCTCATTCGGCCTCCCTAAGACGTACGGCTCTTTGCAATATTACTGAGCACGAACGTCAGGATCAGTTAACCCAGTACGATGTCAGCAAAGTGAAGATCGGTCAGCGTGCGAGCGTTGAGAATCTAACAGCATTCGAATATACGTGGATATGTAGAAGGAACGTTGTTCTCCTGATCCTTCTTTCCTCATCTAGACTTCGTCTCGAGTCGTCTAATAACAATGAGTGCAAGCAGCAGGCTAGAGCACAACAGCCAGATCAGAACCAATCCTCCACGATACGACAAATCTTCTTACGACTGACTGACCTTGCTATGAATAGCCTTCGCAGCAGCGGCAAAGCAAGCCGCATCGTTGATAGGATCTACCCAGAATATCAGGACCAGCCCTACGAGGAGGATATCCATCCCACTCACCGAGTTCCTCCTGCGCCGCTGCGGCGGCACAGATTACCAGCGATGGTGCGAGAGCAAGTAGGCATGCTGGGTTCTGTGTCAGCTTGGTGATTGCGGTTGTGCTGTGGAGTGTAGGTTCACGAACGGCGGACATGGCATCCAAAGATGCTAAGTTTGGAGACGGTTTCGTTGGCGACTTGGACGAAGTTGACGATGGGGTCTGCAGATGATGGTGCGGTTTGAGCGATGGCGAGGGCTGGGAGGCCGAGAGGGAAGAGGGTGGAGAATTTCATTTTGAGATTTTACGTAGGCTGAAGGGGAATGTGCGAGAGGAAATCGATGTATGGTGAGAACGCAGGTAGGGTGTTGGGTTGAAGTTTTATATGTACTGATCTTGCCGCTGAAGATTCGCCCAGATCGTTTTTGGTGATCGTGTTGGTTCTTAAGTCGCTTCTTCTGCAATGTGACCAGATTCTGCAACGAACCGATGCGCCTGCGACGTTGCCAGACACCATTCATGTGTACCCATATTGCTCATTGACCTCGTCCTTCGCTCTCAAGTCATCGCACGTGGACCATTCGAATGGTCGACGAAGGGCTTCCTATGGATAGCAGTCATTGCTCTCGGATGAGCTGACGACGCATTTCGGTCCTTTATCGAAGGTTGCCAGTCGAACGCGACGCTGATGGCCATGTCGTTGGTGGAATAACAGTGCAGACCACATTATCCCAGACAAGCTTCACCAAGCTTTTGCGAAGCTCATAGCCAAGGAGCCTTAGTATGATCCTATTGATCAGGGTCTGGAGTTAGTCTGCATTGGACCGAGACCTTCAAGGTCTGCTAGAGGTTGGGTCGAATTGAGGCATTTGCTTGCCAATGGGAGGTCGGCATGTACGAGGAAGTGGAAGTTAAATCGCAACTACCCCTAGCCCCGTGGCAAATCCCGTCAGTAGCCGGGGACCTTCCTCATGCCTCTTGTTGGACTTGGAGGTTGCGGTATCTTCTTGCCAAGCGGAAAATTACTGACAGACGTACCTATTTGGGATAAGAGGCTCACCAATGGGCCGTCGACAGCTGGTAGTGCTAGCGAGTTTAGCCAACGGGATCAAACACTTGCGCGAGCAAGGCGAATCATCGCAGGTAGACCAGCCTGTCGTCGCAGCGTTGCATTGTCCCTGTGGTATTCTTGACATGCGTTTGATGTATCTCGATCCGTAGGCTTTGTCTGCTATGCGACTCTCATGGCCGTTTGAGGTCGCAGTGAGCATGTTTGTCGCTCCAAGCCTTTCCAATCTGGACCAGAGCGGAAACACATCGGTTCTCATAGGCGGAAGATCTCGAAGTACTGGAGGTAATGTCAGTAGTCGCGCATCTGTCTCGAGTCTCGGCGTTGCTCCTATCCTCAGAGACCACGATGGTGAGAACATAAAAGGCCAGGCTCGTCACCTTCTTCAGCTCCTTTCATCAGCAACTTCAATCTCAAGCACCTCGATCAAGGCCAAGATTGCCTCAATCATCAAACACAATGCAGTTCTCAAGGCTCGTTCTGCTGGCTCTTCCAGCCATCTCACTCGCGGCACCAGCTGTGGTTGCTCGCCAGGATGACACCCAGTCGAGCGTCGTCATCGAGAACTTCGTTGCCAATGCCAACAGCACCATCAGTCAATTGAGCATTTTGCAATGCAATATCAAAGGTTTGAATCGTCCTTCTAGATGACTTGCTCGCTGTCGCCTGATGCTGACATACGTGTAGGATGCGTTGAGGCTCTTGCACCTCTTCTCGCTGCGTGCGCCATTGCTGCGGCTACCGAGGGTAGAGGTGAGATAGAAGCGCTCGTTCATGTCTTTTCTAGAGGTGACGTGGCTGATTCTTGAGACGCAGATACCGCGAAGGACGCTACTTGCGTGGCCGATGCTTACCAGGACCTCAGCCCCAGCAAGAAGGTAGGCCATTCCAAAGACACGCGGGCTGAACCAGATTGAGGACAGATCTGACAAGTGTTGCAGCCAGCCGAGTGCAACCATTGCTACAAGTAGGCGTGAGCCGACGCAGGGATGGAGAGCATCGAGAGACATCGATCGGTGCCAAAATAGTTCGCAACCTAGTCAGAGTCCACATAATGCTCCATTCTGATCATTCTTTACCGCTTCACAGTCAGCTTTTGATTTCTCCGTTGTTTCGTTGAGATTCCTCATGTACTGCTCGAAGGACGGATGATCGAGCAAGTGCCAAAAACCGGTATTCGCAGTTGCTGCATGCAAATCATATGCGAACCTCGAGGAACATAGGAGTATGATTAGTGCTCTTGTCGCCTTCAACATTCAAATCAGCGGGAAAATTGCGAGAGCAATACCTTTGCACAGAGAGGAACGTGAAGCCCAACCACGGATGAGGTTTGGGCCAAGAATACGGAAGACCATACATAAATTCCTAGCCCAGCGGAAAGAACTCCGACCCACGTGACGCGACGGCTCTCTCGGTCTCCGCTCAGCACTCCCGCACCTCCACCAGTTCTCTCCAATCCAATCCCAAACCCTCCCATCTCCCGTCAGACGCAAATCACAGATCGAACGCACGACCTGCATCTTGGCATCATCGAAGCTCTTGCTCCGCCGCACCGCCACGAGGGCCAAGATGCCGCTTTCATTGGCAAGCTTGCCCGTGTTGCCCACCTTGCGACCAACGACGGCTTGCTCTCGAACCGCGGAGTGGGTCATATAGCTGAGAAGGACGACGTGCCGCGATGGAGATAAGGAATGCGGTGGCGTTTGGCACTCACGAGGACACCACGGTTTCTCAAGGATTTGGCATGCAGGACACGTCTTGAAAGTCTCTACTAATAATCATCATCTGGCTGTAAGCAGAGGAGTTTCGATCCTTTCTTTCTTACTCGATTTGTTATACTTCTCTTCTCTTGTCTCGTGTGTGGCGATATATATCTTTTGTTTGAAACCCATCAAGAGTACCACCTCCATCCCCAGAATCAAACACCCCACTACCTACGCAACAAAGCCGAAATCTCAGCTACTACAACCAAAATGACAACCCTCCAACCCACCACCACCACCACCCAACAAACCCCCCGCCCCTCCACCGAAACCGACCGCCGACACCTCCTCTCCCCCTCGGGCGCAACCTCCCTCCTGTCCTCCACCCAAACCACCCCCCGCGCCTCCCTCGAAAACCCCCCACAACTCCGCCGCGGAACCCTCGCCGACCCGTCCACAACCCAACACCCCTACCGCGGTTTCCCCTCGGAAGCCGCCTACCTCGCCGCCTTCAACGAGTGGGCCGAGAGCAAGAAGTACGTCCAGCACGATACGAACCTGGTGGGGTTCTATGGCGAGACGACGATGCAGGAGTATGCGGCGCGGCCGAGGCAGGAGTTTGGATTGAGTAAGCGGTGGAGGGAGAGGAAGGCGAAGAAGGAGGCGAGGAGGGCGAGTGCGGTTTGAGATGATGATTTCAGGTTGTGGAATAGATGGCGTTGAGGGATGTGTGTATGAGAATGACGACAGACATGTTCAATGAGAATAAACAGAATGAAAGAGGCTTTGAAGATCATATCGCCGAGTATCTGCCATTTGCACTGCATCCTAGCACGTCTCTGGTGCTCTATCATACAGTATGAGTACATGCCGTGAGGCTGCCATCTCTCAAACCTGCCTGCGCCAACGCTAATGCATTTCATTTTATCCCTCCAGTTCGCCGTCCCAAAACCATGCCGACCCATACACATTACGCCTATCGGTACCGTCATGACCATGCCTCGATATTTTATACTCCTGCCGCTCCGTGGTGCATCGCTTGTGTGCTACACATGCATGCGCGCAAAGCTGCTCGAGGTAACATTAGCATCGTCTGAATCTGCTTCATCTTCTTCTTCTTGGTACTTCTCCGTGAAAACTTTGCGTAAGTCTTGTCTGGAGACGGTGCCTTCGTCGTCTTTGGTCATGTACTCCCAGCACATGAACTGCCAGTTGAGTTCCTTGCGCCAGCAGAGACCGTAGCCGAGGCCGACAGGACCCGAGTCGTTTCTAACCATCTCAGAGGTCAAGCCACCTGTCTTGGGCATGCGTTGCTTGAAGATGACACGACCGACTCTGCTGTGGACCAACGCCATCGAGCACATGATGCACGGCTCGTGGGTGAGGTAGATCTCGAGTCGGAGGCAGAGGTACCCATCTGGCTTGAGGTTGTCGCGCTCGAAGTACTCCTTCTCGAGTGCGGTGATGGGAAGGTCGGAGAAGAAAGCGTCGCGAGCGTTGGTGTCATGCTCGAGACCACCCTTGGTGAAGTTGTTTTCCGCTTTGGCGGCGGCTTTGGTGACTGTCTGTGATGCACAACGTAAGCGCTTGCGACCAACCATACCGACGGCTCTCATGACAGCGTGGCCCATCATGTTGCCCTTGCAGCAGGCATCTGATGGATCGTTGGCGACGGCATTGGCTTGTGGCTTGTAACGGGCATCTCCGGCAACGGCAATGATTTCGGTCCGGCCTTCGACACGCTCGACGATGACACATCCTGGACCAGCGCCGATACCTTGTCGCTTGGTCTCATCGCCAGCGGTCTCCGCGAGTTTGAATGCTGCCTCGACGCCGATGTTCTCACTCTCTGGATTCTGCAATTCGTCCTCAGCCTTTCTAATGCTGGACGGGTGAGCACCGAATGGGTTGGTCTTGCGGTAGAATGTTGGCCAGTAATCTTCAGACCACTCTTCTGCTTGCGACTGGCTTGTCGGGGCCAAGCGAGGAACGGTGATTTCCTTGATCTCGAGTGGGTATGCCCAGGAGTCGGCGGATGAGCAGAAAGGGGTGTGTTCAGAAAGGACTTCGTGCAGTCGTGCAACATCTACGACCTTGGTGGGGCAGACAAGGAGGTGGAGGGTGGACGGGCGCGCGTTGGCTCGCGATCGGTTGGGGTTGGAGTATTCCCAGGAGGTGGTCGCGGGTGCCTGCATGACAGACAGTGGCGTGGATTCCCAGGCACGGGGAACAGAGTACATCTCTTTGACGAGATCGCGCTTGCCGAGGACATGGCCGGGGAGGTACTTGGGCTTTGCGAAGCGACGGAGGTGTTGCAGGTCGATGTCGTCCTGGCCGGGGATGTTGTCCTTGATGACTCTGATACAAGGTTAGCAAGCAGTTGAAGATGCAAATGGTGCTGACCATACCTCAGGATCCCTTCAGCATGCTTACTAGGCAGCTCAACGGTCCAAACTTGGATGGTTTCGTTGCCGAGACGGCACTCTTCTTTGGTCTTGAGATGCACCATGTGTCGCTTGGCGACGGCATCGTCGACGATCTTGGAGTCGCGGCGGAGGGCGGCCATGAGTGCGGTGATGTTGGTGGAGCGGAGGACGAGGTTGAGGACATAGCGGAAGAGGACAGCAAGCGCCGCAAACAGCGTCGCTTTATTCACGCCCTCGGCGAGGAAAGAGCGCAACGCCCTCCCCAGCAACGCCATCTTCGCAGGCGCACTTTGGGAAAGAACAGTGAAGGCTCGGCCAATAAAATATACCGTCTCCAGGTCGCCAAGCAAAAAGTGGGGCGGTCGCGTCGCGTAATCCCTGCCCGGTCAAACGCTGCTTCGACTTCACCTCGCTCGCCCGTTGCATAGCCTCACCATGGGCCTGTCGATGCTGCCGGACGAGCTGCTGCTGTCGCTGTCGGACCAGTGGCCGTGCCGAGATGCTCAAGTGAAGCAGCTGGCGGCGCTGCTGTCGGTGAGTGAATCGAATGTCTCGGAAGGAATTCACGTACTGAGAAGCAGCAGCCAACACTTCCAAGCCCTTCCACACTGGTGGTGTACGGTCCTCGCGCGAGCGGCAAGAGTGGAATGGTCAAGTCGTATCTGGAGAAGAGTGGTCTGGATCATGCGGTGGTTCGATGTCGGGAATGTGTCACGGGACGCCACTTGCTGGAGAAGATCGTCAGTGAGGTGTTCGATGCCTTGCATTCTCAGCATGTGAACGGCGATGTGGAAGCGCCGCCGGGACGATGCGAGAACCTCAGCTCATTGTCTGTGCACCTGCAGAGGCTGCTCGAGAGACGACAAAAGTTTGTGCTCGTTCTCGACGGCGTGGATAAGCAACGAGAAGCCCCACCGACTCTGCTACCGGCGTTGGCACGCTTGGGTGAGGCGATACCTCAACTCACTGTAATACTCACTGTGCGGAATCCACCACCTCGATTTCTTCATCATGTCGGCGTACCGCATCTTCACTTTCCACCATACGGACGAACTCAGTCAATTCACATTGTGTCTCGCAAGCCTCCAGACATCTTCCTGGAAGCTCCTCCCGACGATATGGACTACGATGACGAGACGCACGAAGAGGATAAAGCATGGCTATGGCCACGGTTCTGCGCCGCTGTGTGGGATTCACTGGCTCAAAATGCAGCTCGGGATCTCGCGGCGTTTCAAGAAGCATGCCACAGGCTGTGGAGACCATTCGTTGCCCCTGTCATTAAGGGTGATTTTGGTACGCGGGACTTCAGCCGCTTGGTGGTTGCGCAGAGACGGTTATTTCAGGACGAGAGTGTTCTGCTTGACTCTATTATAACAACGACGAACGGCGCTGCCGTGCTCTCGAAGAGCAAGACTCACGAGTTGCCTTACTATGCCAAATGGCTGCTAGTCGCTGCGTACCTGGCGTCGTTCAATCCCACCAAGCTTGACGCACTCTACTTCATGAAAAGTACGGAGAAGAAGCGTCGCAAGAAAGGAGGCGGGGTTGCCCGTTCTGGGGGTAGACCAAGCCAGGTCAGGAAGATTCCTCGACACCTGCTAGCGGCATCAGCATTTACACTCGATCGTCTGCTTGCAATCATGCATGCGATCCTGCCTGATGACATTCGAACGACGATCGACATTTACAAACAGATAGCGACGCTGTCCAGTCTTCGTCTACTTGTCCGCGCTGGAGGTATCGGCGGCAGCGATCCTCTCGAGCCAGGAGGAAAGTGGAGAGTCGGACCAATGGTGACTTGGGAGCATGTTCAGAGCATTGCGAGGAGCATCGACTTCAACTTGACGGACTACGTTGCCGAGTGAAGAACATACGACATGATGAGTACTTGGCCTCGCTCTCTCAATAAAAGATACCTTGAAAGTACTTGACCAGCTCCGCCACGGCATCCTTGCTCAAAGACGTCACTGTCCCTATCCACCCATCTGGCCTCAACACCACAACTCCGCCTGAACTTGCATCGATTCCATACCTCTGATACGCATTCTGCTTGCTGTCGTCGAAATATGCTCTGCCGAGCGGATCATGACCCAATACCTCCCAAGTGGATGGTGCTGTGGAATTGAGTATGGTCAAAAACTCTACCGATTCTGCAAACCATGTCAGCACTCATCGACTTACGCATCGATTCGAATGATCTCACTATTTGCTCGCAATGTGATCAATGCTGTCGATTGGAGAGCGGCAGCATGGAACTCAGATTCTTTCGTCAGAGCTGTATCACCTGCAAACACCACGACATGGAACATAGCAGAGTTTCGTGTCTGCTGTATCAGTCTCGTCTTCTCAAATGTACCTGGCGTCACAAGATCAATGTCTGGTCCTCTTTGCCCCGGTGAAAGCGCGCCTCTCTGCGAGCCAGTCCGATTCAGAGAGTTACTCTCTTCGAGATCATAGAATATCCCTAGACCAGAGCTGAAAGATGCCGCCTCAGCCATGATGTCTCCAAGTATGGCATTGACATCTGTGTTTGGATCGCCGGACCAGTTCTCTGGCAAGCGATTGGTCATCAATCGGCTGATATCCTTGTCATACTGGATGAGTCTCTGCACATTGGGCAGTCGCTCCGCCTGATATGTCCGGAGCAGATCGAAGTCTGCTGCTCCACGCAGTACAAGGCTCAGCTTCCATGCCAGGTTGACACTATCGTGAATGCCAGTGTTCATGCCCTGGGCTGCTCCGCTGCTATGTGTGTGGCAAGCATCTCCTGCCAAGAACACGCAGTCTTTGACGAAGAAACTTTCTGCAATCCGCTGGCCGACTGAGTAGATCGTCCACCAGTCGACACACTCGATCTCCAGGTCGAATGGTTTCACAGCGGCTTTGGCCTCCTTCACGGCGGCAGCTTCATCAAACACTTCGTATGAGTTCGCATGCTTTTCCGTGAAGGCATATCCAATCCGAGTTCTTCCACGGTCCAGACCCACCCAGAGCACATTGCCGTGTGTCGGAGATTCTATTGCGCAGTATGTTCTTGGTTTTGGCACGTTGGTCTTGACCAGACCATCGATTCGAACCCATTTGTCTGCGCTTGTGCTGCCTTGGAATGGAATCTGCAGCATGCGCCGAACCGAGGAGTGTCCGCCATCGCATCCGACAAGGAACTTGCACTTGATCTTCGAGTCCTGTCCAGTCTTTTCATTCTTGAGAGTAGCGGTCACTTTGTGACAAAGTGCAGGAGCTGTCTCGTCAACGACAACATCAAGCAGGCTGAAAGGGGCCTCCACTTCGATACCATGCTCCCTTAGTGCCTCTCGAAAGACATCCTCCTGATACTTCTGTCGCAGCACCAATGCAAAATCCCAAGCAGTATCACTCATCGACGTCTCCATAAAGCTCCATCCCCGACCTTTGACTTCTTCACCTTTCGAGTTGTACGTGACAGTATTTCGGCAGGCGAAGCATTGTTGGGCTAGTCTTTCGGCGAGGCCAAGTTGATCGAGCAGCTCGCTTGTTCTCGGGAAAAGGGTGATCGCTCGACCGTATGCTTGCTGAGATGTGGCTTTCTCGTTCTTGTCGATGATGGCGACTGAGACGCCACCGAATTTGGCCAGTTGGAAGGCAGTGACAAGACCAACAGGCCCGGCGCCAACGATGAGGACGTCGACTTTCCGAGTCTCTTCTGCCATTGCCGGTGAATCGAGTCAATGGAGATGATGTCGAAGAAGTCTTTAGAAAAGGTTCGATCGCAACAGCGGGTTACCGGGCAACATGTACAGGCATCATAATCGTGTCTGATGGTCCAAAACGTGCGTTACTGCGTTTCCCACCTATCTAGAATCCGTCAGACCTCGAGTACACCAGCCGGTTCAATGATGTGTCGAGAATTGGTACCTGCAGCTTCACTGATAAGACGCCGATAGGCAGAGCTGATCGTACAGCTTCCTCCGGCGAACAATCTATTACAAGCTATCGATAGCACAGCACCGTGTAACCGCAACGACACTTGACTTCAATTGAGCCAGTTACATGTGATTTTGACCATGGCGGAGCAGGTCTTCGATCTTTTGATTATCAATGGTGTCGTCGTCACCACCGATGAGACCAGAGAAGTTGATATTGCTGTGATTGGGGAGAAGATAGCTGCTGTTGAAGATCGTGGCAGCTTTAAGAATGCTCAGGCAAAGAAGATTATCGATGCTGAAGGCGGGTGGGTGATGCCTGGTGGGATTGTGAGTGCAATGACCATCGAATGAGACTACAATATGCTGACCGAGCGACTTAGGACGCACATGTAAAACTGATCGAGAAGCAATCGATAATTGTAAGTCTAATCATATGCAGGTCCACCTCCAAGAACCACAACTCTTCGGCAAAGGCTCCAGCTGCGACACATTCGAGACAGGTACCAGATCAGCCATATGCGGCGGTACGACAACAATCATAGCATTCGCCCCTCAATCCAAAACCGAAAACAGCCTCCTCGACGCCCTCGCCCGAACGTACGCCAAAGCCGAAGGAACATGCTACTCAGACTACTCTTTCCACCTCCTCGTCGGCAACCCATCTGAACAAGCATTGTCCGAATTTCCCATCCTGCGCTCCAAAGGCATCTCCTCCCTGAAAATCTACATGACCTACGAAGCGCTGCAACTCTCCGACTACCAAATCCTCGACGTCCTCTTCGAAGCCCGCCGACACCGAATCACCACCCTCATCCACGCGGAGAACAACGACCTCATCCTCTGGATGACGCGCAAACTCGAAGAACGCAACCTCCTCGCCCCCAAATACCACGCCACCTCGCACCCCCCACTCGCCGAAATCGAAGCCACCTACCGCGCCATCTGCCTCTCGGAGTTCATCGACGTCCCCATCCTCCTCGTGCACGTCTCCTCCCCCACCGCCGCCGAAACCATCCGCGCCGCGCAGACCGAGCGGAACCTCCCCATCTACGCCGAAACCTGCCCGCAGTACCTCTTCCTCACCAAACACGACCTCGACAAACCCGGCTTCGAAGGCGCCCGCTGCGTCTGCTCCCCTCCTCCCCGCGACTCCCCCGCGGACCACGCCGCCCTCTGGCGCGGCCTCTCCAACGGCACCTTCACAATCCTCAGCTCAGACCACTGCCCCTTCCTCTACGACGACACCACGACCGGAAAGAAAACCTGCATCACCGCCCAGCACCCCCAGGGACACTTCAAATACATCCCCAACGGCATCCCCGGCGTCGAAACCCGCCTCCCCCTCATCCTCTCCGCCCTCACAACCTCCCCCTCCCTCCTCCCCCTCCAAAAATTCGTCCAAACAACCTCCACCAACCCAGCCAAACTCTACGGCCTCTACCCCCGCAAAGGCGCCCTCCTCCCGGGCGGCGTCTCGGACGCAGACCTCGTCATATGGTACCCCCCGCCGGGCCTGGAGCCTTTCGAGCTGAGGAATGAGATGCTGCATCATGCGTGTGATTATACGCCTTATGAGGGCAAGGTTGTGCGGCAGTGGGCGCGGTGGACGGTTTTGAGGGGGAGGGTGGTGTGGGAGAGGGATGGGGTGGGACTTGTGGGGAGGAAGGGGGAGGGAGTGTTTGTGGAGAGGGGGGGGAGTTCGTTGCGGGGGAGGGTGAGGGGGGAGGAGTGGGAGGTTAGGGGGTTTTGATGAGTTTGATGATGATTGGGGGTTTTGGGTAGGTAGTTAGTTGTTGTTCTTGAAAGGTTTTTTTTAAAGGGTTTGATTTGATTTTGACGCTTGCTGCTGTACAGATTATATATTTTTACATTTCTTCATCTTTTGGGTATCATTTCCTCCCTTGTGACTTTGATAGTGCTCACCAATGCCAACCCCAACCCCCTACAGACCTATATTACTCAAACCCTCGCCTCCATCGCAATCTCTTTTTGCACCCACTTCTCCAACCCACCCCTCGCAATAATCTCCTGCACATTCGGCGGCAACTCGCCCACCTTCTGCGTCCACGACTCCCCACCTTCGCCCTCCTGAATCACAACCTGACTCCTCCTCACATCCCATGTAAACGTCCAGCCCGTCCGTACGGTAAGTGGCTTCTCGACTGGCTTGCTTTCAGGCGCAGGCGGAGGCGAGTCTAAGCTCTGGCTGTTCTGCGAGGGCTCAGTAATCGGTTTCTTTCCCGCTTGGCCAGTCGCAGCGGGTGCGTTGTCGTTGAAGGCGGATCGAAGTCTCTCGATGAGTTTGGGGACTTCGACGCCCATCAAGGCGTTGTTGATAGAATTCCTGCTGAAGATGTTGCCGAAGCTGCCGGAGACGACGAGTGGTAAACCTTTGGCGAGGATCGCAGTCGCGGCTTGTTCTCTTGACGAGCCGCAGCCGAAGTTGAAGCCGGAGACGAGGATGTCGCCTGGTTTGGCGATCTTGGCGAAGTTGGTGTCGTAGTTCTCCATTACGACTGTGGCCATCTTGGCGGGGTCTGAGCTGAAGGCATCGTCGTAGGTATATTTGCCGGGATAAATCGCATCGGTGTTGACGTTGTCGGCATTGCACCAGACAATTTCGCCAACCACCTTTTCTGGGAAGCCAGGTAGAATTTCGGTCAGTCCAGTAGACGCCTCTTCCTGTGGCTCGTTTGGAGGTTGAGAAGACGAAGAACGCGCTAGCCTACTCTCTCCCTCTTGGATGACGCCTTCTGCCTGCTGAATGAGCTTGTCCAGTGCATCCTCAATCGAGATCATGCGATCCTCTTCCCGCACACCATCACCAACACCGCGGTTCACACCCGTCCATTCAGCGGGCTTTTCGTACCAGCCTGGACCAGCAATCTTGCCTTGCAGAGCACTGGCGGCGACGACCTCGGGGCTGGCAAGGTAAGCCTTGGCGTCTGTGCTGCCCATACGTCCTTTGAAGTTGCGGTTGCTGGCTGAGATACCGACCTCGCCAGGCTCGAGAAGTCCAGTTCCAAGACCAATACAAGGACCACAGCCAGATGGGAGAGGCTCAGCGCCAGCGTCGAGAAGTGCTTGCCAGTCGCCTGATTCTTCAGCAGCTTGCTGTTCTGGGAGGGAAGCTGCAGCGATGTAAAACTTGACACCTTCGGCAATCTTTGGGACTTTACCATCGACATCTGCTTGTTGCTTAAACACCTTGGCGGCTGCTTCGAGATCTGATCGCCTTGAATTGGTACAAGAAACGAGGTATGCCTTGTTAACTTTGATGTCTTGCGCTTCGAGCTCATTCAAAGGTGTGGCCACCTTGACCGAGTTCGGACCAGAGACGTAAGGCGAGAGACTTGAAAGATCCAGATACAGCTCCTTGGCGTAAGTAGCACCTTTGTCCGCCGTGAGTGGGTTTGCGAAAAGTTCATCCAATCTCTCGTGGTTGAAACGTTCTGTAGTCAAGCTTGACGTCTCAGAAGGCGACTTGTACATGCTCGCCTCCGTAGCCTTGTATCGCAACCAGCCTCTAAGGACATCGTCGATTGGAAAAAGACCAGAAAGAGCGCCCCATTCGGTCGTCATATTGGCAATGGCAAGTCGATCGTCCACGGGTAGACTCCTCATCGTGTTCGTCGATCCAGTAAACTCAATAGCATGATTCAAGACCTCGTCGTTGTTAAACAACCCACATAAAGCGACAATGACATCCTTTCCAGTCACCCCCTCTGGTAATATACCGGTAAAAGTGACCTTCGCGATCGGAGGAATCTGCCACCATGTCCTGCCCGTTGCCCAAATACTCGCAGCATCAGTTCTGACCACAGGCGTCCCCAGACACGCAACACCGCCATACATATTCGAGTGACTATCACTGGCCACAGCCATAGTCCCAGGCCAAGCATATCCCTCTTCAACCATAATCTGATGTCCAATACCACGTCCCGCCGGATAGAAGTCCACGCCATTCGACTTGGCAAACGACTCAATCTGCTGGTACTTCTTGAGGTTCTTCTCGCTCTTGTTCTGCACATCGTGATCCAACGTCATCACCACCTGCTTGTTGTCGTGGATCTTGGTCGCGCCGATGCTCATGAACTTGGTCGCGACGGGCCAGGAGTTGTCGTGGGTCATGCAGTGGTGCGGTGAGAGGGTGACGTAGTCGCCGGACTTGACGAACTTGCCATCGGGAAGGCCTTGCGAGTAGCGCTGGACGATCTTTTCGGTCAAGGTCTGGGGAGTGGTTGATGTTGATGGTGGTGTGCTGAGGATGTCAGGAGGAGCATTTTGGAGCTGGGAGGAGAAGGCTTCGGTGACTTCGGCGAGGCGCGCAGGACGGGAGTGGGAGATGTATCGTGGGCGGTGGTGGAGGTGTGTCGTTGCTAGGAGGCATCTTGATGGAGTGATGAGAGGTCTTGGTCGTGTGAGAGTGGTCTACTTAGTGATTAGCTTTGATGGGGAATTGATTGAGAATGACATACACATCTTGCGAGTCTCTGCAGACTCCTGGCGACACCCGCCCTCAAAGCAGCCATGGTCGGCGTGAACAGGCTGTCTATTGGCAGACACTCATTCAATGTGTGAGTGTTGATGCAGCAGAGCCAATGATGGTCGAGGTAATTGGCGTGCAACAAATTCGACCCAAGGCGGGCGATGTCGGCGGGTCGGTCATCGAAGTTTGGCTGGAGACGAAACACCACCGCAATGGCGTCGTGACTCAAATGATGTCAAGCCAAGTATAACAAGGAAAACACCACCTCGCAATCCTTCGCTTCTAACTACCAACACCATTCAAGACTATTCACAATGCCATCCCGCGATCAAATCCACTACTTCGGTGCCGGCCCCGCGCCTCTGCCAACGCCAGTGCTGGAAGAAGCCTCCAAAGTCCTCCTCAACTACAACGACTCTGGCGTGGGCATCACCGAAATCTCCCACCGCAGTGCAGACGCCAACGCCATCCTCGCCGCGACTCAACAAGCTTTGCGTCAATTGCTCGACATCCCCGAGTCAGATGGTCCGGATGGCTACCAGATCCTCTTCCTCCAGGGTGGCGGCAGTGGGGAGTTCAGTGCGGTCGTCTTGAACATGGTCAGCGCCTGGGTGGGCGGGAAGTTGAAGGAGGTCGGCGGCGATGAGGCCAAGCTGGCGGAAGTGGTGAAGAACCAGCTCAAGTTGGACTACTTCGTCACTGGATCCTGGTCCCTCAAAGCCTCCCAAGAAGCCGCCAGACTCGTCGGAGGCGAGCACGTCAACATCGTGACAGACTCCAGAAAACACCGCGACGGCAAGTTCGGCGTCATCCCAGTGCAATCCACCTGGACCGCCACCGCAGACAACGCCTCAACCGCCCTGACATACTACTGCGACAACGAAACCGTCGATGGGGTGGAATTCCAATCCACGCCCACAGGCCACAACCTCGTCGCGGACATGAGCTCCAACTTCCTCTCCCGCCCCGTCGAAGTCTCCAAACACGCCGCCATCTTCGGCGGCGCGCAGAAGAACGTCGGCACCACGGGCATCACCATCGCCATCATCTCCAACCGCATCCTCCCTCCCCACGCCGAACTCGCCAAGCCAGAACTCCTCCGCAAGCTGGGCCTACCCGTCGGACCCGTCGTGCTGGACTGGCCCACCATCGCCAAGAACAACAGCCTGTACAACACCCTCCCCATCTTCGACGTCTGGATCGCAGGCAAAGTCATGGAGCGTCTGTTGCAGATCCATCCTACCTCTTCCGGGCCCAAGATCGCCGGCCAGCAGGCTGAGAGTGATAAGAAGTCGCAATTGCTGTACTCGACTCTCGACAGCAATAGCAATGTCTACCACGTCGTACCTGATAAGAGCGTCCGCAGCAGGATGAACATCTGCTTCCGTGTCAAGGGTGGAGACGATGCTGCTGAGAAGGCCTTTTTGAAGGGTGCTGAGGAGAGGGGTCTGCTGGGGTTGAAGGGGCACCGCAGTGTTGGTGGTATTCGTATCAGCAATTACAATGCTGTGCCTGTGGCGGCCGCGGAGAAGTTGGCGAAATATTTGCAGGACTATGCCAAGCAGGCGTAAATCGAAAGGCACTGTGAGAGTGAAGTGATGATTTAGCGAGGAGTTTTTGGAAGCAAAAGTGGATGATTCAACTCATATGTTAGAATTTGGAAAAGGAACAGGAAAAGGATGTGGGTAGAAGTGGTGGTCAACCACCACAGCAGAACAACGATCACAAAACCAAGAAAGCCAGCGAGGCTCCCAATCAATTCGTCAATCATATATCCCCCATCCATCTTCTCTCTCCTACAACTTATGCCTCTTCTCCCCACTTGCCACCTTCCGAAACTCCTCCTGCGGAATCCCCCTCATAAAAACCTCCAACCCGCCAAAAATCTCCTTCACCCCCTGCGCATCGTACAAATCCCTCTCGGGCGCCTTGATCATCGCCTTGATCTTGACCAACGAATTCGACACCAAATGCTCCCCCAGCCGATTATCCACCTCCTCCAGCACCAACTCCAAGAATTTCGAAGACTCATTCGGTTGCGTGGGGAACGTCTTATTAACGAACCCGCACTGCACGAGTTCGTCACAGGAGATCTTTTTGCTCATCAGCAGGGCTTCGTGGCCGCGGGCGGGTCCAAGACGGTTCAGCATCGCGCGCGAGGAGAGGCCTTCTGCGACGAGGCCCAGCGAGGTGAAGGGGCAGAGGAGGTAGGTGTGGGGCGCGGCGTAGACGAAGTCGGACATTCCGACCAAGGCGGCGGCGATGCCTACGACGGGGCCGTTGAGCGCGGCGACGAGGATTTTGCGGTGCGAGTAGAAGGCTTGGGTGATGTTGAGGTTGTAGGCGGCGAAGGATTGGAGCCATTGTTTGTATTGGTCGGAGGCGGGGCCTTTGTTTTGGCCGGCGGCGGAGACGTCGGCGCCTCTATACCCATCGAAAGTAAGTTAGATGGAGAACTGGAGATATATGTGTGTGTGAGTGGTGTGAAGCTCACGCGCTAAAGAACCTCCCGGTGCCGGTCAGGACGGTGATGAAGACGTCATCGCGGCCGTCGACGTGGCGCATGAGCTGGGAGAGGTGGAAGAAGAGGTCTTGGTTCAGGGCGCCGAGTTTCTTGGGTTGGTTGATGGTGATGATGGCGACGCGGCCGCGGATGTCGAGCTTGACCTCGTCGATGGGTTTGGGTGCGGCGTCCATGTTTGCTTGGTATGTATATCTAGATTAGTGTAGATGTTGGTGTTTGTGATATAGTAGTAGAGAGTCGTATATGAGAGATGATTGAGCTCCTACAGTGTGTGTAGAGGTGGTGATATTACCGATCCTCTCGAGTCGAAGCAGCTGACATTCGGCAAGCTAGAGGTGGATGAGGTGAACTTGAACTCCGGCCGAGGATGAAGTCGAGGGGAGCTCTCAATGCTCATCACGTGCCAACGCGAGGATGTCGGCCTTTCGCATCCTTCTCGGCCGACCCGACGTCAACGTTGACCAGTAGATATACCCTTACATATACTCTCCAACAATCAATCACATCAACAACCCCCATCAACATGTTCCTCTTCAAACACGGCAGCCGGCGCGCCGTCCAAGCCATCCAAACACACACCACCCAACGCTTCGCCTCCAAAATCTCCATCCCCTTCCAACCACCCCCGGTCCCCATCATCGAAAAATGTCCCTCCCCAACCTGCCTATGCAGAGAACCCCCGTCAGGCCTCGACATCGAAAGAGAACAAAACATCAACGGATCCATGGCAGCATACGCCGAGCAAGTCCTCATCAGCACAGGCAGAGACGACTGGAAGAGCCGGACAGAAGATGAAGAGGATGCGGTGTTGGTCAATCAGCTGAAGAAGAACCTCACGCGGGGTGGGAAGTTTGTCGATGTGCGTGGGATTCTACACACCCTCGTGGTTGCTCGGTGGAGCTTCAAGACTGACGAGAGATGTTATCTGCATATAGCCCTACCACAACATCTTGATCACAAACTCCTCTTTCCCTCCCACACCTTCAACAAGAAGATCCACCCCCAACCCAGGCAAAGACCCCTCCTCCAGCACAAGCACAACAGACTCAGCCTCCGCCTTCCTCCTCCCCTCCTTCCAATACATCCCCTCCATCCCCACGACCAACCCATCCTCCATCGAAACCTTCATCAAAGCCTTCCTCCTCCCCCCAAAACTCCACAACGCCCACTCCCGCCTCAACCGCGCCGAACAAAACATCCTCCTCCGCGAGGCAGAACTCCAAGCCCAATTCCCCGGCGCGCGCGACGTCGACGAGATCCTGATCCTCATCTGCGGACACGGCGGCCGGGACGATCGATGCGGGAAACTAGGCCCCCTCCTACGCGAAGAATTCCAGGAGAAACTGCAACGACAGAACATCCCCCTTTCGCACTCGCCACCGCCTCTCGAGGCTGAAGTCGTCGACACGGCTGTGGAAGGGTACGTCCCCACTGCGCGAGTGGGGTTGATCTCGCATATCGGGGGACACAAGTGGGCGGGGAATGTGATTGTGTATATCCCGCCGAGTTTCGAGCGGAATTCCCTCGCGGGCAAGGGGATTTGGTATGGACGGGTGGGACCGGAGCATGTAGAGGGGATTGTGCAGAAGACGGTGTTGGAGGGGAAGGTGATTAAGGAGTTGTTCAGGGGTGGGATTGATAGGAGTGGGGAGATTATACGCTTGTGATGATGATAGAACATCACCTCTCTGTACATTGCTGTCGATAGAGTATAGATATATACAAAACTTCACTCAATCCCTCCACCCCTCCACAAGCACCACCGGCCCTTTATACACCTTCCTCGCCCTCACCACCCAATCCACCCCCGCAAAAAGCGCCACAGCCACAAACATAACCACACTCCAATTAAAATCCACCGCGCTCGGATCAAAACTATTCGGCCAAAAACACCAAAAAAACGCAAAACTCGCATAGCACAATCCCCCACCATTCACCAGCACCCCCCAGCGTCCGAGACTCCACCGCGCGCGCGGCAAAAGCTCCGGGTGGTAGATGCGGCGGTAGAGCACGCAGCTGATGGAGACCATGTAGGTGATCATGAGGGAGACGAGGTTTAAGGAGATGATGGCGTTGAAGGCGACGTCGGAGCCGAAGTTTATCAGGGAGAGGACGAAGGTGACGGCGCAGGTTGTTATTATGGCGTTGGCGGGGACTTCGAGGGTGGGGTGCACGTGGGCGATCCAGGCGGAGAAGGGAAGGCCGGCGTCTCGTGCGAAGGACCAGGTTTGGCGGCTGGTGGAGAGGTTGTAGCTCAGCGTGCCGGCGAAGATGAGGATTACGACGATGGAGGAGAGGGCGTTTACGGCGGGGAGGGAGAAGCTGGGGTGGGGTGTTAGTGGGTGGGTGTGGTTTTGTGGTGGGTGGGGGTTTGGGGAGTACGTACGCGTTGCGGAAGACGTAGAGGAAGGGATAGCCTGTGTCGTCGTTGAGTGCTCCCTCGAGATCCACGATGCTGAAGAGGAAGGAGATGAGGAAGACGATTCCCAGGCCGCCGTTCATGAGGTACGATCCCAGCATGGCCTTCGGGACGGTGACGCTGGCGTCCTTGATCTCTTCCGACATATGTGCCGCAGCATCAGAGCAGATACAAGCGTAAACCGCGGAGATCTGTCCAACCATAAGTGAAAGACCCATCGAGCTCCACCCGCCGCCATTGTAGAACTGCGTAAAGACGACTTCGGCCGAATTGCGAGGCGCTAGAACCCAGAGACAGACGATGATGGTGAGGAAGCCGAAGACGTGCAGGATCAGCATGAGGTTTTGGAAGACAGGCATGGCGTTTCCCATGTAGACGTTTGCGAAGAGCACGATGAGCGTGATTCCCCAGACGCAGAGGGTGCCTTGCCATCTCGTGCCGGAGTACTCTGGGTTGTTCACGTAGGCCATTGATTGGATGAGCGTGCCGACGAGAAAGGGTCCACTGGCCGTGCCTGCTTGCCAGCTCAGGGTACTCATCCAGCCGGTGAAGTAGGAGAGGAGTTTTTGGTATTTCGGTGGCGAGAATTCTGACACCCAATGGTACTGCCCTATTCGACGTCAGCAAACGTCCCGAAATGCAGGTCAGTTCTATTGCATACCACCACTGGTAGGCGCCATACTCGCCATCTCCGCCAGACTAATCACCACGAGCGAGAACCCCGCAAAAGTCCAAACATAACTCCACAACAACCCAGCCAGCCCTCCATCCGTAAGTCCTTGCGTCGAAGCCGCCAGCAAAACCTCCCACGTCCCCTGCAAAATCACAGTAAAAGCCAGCGTCGACAAAGGTCGAAAATTCCGCCTGAGCTCCTGCGTCTTGCCCATACGCTTCATGTCTTTCTTATCATGCTTCGTGAACCCACGGTCCTCCTGTCGCGAGTTTCTGAGATGGCCATGGTAATCATCGTCCTGCGCTTCTCCATCGTCGACTATGCGATCGAAACCATTGAGTTCGTGCGAGGTGGTGGAGGTTTGCGTCTTGTTGCTGAGGATGGCATCTTCCGGTGCGGCTGCGGGCTGGCGAGCTGAAGAAGATGACGAGGAGGATGGCATCACTCCTCACCGTAGCGCAAAGGAAAACAGGTGAAGTGAAGACGAAAGGCGCAAAGAGAGAAACGGCGTCTCCCTTACCTACCGTCCCGCCGCGCCGCCCTCTCGGCAAACGCCCTGTACCGCAGCACAGAGACGCAGTGTACCTATGCAGCAGCAGCAAACCAAGCTCCGACGCAAAATGCATGCCTCAGCCGGGAGGATTACTGGAGTCAGCATGGTACGGCGTGGCATCGCAGTCAGCCAAGCACGTTGGCGAGGCCGTCATTGGTGGCCATGGGCTGCACGACGCCACCAGATTGAGTGCTTGCTTCGAAACGATGGGGGGAGGGGGAGCGCGACGAGCGAAGAAGGTGGCAGACGTGGGTCTATGCCTGTTGTCTGGACCCAATCAGTGGCGTCCGCGGCAGTTGTCCCGCTGGGGAGCTAGAGGGTTTCCGGAACTCACTGCCGACGACATCTCGTCGACTTTCACGGTCGATTGAACTGCTGGTTGGTAAAGGCGGCTTTGTGTGTCGATAGAACACACAACTGGCTTGTCTCAACTATAATTCTGAGGTCTCCACCACTGACTTGGGCAAATTTACCCCCATCGGGCTCGTGGCGACCGTGAGAATGGCACGGCATCGTGGCAAGATGGAACGTCGGTGGAAGGCCCATTCTATGCTTTCAAGACCTCGATGTTCCCATCCGGGCACAATGGCTTCTTCTTGAGTCACAAAATATCGTCCGGCTGCTCTATGATCTCCGCCGAAACCATGTGATCCGTGATCTGGCTCACGATCCGAACAAGCCTCACATCCCGGCTCCTGCTTGTGACTGGATTGCTTTTCGATCGCAGAAATGCCCATTCGAGTGAAGGGTGCGTTCTCATCTGCCACATCTCAGCGAGTCCAGTCTGAATCTTGCGGCTCTCTTCTCGAAGTCCGATGAGAGAGGTATGAAGATCCCCCCGACACTGTGATGCACAGACAAGGGTTGATTGATACGTCCTGCCGGTTGCAAGCTCGAACATGCTGGTGAGCGAGCCAAAAAGAAAGATTTGTCGCAGTGGGAAATTTTCTGAGCTTCCAAGTCCCCTCGTCGCGCAAATTCAAGAAAGGCAATGACCTCATATCAACAACCGCTGTCTGGAATCGAAGTCGAACCCGCATCATTTGATAAGCGAATGAACGGCACATGTACCATGCCATCCTTATGTGCCAACGCTACTGCCATTTTCAGAAAACATGACCTCATATCGAACAGTCGCCTCCAGAGATCGAAACGATTGAACGGCAAAGTAAAAATGTTCCGACAATGCTGCGACGAAAGTTCAAAAATATCATCCTCATACTGGTAGCGTCATCCACGGATCGAACCCTCGACCCTTAAAGGGAAAAAAATATCAAAAAGAACTGTATCCGAATTTTTTGGATACAGAGAAAACCCAGAATGAACCAAGTTTATCTTTTGATTTTTGCCGCCGCCCAAGAGAAAGGAGAACTAGCTCCCTGCTTAGTGAGGGAATACTAGAGAGGACACAATTGAAGAACCGGGCCTAATCATTCTTTGGTTCTGTGGTCACTCTTTTCCTAAGTAATTTCTACGGTTTTACACCTTGACTGCCGGTGGGCGCTGTATAGTCGCGCCTTGACATCCAGACCACTAAACCATTGACGCGAAGTCTTTTGATTTGTTGAATGGTGAGGGGTCTAGTTGGAATGGAACTATAATGCCTTGAATTTGGTCCGCGGTTTTGCCGGTCGCTAGGCCGCTTCCTTGGACCCTTTCCTACCTTACGACCTACGACAGCTTCATCTTGCGCTCCTATGTCACGACAATTGCCACTGTGACTCGTTATTCTTCTTCAAAGCAAGCCGACACGGGGCATCGTTCTCAAAGGAGACAAGCAAACGAATCACGATGGATATTGGATCGCCCACGCTCACCTCTTGGGGCTCCTCACGCGTCGAGTTGGTCGCATTCTCGAATTGAGGCAAGTCTGCTTCCTTTCCAGGCCCTCCAGGTCCACCTTCAACGGCCGATGCATCATCTTCTACGTTTTGTCCGCTTTCCAAACTCGAGGACAGTATTCAAGAATCGATGAAGGCGCGTCCATTGTTCCCACCTCATGGTTGCTGGGGTTGATCATCGTGTCCTCGAATGGAACCTCATGCAGAAGACCGTCGCTGCTATAACGCCTGCCTATCGCATAACACTTCAGATCAAACTCCCTCTATTGGCGGGTTGATGCACACTACGACGCACATGAAGGACGATGGCTCTGTAGAAAGGCTCCTTTTCATTATACATCACCCTCAGCACTTGCTTTACGAGTTTCGTAGCAACACCGTCAGCTTTGCGAATACATGATCAACAGCGCCTACGCCTTCGCTGGCCACGCCGCCCGAGACTTGACCTACTTTGCGCGATTCGCCACGAGAGACTACCATACCTGCCGGCAGAAAAGATGGATACACCTGAAGCGATCTTCGCCAGTCGACAATTGCCAGCAAAGGCCAGTGTCAGCACACAAAACACGAGACTCTATGTCACTTCGAAGAGACTATTTCGAAAGGGCAGAGGCAAGATAGCCAGCACCAGTGGTACAGAGCAACAAAGCCCACGAACGAGCCACTACCCAAGCCACGAGCATTGCAAGGCAGCGTCAAGACGTGTCAACTCCATTTACCCTCGCATTCTGTCACGGAGCCATTGCAACGCCAAACTTCCTGACAGCTCATGCAGTGTATCAAACGAATCACCGCGGAAGTTCATATTGGTTGCGATATGCTAGTGTTCGAAGTGAAATATGGAGTGTGATCCTCGATGATACATACATGCCTCAGGCCACCAACGACTCGCTTATTCATCGCGCGTCCGTGCGTTGACCTCCTTTTCCGTGCCAACTTCCTTGCCTCCGTCATCTTGTCCTCATCGACATCAATACACAGACTTTTTCATCCACCTGAGCGACCGCTTCAAATTGATTCATACCTGGGAAAATGTTCGTACGCCAAGGAGCACTTCCTCAACACGCCGGATCTGAGCGTGCAGCTCCACATCATCACTGGCACGATGTCGTGATATGAAGCCACATCGTCCACCTACAAAGGATACCTGAATCGTCGTTGAGGGACATTGCTCTACTCTTATTTTTCTGCTCCTTTAGGAAAGACGTCAAATGGATGTGCTATCCACTGTCCACGAGGAACATCTGTCGATCCATTACCCCGAGACGAGGCGTCCGGCTCCCATCCCGAGCTCGCAGGCGGGGTGTATTGGTTTCTACATCACTCAATAATGATGTCTTGAAGAGCAAACAAGTATTTTCCATTTGTTCTGATCTGTTCATGCCTTTCGTCTTCACAATACACTTTCTCAATTCGACATTGTTCCTCCAACATGACTAGCCTCTCAACCAAACTCGCCGAACGCGAAGCAGTAGGCAATCCAATCCAAGTCGGATTGATTGGTGCTGGGAAGTTTGGTTCTATGTTCATATCACAATCACATCGCACGCCTGGGATGAGATTGGCATGTATCGCGGATCTCTCAGTCGAGCGAGCACAGGCGGCTCTCAAACGTACGGGCTACCCACAGGAGAAGTACGACGCTACTGGATCTTTATCGATCGAAGATGGCATAAAAGTCGGCAAAACGACCATCACGCAAGACTCGGCAGCTATGATAGCCACTTCCGGAATTGACGTTGTTTTAGAGATTACTGGGAGCCCTGCAGCAGGTATTCGACACGCCTTGTTATGCTGCGAACACAAGAAGCATATCGTTATGATCAACGTCGAAGCCGACGTTCTGGCTGGCCCACTGCTGGCCCGCAAAGCGAAGGAAGCCGGCATAATCTATTCCATGGCGTATGGTGACCAACCTGCTTTGATTGCTGAGCTCGTCGACTGGGCTCGAACGGCAGGCTTCAACGTGGTATGCGCTGGCAAAGGAACGAAGCACCTGCCCGAATACCACTACTCCACGCCAGATACTGTTTGGGATCACTATGGCTTCACCAAGGAGCAACTTGCAAGTGGAGACTTTAATAAGACCATGTTCAATAGTTTCCTTGATGGAACCAAGTCAGCTTTAGAGATGGCTGCCGTTGCTAACGGTTGTGATCTCTCGCCTCCTAGCGACGGCTTGCTGTTCCCTCCCTGTGGCAGGCAAGATCTCCCTCGATCATTAAGACCGAAGACCGATGGGGGACTTTTAGAGAAGAAGGGTACCGTGGAAGTTGTAAGCTGTGTAGAGGTTGATGGACGACCCACGTTCAACGATCTGCGATGGGGAGTATATGTTGTCATAGAAGGTAAGCCGTGACAAAGTTCATGGCGGAGAGACCAACTCGCTGACAATGCTGTAGCCCCTGGGGAGTATCAAAAGGAATGTTTCAAGCAATACGGACTTGAGACGGACAGCACCGGAAAGGTAAGGGCCTCTTCTTTAGCATTTGAAATCTATGCTGACCGTTCACAGTATGCCGCTCAATACAAGCCATATCATCTCATAGGCCTCGAGCTCGGCGTCTCAGTAGCAACCATAATGTGCCGCGGCGAACCAACAGGCCAAACAAAGACCTGGGCTGGAGATGTTGTTGCTACCGCAAAGCGAGATCTGAAGGCTGGAGAGAAGCTCGATGGCGAAGGTGGCTTCACCGTCTACGGAAAGCTTATTCCTGCTGAAGAATCTTTGAAAATCGAGGGTCTACCGATTGGCTTGGCACACGGTTTCGTGTTGAAGAATGATGTGAAAAAGGGTCAGGGGCTCAGTTGGCAAGACGTCGAGTATAGCGAGAACGCACAGGCTGTTGCGGTGCGTAGGGAGATGGAGAAATTGTTCAGGAAGGAATTGTACGGAAAGGCTAATGGAGTGAATGGTTCTTGAAAGGTGCGTGTACGAGCTTCCCTCGAAATCTCACGGATGCTGTGCCCAGTCTCTTTGGATATCGAGCTCACACGTACTGACAGCTTGCTGCTTCAGTAGTTTCGATCAACGCCATGGGCCTGTTGCACATGTCATGTGCTCCAACGTTGACCTACGGAACGGCTTAATAAACATATCCTTGGCCGTCATGACAGTCGAGGTCTCTCGTCCGTAACATAGACTCTGGCCAGTCACCAACTTGTAACAGAGACTTCTCGCTTTCGTAAAAGCCTGGGGTTTGAGCTCATAAGCTCTGGTTCCCTACCATTTCCCCCAGACGCTTGGGTTACTTCGCTAGGTACTCCCAGCCGTTCATTACCCTGGTTTTATCGTGGCCTACCATTGACTAAACAGGATCCAGGATGGCCTTGATATCTCCGGCTGACTTCTTGAAGGTGATAGGCTACACATGCATTCTTCGGACGCACGCTATCTACCGCACATCTCCGTCTACGAGTTTACGACCATCAAACCATACCCGCTGGATTGTTGCATTGAAAGATGAAGCTCCTTTTATGCCTCACGGCAACGGCACAGCACGATCCGTTCGCTGGGTAAGATCAACTATGTTGCTGCATCTCCACCAACACTAGGGTGCTTGGTCAGGGCCGGCCATTCGAGAAATGTATATGCTCACGCACGACAAGGAAGTAGGCTGATGGATAATGATACCCCTTGGCCTCTCGAGGCTACAAAGGCTGGCTGGCCGCAACTCAGACACCGCCAACGCTCTCCTGCTCTTCTGAAAGCCATGGCTATCTCCCCACAGACCTTGGCCCTCCTGGCGAGCATCGTCGTCATCGCAGGATTTCTGCTCTACCGATCTCTCTTGCCAAAGCCGATTCCAGTGCGTTGATTATGAACTGCCCGGAAGTAATTATTGCTTACGTTGTTTAGGGCATCCCATACAACAAGGACTCTGCTCGAAGCCTTCTAGGCGACGCTCCAGATGTTGGAAGGCATCATGCCAAAACACACGAGATCCTTTCCTTCTTGACCCAAAGGCTGCAGGAGCCAAACAGTCCAATTTGTCAAGTGTGGTTGAGGCCTTCTATGAGACCTTGGGTGGTGATCTCGGACGGGAGAGAGTAAGCCTTGCAGATGGATATAAGTGGAAAGATACCGAAGCTGAGTTCCAAAATCAGAGCAACCGACATCATGACACGGCGCAGTCGAGAGTTCGATCGCTCCAACTTCTTCCGCGATTTCTTCGAGGCGTTGATCCCACACCATCAGTCTATCATGCCTACGAATGACCAGTGGAGGTACAATAGACGACTGGTACGCGCAATAAACCATCATATGTTGGCTTTCCAGCTGACAACAAGTCGTAGATGGCCGATGCAATGTCATCCCCCTTCTTAAACAACGTGGCTTCCCATAGGGTGCACGAAAGCACCTCAGATCTGCTCTCACTCCTCCGTGAAAAGATTAGGCTCGCCCCAAACCACGTCTTCAACATGTACAAAGACCTACAATTCTGCACCATGGACGTCATATGGGCTGCCACCTTTGGCACGGAGCTGGGTATCTCCAAATCACAGGCGGAGCATCTGTCTCGGTTGAATCAGGTCGAACTCCCCAGCACACCCGATAGTCTTGTGCAATTCCCGGAGAACGAACTGCCTGAGGTCTGGTACATGTTGGCACGAATGATTGGGAGCTGTGAGGTCGTCATGACTTCGCCTTTGGGAAGATGGCACCATCGTACGTACTCAATCATCCGAACAACCTCACCCTGACTAACGGCCTGCTCCAGTATTCATGATCAAGTTCTACCCAAGCATGCGTCGAGCACTCGCTCTCCGCGACAAACTCAGCAGCAGCAAACTCTGCGAAGCCTGGAAAACGTTCGCGGACGGAGACGCCACCAAGGAAGGCGACAAAGTCCGCTGCGTCGTCGACATGATCGTCGAACGCGAAAGCATCCTCGCCAAGAAGCAAGGAAGAGAGCCAGATCGAAAGTCCAAGTATCTCTTCGATGAGATGGCCGGCTTCTTGAATGCTGGATACGAGACCACTTCCACGGCCTTGGCTTGGGGATTCAAGTATCTCATGGTGTATCAAGACGTGCAGGAGAAGTTGCGAGACAGCTTGCGGAGTGCTCATGAGAATGCGGCTGCGCAGGGTATCCAGCCTTCTGCGGAGGCGATCGCGAAGGTCCATGTTCCTTACTTGGAGGCGTTCATGGAAGAGTCGATGCGGCATTCGGCTCTCGTATCCGTGAATATAAGGGTGGCAACAATGGACACTGAAGTCCTAGGCCACAGGATACCAAAAGTGAGTTATGGTTATCTTCAAACTCCATTCCAAGTCGCTGACACCTGCACAGGGAACAGACGTGTGGATGCTGGTAAGTCGATTGCTCATCACCAACTATCTTATGTCCCTTCCACTGACACGCGCCAGACCAACGGACCAAGCTACCGCTCGCCGGCCCTCTCCATCGACGAAAACAAACGTAGTCAATCGAGCAGAGACTTCAAAGGCGACTGCGATAGATGGAGCAAGCACGACGACCTCGATCAGTTACGTCCAGAGCGTTGGCTATTCCAGAATGAAAAGGGGGAGACAGAGTTCGACTCGAGGGCTGCGCCTATGCGTATCTTTGGGGCGGGGGTCAGGGGTTGCTACGGTGAGTAGAAATCCTTCCTCCAGGTTCATCTTGCAGACGTTGTTGTAGATGAAGACTGATGAGTTGAGACAGGCAAGAAGCTGGCCTACCTCGAGATGCGCGTGATCTACACCTTACTCGTCTGGAACTTTCACTTCGACAAGATCCCCGACACGCTGCTGGATTGGAAGGCCCAGGATATCATCACGCATGCTCCGCAGAATGTTCGGGTGAAATTGAGAGAATTGAAGATGTCCTGAGCACTTTCATGCACTCTTCGAGCATTTGGATGCTGCATTGCTTTTACAAATGTTCAATCGCTCATATAACCGCCATGAAACAACTCATATACCATCACCGAATCACGCCCTCCGGCGCCTGATACTCAAAAACCGCATTCTCCCCCGGCGGCCTCGGCATCAACGGCTCCGCCACCTCCTCCCACAACGCATGCCTCTCACACATCCACCTCGTGTTCTCCATGGCGTACTCCGGCTGGCGCTTGAAAAACAATCCGTCCCTCGCCAGCTCAATCGTCTGCCCCGTCAGTTTCCCATCGCCCAGAATCATATCGAAAGCCTGCAACGCCCGGTCCATGGGCGTGAGGCCGGAGCGGTCCCATTTGACCAGCACTTCTGCTGGCATGATGTTCGTTTCGATGAGGGCTGGGTTGAGGGTGTTGATTGTGATGTTGTCCTTTGCGTAGACGGGGGCGAGGGAGCGGATGAGGCCCACGAGGGCGTGTTTAGATGCGGAGTATTGCGGGATGGCGTGGTTCGGGTAGAGGCCTAGGGAGCTCGAAGTGGCGACGATGCGGCCGCCGGGTTTGCTGTTCTTTTCGCTGAAGAAGTGCCGCGCGAGGTGGATGCCTTGCATCACGGCTAGGAGGTTCACTTCCACGCATCGGATGTTGAGGGGTTTCGGTAGGCCGGTGCTTTCGTCGATTTCCAGGTCTTTGTACAGGCTATCTAGGTCTCCTATCCCGGCGTTGGCAAAGAAGAGATCGAGGCGGTTGCCGCCCCATTCGAAGGTTTGCACGAATGCTTTGGCTTGGGAGTCGTAGTCCGTGACGTCGGCGTGGAGGGCGAGACAATGGTCGGATCCTAATCTTGCAGCTTGCTCGGTTGCTCGTTCTTTGACGATGTCGGCTATAGCGACTTTGTAGCCGTGGAACTGGATTAGGTGTTCGGCGACGGCAAGACCTATCCCGGAGCCGCCGCCGGTGATGAGGGCTATTGGAGTCGACATTTGGCGATTAGTAGTGTGCGATGCGTCGACGTTGCAGTTTCGAGAAGGTGTTTAAGGCTTGATCTCGCATGGGTTCCGAACAGCATCAAATCCTGGACCCACTTGGCTGCAATTCCCTTGGAGCGGGGATAATGCTAGAGCTGAACAGAGTTGCGGAGCTCGGGTTCAGCATACTCGGCACTGCCGCTTAATGCTCGAACAACGTGTCCATTCGCCCGTGGGAGCGCGTTTGTAACAGCCAAAGAGAGGTAGGAAATGCGAGTCATTGAAACATTCACTTACCGCGCAGGTGTCACGAGGCGAAGCTTGCTGTGAGAAATTACCGCGTTAGGAAGGTACAGACTAAAGCTTGGGCAATGACTAAGACGATGGGAACGCGGGCTTGGCTGGGGATATATGTTTGAGCTGAAAGCTGAAAGAGAGTGTTGAATCGTTTCTTTGACGTTCGTCTCAATACCTACTTTGAAATAACAATTGAGAAGACCATGTCGACATCAGACGAAGGAGCAATCATCGCTCTCAAGGAGGCTCGCGAAGGCCTGGCCCAGGGTGGCATTCCCGTCGGCTCAGCCATCATCAGTCCAGAGGGGAAAGTCCTTGGAAGAGGCCGTAACATGAGGTAGACCACAAAATCAACCAACAAAGAGACGTCAGACTAACCTCGCTTCAGAGTCCAGAATGGCAGTCCAATCCTCCATGTAACATCTTCACCTCTGAATGCGACATGCCGCAAACACTAACCCACCCTCAGGGCGAAACCGCCGCCTTCGACTCCGCGCGCACCCTCGACATGAAAGACTTCGCCGGCGCGACAATCTACACGACGCTCTCGCCCTGCCCCATGTGCGCCGGCGCGATGATCCTCTTCGGGATCCAAAAAGTAGTGATCGGGGAGAATACTCACATGAGTGGAAGGGAGGAGCTTTTGCGATCTCACGGGATGGAGGTGGTGGTGTTGGATGATCAGGCGTGTAAGGATGTTTTGGATGAGTTTATTCAGCGGTGGCCCAAGAAGTGGGAGTTTTGAGTGAGGGGTTGTTGAGTTGAGTGGAGTTGAGTTGAGTGAGTGATGAGTAGTTAGCGGTGGCGTTGGTAAGAGGTGTACGGCTGAAGAAAAGATGGTTGTCTGAGGAATGCTGCTATGAGTGTATTAGCAGACTATCTGGCCAGAGATGGCCAACGTATGTAAGATAGACAGATGGTCTCGTCCAATGCGGGGTTTGTGTTCTCATTCCATCGTGGTCCGAACCCCCCACAGCAGACTTCGTAATAGTTGATGAGAGCTCAAACAAGCTCTTCCGTTGCCGATTCCAATAATATCCTGAAGTCATCCACGATGCACGTTCAAAGTTTAACCTCCTTCCTCTTTCTTCCTCGAATTCACGGGACCGGGAATGCCTTCTTGATTGTGTTTACGATGGCGCGATGGCGGTCTTCATCGTACCCTGCAAAGTATTAGCATTGTCCCACGACATGTATCCTCAACCTTCCGCTCAAAGTCGAAGGCGGAATACAGAACGGTCGTTCTCCATCAACCCAAGAGCGACCACGCTTCGGTTTGCACTCTAGGCCGGCCACATGGCTTGCGAGTATTGGGGATGACCATTCGACTTCGAGCGGATTACCCAGGGTAGTGGCGTCACGTACACTTGTCCTGTTCAATCATTTCCACTCGCTCTTCAGTCCAGACCGCCTCTCCCTTAGAGTTGTCCCAGCCTCCTTTGCCAGCAACATACTGGCAACGTTCGATCTCGAGCACGAAGCTGAAAGTCTGAGATGGACGTAGCCAGCTCCACACGTCAATCATCCACTTTTGTTCTTCGAGCGCAGCGGCATCTTCCTCATCGTGGCCTGCGATGTAGTCCAGCTTCTTGTTGTGTTCGGCCGTCAGGTAATCTTCCACAACCAGTTTCAAGGACTTCAAGCGAAGATCCTTCTTTAGGTAGCCGGCGAGGAAGCTGAAAGGCTTGGCTTCACGCCGGAACAGGCTTTTGAGAGCACCAATCGAAGCTCCAATGTATTCAGTCGAGAGACACTTGGTAGCCAGGAGGCATCGACTGCACGTGGACGAGGGTGGAGGAAAAAAGGCCCTGCAGTTGGCTGGAGGCTCAGCAACGATGGGCTGCTCAAGAGCGGCGATGCTTCTTCCCAGATAATTCGGCAGGTCTGTAAGACAGCCAAATGCAGCTCGTTGTCGCTGGGCTCCTTGTAGAATATTCCCCCAGTGGACAGGATGCGAATTTCAGCAGGCTTGACGAGATATTCGTAGATCTCGAGGCGCATCTCCTCGGGAAGCTCGAGCAGGTGGCTCTTTTGCGACGGCATTGTGATCGGATATGCAAGGTGCGTCGAAGTCCGTATAGCGTTGACCTGTTGGACGAGGCGCCGACGAGGAGGTGGCTGCTGTTCAGTGTTCGAGTTGTGGCCGGTGTTGCGGCACTTATTGTGGCGACGACAAGTTTGGCGAACGGCTTTACTTCGGTTCGACAAAAGTGGCAGGCACGAGCATCTATTCACTGCTCACTCTTTCACTGCAGGCTTTCGGCCAGGTATACGAGGCAACGCTGGCATCTTCACCTGCGTGCCCAGATTCTGCACTTGTGCCACAGCATCCCCAAGCAACACCCGGATGGCACCCTCCAGCCTTCGATCTTGCTTCCTACGCAAATACCACAGCACGATAGCCAGTATGACCGTATCCGCCACAACGAGCTGGACAGCCCACCAGGACAGCCTCAACACCCAGCCGAGGAAGCTGTGTTTTCTCTGGTAGCTGAAGTATCGCCTTGATTCCAGCTGCTCCCGCAGCGCCGCGACTTCGGTGGTGAGCTTGATGAGGGAGGACTCGATTCGTTTCCGCCAGCGATTGTCGGCAGGGGAAGACTGAGGCCTCGGTGGTGCCACGAAGCGGTCTCCCGTTCTATTTCCACCAGCCTCGGAGCTGTCCTGAAGATCGGCCTCATCGATCTGAGATATGGGCGCATCCACAAACTCTTCCCTTTCTTCGTCTGCTGCCTCATCTTCATCGGCCTGCGATACGGGCGAGAGCACCCTCAACCCTTTGCCCTTGTCTCTCCCACTATTCTCAAGAGCAGCAGCCGAGGAGCTGATGCCTCCGTTGTTGCCCGAACTTCCAGACTGCAGGTAGTCTCTCCGCTCAATCACCTGAAGTGGAGAAGAGTGCTCCGAGCTCGAATGCTGCGAGTTGTTCTTTATCTGATCCCAGACAAACTCCAGCTCCTCTACAAGTTCTCTAGCTTCAGGCGTGGTCGAAGCATACTGGTGCATAGTCTCGATCAGCTTTTCAATGTACCGTCTCTTCCCCTCGGTCCTACTCAGCCCTTCATTCGCCTTCCACGCATCCCACTTCTCTTGCTCTTTCTTGACCTGATCCGGCGATGAGCCTGGAGATGGCGATCCTGGTCGATCGGCTATGAGAGCGACGTCGCCTTCCATGGATTGTTTGTACAAGCCATAGAGGGCCAGCCGGTCGGCTGATGGCGGCTTCTGAGAGCCAGGTCTGATCTTATTCACGGTATTGAGCGCATGGCCAAAGACTCGGTCGACGGAGTCGGCCATCGTTTGTCTACCTGCCTCCTCTCTTGCCCCTCTGATCACACCACGTCCAGGACTCTATCTCTTTCTTCCGATCAAGTGATATCAGCTCGGCTTCAGCTGACCATATTACAACGCTTGGTAAGACCGGAGATTGCGGAAGATATCGTACACCATGGCGAAATACAGCAGAGATGGAGAGAGAGGAAACATGTCGCGTGAAAGAGGGTATTCGGTGGTATCATAGTCGGGCAGCACATGCAGGGATTCTCCATCCACTATCCTCCAGGTCGGCTGCAGACAACCGCGGCAGTCCACTTTTGACTTTCACTCACGGGCCAAACTTTCATTGCACCGATCAGGCTTAGACCTTGTTGCATGTGCAGGCATACACACGACATGGAGGTTGAACGCATATCACCAACTGCACGGCATCTCATTCTGGTCTATCTCATTCAAAGTGCCACGATTACCCGTTGAGCTGCCATGCCATGCAAGGTGGCTGCACGTCCACCCAACGCCCGCCGCCTCGCAGATGACAGCCGTGTCAGTACTGGCAGTCAGCATGGGTCATGAGAAGCACCAAGGACTCATATACAGGACAAGAAACAGCGTCCATACCATCAACTGACCACATGACTATCAGAGACGGCCTTCCTTCGACGGTGATATCTGATCTGGGAGATGCTCGGCCCAGGTATACGCTCGGCACGCTGTCCCGGCGGAAAAATGACCTGCATATCCGCCCTACCAGATCTTTTCACGCGCCAGTGGCCCACCGCCGCCTCTTTTCAGTGCGAAAAAATAGAGCCCTTTCTTGCGCTCTCTTTACGGCCAAAGCGACTTACCCGCCGCACCTTGGCCGAGGTCGCCGAAAGGGCCTTTACCTCGTTCCATTCCAATTCTAGCCAATTGCGCGGAGAGGAGCTGAGGGGACTGCTTGATATGGCTCCTCTTCACTTTTTAACAGTGTCCGACGTCGGCGTGCGGTGACGATGAAGTGCAGTCACTTTGCCCGTTTCCCACTGATAGCACTTTCTGCATTGGCTGCCGTGGCCAACTGATCCTGGAAGTGGAAGCGACGACCTTGCTGTACGGGTTGCATCTTCAACCGCCGAATAGAAGGGCTGTTGACTCAGATTCTTTTGGATGAGGCTTTTACTCTCGTCTTGTCTTCTTGTCTTTGCAGTTCTCTCTCTTTGATTACTGAGAGCTGCTATTCATGTGCGGCTTATGCAAGACAAAAATTCACATCCCTAAGCACTCACCCTCGTACCACACCTCACTTGCACAACCGCCACACATGAGACATTCTTTCCAACATGGATAACGAAAAGAACCGCCCCACCGAACCCATCGAAGACCCCGACGTCAAACCAATCTCCATCAAATCCAAGACCGAAGACGAAGAACCTACCAATCACTCCATCTCCAACTCCAAACAATTCCCAAAAGGTCCCACCTATCTCGAACAAGAAGAGCACGACATCGAAAGCCAACGACCCAGTCTCCACCCCGTCCAATCCCACGTCTCCACCCACGATGCCGTCCACCAGGATCACGACCAGCACTATGAACAAGGGGACGAGATCTACGACCGTTTTAGTCGATCGCACAAGGTGATGATTGTGTGTATCATGAGCTTTTGCTCGTTGCTGGCGCCGATCTCTTCGACGAGTATTTTGGCCGCTTCGCCGGAGGTCGTGGCTACTTATAGTAAGTCATGTCGGATTTGGGTCCGTCTATGAAATGAGTCCTTTGCTTGTCTATGGCGTGCTGTCTGTAGAGATGCGATGCTTGGTCAATTGCACCATTCGAAGAGAGCAGCTCCTATCATGAACTCGACCACCCCCAGGCTGACCATCATTCGAACAGACACCACCGGCACAATCTTCAACATCTCCAACGCGCTGTACATGCTCTTCATGGGCATCTCCCCCCTCTTCTACGGCCCAATAGGACAGACGTACGGCAGGAAATGGACCCTCTCCGCCTCAGCAATAACCTTCACGGCCTTCAGCGTGGGCTCCGCACTGGCTCCCAATCTGGCGGCATACTTTGTCTTTCGAATGTTGACGGCGTTTCAAGGCACGGCTTTCCTGATCATCGGAGGTACTGTCATTGGCGACATCTATAGGCCGGTGGAGCGTGGCACTGCTTACGGTTGGGTGAGTCTTGATGGTGGAGAGTAGGGTATGAAGTGTGTGAGCTGATTCTTGTTTTCTGAATAGTTCATGTCAGGGACCCTCATTGGGCCTGCTATGGGTCCGTTCATTGGCGGTTAGCATACCCCTTACCATACCACCACTACAGCTAAACTGACAAGACACCGTACTCAGGTATCATCGTCACCTACGCATCCTGGCGGGACATCTTCTGGCTCCAAGTCGCCATGTCCGGCGCAGCCACGCTCATGGTCATATTCCTCCTACCTGAGACCATCCACCGACGACGAAGCGACGAGCTGAAAGGCCTCTCTCGAGCACAGAAGGTCAAGACCCTCTGGAGCTGGATCAACCCTGCGCGAGTCGTCATCCTGTTCAAGTACCCCAATCTCATCGTCATTGGTTTGGCGTCGAGCAGCTTGGTCTGGAATATGTACTCCCTTTTGACACCTATCAGGTATGTCGTCCTTACCTCTCACATCGCCTGCGTATTCGTACTTGCTCTACCAAGTATGAAGCCTCTCCGACTCACCTTCATCCTAGATACGTCCTCAACCCACGCTTCCACCTGACTAGTCCTATCCAATCCGGCCTCTTCTACCTCGCGCCAGGAGCAGGCTACCTCGTCGGCACCCTCTTCGGCGGCCGCTGGGCCGACCGCGTCGTCAAGAAATGGATCCGCATCCGCGGCGGCAAACGCATAGCCGAAGACCGCCTGCACTCCGCCCTCGTAAGTCCTCCGAAACCCCACCCCCCCAACCCCAACCATCACCTCCCCTCCTAACAATGTACCCAAGACAGCAATGGGCCTCGTCATCCCGGCCTCCATGCTCATCTACGGCTGGTCGATCGAAAAATCCGTCGGCGGCATCCCCCTCCCCGTCATCGCCATGTTCACCCAAGGCATCGCGCAGCTCTTCTGCTTTCCCTCCCTCAACACCTACTGTCTCGACGTGATGCAGTCGCGCTCCAGCGAGGTCGTCGCAGGGAATTACTTCATGCGCTACCTCTTCGGCGCCGCGGGGAGCGCCGCGGTCCTGCCGATTGTCGATGCGATTGGCGTGGGCTGGTTCAGTACGATTTCGGCGGCGTTCGTGGCCGTTGCGGCGGCGGGGGTGTGGGCGACGACGGTTTGGGGGAGGGGGTGGAGGGAGCGGGTTGATGGGGTTAGTGAGGGGGAGAACTAAACGAAGAGAAGTGTGAGGTGTGTCTCTCGTACAGCAGCTTGAGGTTAGCGGGAGTTGTGGTGATGGTTCGTTTTGACTGACAGTGCGACTTGATCGCACGTGGGACGAGGATTGGCCATGTCGGCGTCCTTTGATCACATTTTTGCTTTCTAAAAACAAACATGATACCCCCAGTCTCTGCATCATCGTCATTCATTTCTATTCCTTCTGGACCGCACTTCATGCTTCCGTACAAGTACACCGTCGTAGAGATAAAACCTTTGATCATCACATGCGCCATATGAACAACAACCACAGTCTATGCAAATTTTTCATCAAACCATCACAAACAAACCCAAAAATCAAACTCGCTCGCTCGTAGATTCCCTCGTTCAAAAAACTCCACGCTATTGTTCCTGAGGTTTGATCAATTTTGTGAGATCCGCAAAACGGTAGTCCTCCACCACCGTCTCCCAGTCGTCGCGCAGTAAGCCATACGTTTCATTGTCGTAGCCCTCGGGCTTCCGCGGGTTGAGCGCCCAGTAGCCCCAATCCGCATCAGTTTCCTCCAGAATCTTCATCAGATTGTCCCAGTAGTGGTGGTCGGAGTCGCTGGCGCCGTGCGGTGCTCCAAATTCGCCCACCCAGACGGGTGCGGTGTTGCCTCGTAGTAAAAAGGCCCAGTTCTTGTCCATGTCCAGTGCGAAGGATGGGTATGCACGCTTGCCGTACGGGACGAGCGTCGACCAGCCACTCCACGCGTACACGTGGCTGCTGTAGACGACCCGATCGGGAACCGTGAGCTTCACAGGCCGTGTGCGGGCTCCAGAACAGTCGTTGGCGGAGGAAATGCCTTCGATGAACATGAGCCAGTTTGGCTGCATGGCCAGCAATGCTTCGCTGGCTTTTTCGGCGGCGGTGGCCCACATGTTCCAGGTCATCGTCCCCCAAAGCCCGCGTGGCTCGTTGCGTAAGTCTGCACCGATGACCAGGGGGTTGTCGAGGAAAGGCTCCATAATGATTTTCCAGTGGTCGATCCAGGTCTCGGTGGTCTGCTTGATCTTGCAGATAGGCCCGTAGTGGTCGTTCTTCCAGCTGGAATCACACAGATTCTTGCCGTCGCACCAGTGGGCGTTCGTAATGTGATTGTTAGGAATCACTGCAAGGCCAATGTCTGTCATGGCCTTGACACATGCGTTGAACACGTCCAGTGCACGGGGGCCTTGTAGTTCATCAGATCGCTTGAGACTGTCGTGATGCAGTTCGTAGCCATCCAGAAGATCCAGATTTGCCGAAATGACCTCTGGCGGTACGATCGGATTTTCGATCACCATCTGGTCAGAGTATGGAAACCGCACTGAGTTGAATCCCATGCGCTTGATAGTCGCGGCGATTTCGTCACGATGGCGGAAGTCGAGTCCACCGGGAACGAAGAAGATATCACTCGCTCCATACCAATTGATGGAGGCCAGTTTGACCCTCTCGCCGTTAGCATCGACAATATGCCTCCCGGCCGTCCTCAACGGCGGAGCCCATGGCAGCTTGTCCTCGGTGATGTTCCAGTTCTGCTTGAGAACGATCTGATGCTGAGCGCGGGCCCGGTTGAATTTGGCTTCACCTGTTGGCGCCGATTGTAAGCTGTAGAAGACGATGATGCATATGACGAGGACGCTCAAGAAGAAGCCCGTCCGGCGAAGCATCGTCGGCGCCGTCCTGCGGTGTTGGGGGAGGGAATGGAGATTGGTAGCGAAGGCAGCAGAAAGGAAGGCTATGGGGAAGAGCAACATAGTGGGCACGCGCGCGCCGGGCGGCGGATCTAGTATTACTAGGAATGGATGATGAGAAATGGGCGAGTGGGAATGATCGGTGGTGGACAGGTTCCGCTGAGTCCGGGCTGAATGCCTGTCTGAGAGGTACATGTGCGCTGACAGGGCTTTGCCAAGGCCGTAGATCTGCGAGGGCGCTGCAGGAAGCACACGAGCTCTTACCTGTGTGGTCGTCGTGTGGGCGCGCTGTGGGCGCTGCGTCTGGCATGGCGGGCAATGGGTTGAATGTACGGCCTCTGTCGAGAGAGACGTACTGCACGGGAGGGGTGGCCGACAGCAGGGTCGGATAGTCGATGCCAAAGAGGAACAATTGATGGCCGGATTATGTCGTGTGCTCACTCAGACGCTCTGCGAGGATGACGGGCGAAAAGCCAAAGGCCGGAAAGCTCGGGAAGCTCCTTCGATATGCGGCACCGGCTACATCACTGGCGCTGAGGGCGGACAAGCAGCGCGCTGGCACTGCGGCGTCCGAGGCCATGGCTGTGCGACTGCATAGCACTAATTGTCTGAGAACGGCAGAAAGAGCCCGGTGGCCGCATGTCGTCGCGCTGGAGCGGCGTTGGTGGTGGATTGTACGCGGATTGTGTTGGTGGATTGGGCGTTGTTGTTTCCCGGATGCCGGAGCAAAGAAGACTGCGCTCACCAACACGCGACCAAAGCGACCCGGATGCGCGGTATCAGCACGGTCCGGCCCCGCGAACCAACCAAGGCCACGCCCTCGACTGTACCACGCTCGCTTCCACTTCGCGCTCACGAGAGCCCTTGCTGAGATTGGGATCATGTCCCGACGACGTCTGTGAAAGAGCACGTGTCCGCGGACAGAGACAAGCTTCTTGTCGCGCGAGGTTCTTGGGAGAGCTTGCTTGGATGCACAAGAGCACCGGAAGAGCTTGGGACGTGGGATGGATAACCCAGCCGCTGTCCATGCATATCACACTGTGGACACTGATCGCGTGCTGTGTGTGCATAGCTCTTCCGGATGCCTACGGATATCAATGGACGACTTCGACGAGCACCGGATACACTGCATAGACTGCATAGACTTCCAGGCTATGTCTACCTGTCCACGCGGCCTCATGAGGCAACTGCTCCGCGAAGAGGCTGGCGTCTATGGATTACTTAGCAGGGAACTCTTGCTTGTCAGTGGCATCTCTACCGACTACCGGTGCTATTAAGGTGTACTGACAGTTGACCACATTCTATGCTGAAAGGGGACCACCAACGCCAACGCTACCCGTACAGTAAAGGTAAGGGAATCCCATTCACTCATCTCAACTCCCCTTGATCTTGTCCTCCTCCCGATCACTCGCAATCGAGGCCTTTTCGCTCTTGTCATGAGCCATCTCTTCATCCACCACGATCCCTTTGTCATGAACGCTCGCCTCTGTCACTGCTGAAGCATGGCCCTTCTCTGCTTCATCGGGCCCTGATACTGCCTCTGCGTCTTGTTTAGCAGCCTGCTGTTCCTCCTTCCTCACCAGACCCTTGTCCTTGATCACTGCGGACAGCAGCAGCGCAATGCCTGCTATGGGCACGCAGAAGATGAAGACCGCCCGGCTGGCATCGCTATAAGCATCGACAATGGCGATTCGATCCGCGGGAGAAAAGCCACTCAGATTCGGCACGGCAAAGGTCCTCTCCGACACATACCGCAACCTCTGAGGCAACGAAGACTTCAGTACGTTCGCCAGGATGGCTGACGAGACCGCGAGACCAATTGCACCTCCTGAACTTCGGAAGAAGTTTCTGTTCGACGTCGCCACCGCCCTCTGCGCCTTCGGACAATGTGCTTGCAGCGCAACCAGCGTCGGCTGGAAAGTAAGACCAGTCCCAACACCAATGAAGATCTCGAACAACGCAATGAGGCCGAGACTGATGTCCTTGCCAGCCATGATGAACAAGCCGGCTCCCAAAGTCCAGCATCCGAAGCCAGCCCAGATGACTTCCCCGTAGCGGTTGAACTTCGACATATAAAGTCCGCCAGATATCGATGCCAACGATTGTGACCCGACCATAGGAAGCTGCAGGCAAGCTGAGATGAGCGCGCTTTTCCCTCGGACGTTCTGGAAGTACAGCGGCAGGAAGTACAGGTACGTCTGGTAGGACATCCCGAGGAGCAAGGATTGGGCCATCATCGCAGCAACAGATGGACTCTTGAACATCGACAGCGGCATCATCGGTAGCTTGGCCCATTTCCATTCCACGAGCAAGAAAGCGATAAAGCAGACCACTCCAACCACAAGCATGGCGATGACCATCGGCGAGTTCCAGGGCGTATCCGCATGTCCACCGCTCGAGACAGGGATCAAGAGCAAGATGATGGCCGCAGTCCCCAAAAACAACCCAAGTAAATCGATCTTCGCCAACGTCTCCCTCAGGTTCAACTTAGGCATATTGGTGGGCAACCACCTCCAACTCGCCACAAACGCCACCATGCACAACGGCGCAAGGAGATAAAACAATCCCCTCCAAGTCGTGTGCACCGCGAACCCGGCCGCGATCAAAGGACCCGCCGCATTGCCCATTCCAACCATAAACCCCAAGATTCCTTGATACTTCCCCCTCTCCTTCAGGGTGACGACATCACTGACAATCATCATGCTGAGACTCGTAATGCCCGCGTTGGCAACTCCAGCCAAACCTCGAAAGATATACAGCATCGTGGAATTGACGCTCAGACCGCAGGCCAAATCCGTCAAACTCAGCAGCACGAGTGCAGAGAGCATGATGTTCTTCCTCCCGAAGAGATCGCTCAGCCGGCCGTACAGAACCTGGAAGACGGTATTCGCGATCAAAGCGGACGTCCCGGCCCACGAAATCGACGAGGCGGCGTTCAAATCCCGGGCTATGTCGGGGAGGAGGACTCCTATACCGTTCTGATCGATGAAGCAGACCATGAGGGCCGTGGCCATGATGACGAAGACGAGGATGAGCTGGCCCTTCGGGAGGAGTTGAGTCTGGTCGTGGAGGTTGGCTTCGGCATTTTGTTGTTTTTCGTTCGCCATGGCTGCTGCTGCTGCTATCGAAAGGGGTGGTGGTAGTGGATCATGCAAGGCAGATCAAGATATTCTATGACTGATTACGGATCGGAAAGAGAAAGAGAGGGAAAGAATAAGAAGAAAGTAGGCGCAGTCAAGAAAAAATATGTGTTTCAGAATAGCTTACACCTCAACAAGCACCGACGACGAGCTTCGGCGATTTGGGCTGGGCCAACAAAACCGTCGTATCAGCAAGCACGTATTAATATAGGCGACCCGGACGCGCACTCGTTCAACCAGAAGGAAAGCAGGCAGGCGCCCTCTTTTCCCTCCTTCAACAAACCCTTCGTGCTGCAAACACGTGCCGAACACCCGAAATTTTGCCTGGGACTTGCGAAGAAGTGGAATCTTTCTAGCGCCGACACCGGCACTCGCTCGCCTCCTCTGGTCTCGACGACTCAGATCTTTATCCGCGCTGCTGGAGGATGAGATAGGGCGAGATGGGGACGTTTGGCCGGCCCCAACATTTCGGGAAGGTGGGTGAATTGTGGAGTCGAGATTCGGGATTTGGCGGTGATTTTTGGATTGGGAAGGGCCGAGGGGCGTATATAAATATATGTTTGGGTGCGAGTGTATGTATATTTTGATTGTTCTGGTTGAGGGGGAATGTTTCGTCTCCGGGGCCTGCGAGTTGGATGAGCTTTTCGGAGGATATGGAAGAGCTGGGTCTTGTGCATGAGATTGGAGGACTGGCGACTCAATACCTTCGATCTCAAGTGCATACACAACTACCACAAACATAAATCCCACCCCTTCTCAGCCATCAAATCCGACCATTCATACGACCGCGCACGATGCGGAACCCCCAACTTCTGCCTCAAATGCAACCTCTCCTCCCTCGCGACATCCGACTCCCCATCCCGCCTCACCCACAACTCCACCAACAACTCCCTCGCCCTCTTCGCATTCTCCCGTCCATGCTGCCTCTTCATCGTGTCCAACACCGCCAGCACCTGCTCCCTCATCTCCCCCGAACCCGCGAAACAGCCGATGATGAACGCCGGCTGCAGCAGCGCCATGGCCGGGGACGAGTGGTCGCGGAATTTGATCTTCTGGACGCAGTGCATGGCGCTCGCGAGCGCTTCTTGGACGTGGTCGCTGTCGACGTCGTGGCCTAGTAACCGCAGCTGAACCTGTGAGAGCGTGATGTGGTAGTACGCCTGGTTCAGCAGGGCGAATTCTTCGTGCTCGGTCAGTTCGGTCGCGGATTCGACTTCTTCTTTCAGAGCGGCGAGGTCCTCCAGGATGACTTCGCTTTGCTTGACTAGGGCGTTGATGCGGTCCATCAGTGAGGCCCAGAGACTTTCCATGTCGATGTCTTGGCCCGTTGAGGCGTGTTCGAGATGGAGAAGAGCCGTCATGTCGGCGGCGACTTGCTCGATGTCGTGCAGTGTGTGGAGGATTGCGGCTGAGAAGCCCAGTTCTTCGTCGAAGTAATCACACGATGAGAAGTGGAACGGACTGGAACACACAGGCTTCACCTTCGCATGTGTAGGCAGGCAGAAAATCAACGCGAGCCGCTGCATCGTCTGCCCGAGTTTTCGGAGGTGTTCTCGTTCCAGCGTCCCTTCCAGGGTAGGTTTCTCCAAAACCGCCATCGCGCCTTGAAGATGCGCTCGCCACGAATGCGCCTTCTCACCGCCCGAAATAATCTCCTTCATACAGAGCAGCAGAGCCGTCGTCGCGAAGACGTTCTCCGACGTCTCGTCGTGGTTGACTTTCTGCCGTCTTAAATGCCCCACGGCCATCGATTCCCAGTAATCAATCTCACTCGCATCCGTCTCTAATCCCAGTGACGTCCGATGGGTCATAGACACACACAAAATAGCTGCCACGAGATGGAAGCTCCATGTCGTATCCAGCGCAAGGGGCAGAATCGCCGAGCAGAGACTATGGTGGGATTTGATATCCAAGAACGAAATCGAGCAGGTGGTGTTTGCGAAATGCGCAACGAGAGAACGATGTCGAGTTGAGAGCCAGGGGAGCCAATTCACAGTTCCCGGTAGTCCTGGGAGAGCTTGCAGTGATGTGGCGTCGTCGTCGCTTGAGGAAGAATTACTCGCAGGCGGTGAGACGACTCCATTACGAACTTGCGCTCGTCGTGCTCTCGCGTTCGCTCGTTTCGACGTTCCAGTGATCCAGCCTAAGGTCCTCTCATACGAGCATTCTTTCCCATCGGTCACACATGTTTCGCAGGCCGGTTTCTGCTCCCCGCATCTTCGGTGGAGACGTCGACATTCGTTGCAGCCGTTTCTGGATCTTCGGATCTTGTTATCTCCTGTCTTTGCCGTCATGTCGTCTGAAAGCTCAAGATGTGTGAGAGAGTGTTATGAGGGTGTAGCTGGGGAAGAACATAGTATGTCATCGGCAGCTACCGAGAGCGAGGTTTGGTAAGCTGCCCAGCCATGTGCACGTGAATGAATGATTATACATAATCCTGGCCAGGTCTCGACCTGCGTATGCCAAGGACTTAGCCTGCGAATATCAGAGCACAGTCGACAGCTTGCACAGGTGTGCATGTAGGGCATTACTATCACTATGCTTCTCGCAATGGCTTCCAATAGACATCGCTCTCCTCCACCACAACGGCATCCAAGCCTTCCACCGGCCCTAGGATTTCAACATCCTTCTGACTCCCCTGCAGAACTTGCCGACAAGGCATAGCCATAGTCATATTCTCCTCATTCCCCTGCCCTGTCAGCGCCGCCAATTGCGTCTCAGCAGCGGCATACACAATCCGGCCTATATTCGCCCAATAGCAAGTGCTCGCACACATAGCGCACGGCTCCCAGGTTGAATACAAGGTGCATTTCCAGAGATACTCCTGAGTGTAGTGGGATGCTGCGAGACGAGCGAGGCTTGATTCGGCGTGGTTGACGTGGTCGATTGATTGATGAGTGAGGAGGACCGTTTCGTTGTCTGGGCCGATCAGGGCGGCGGAGAAGGGTCTTTTGCCCATTGTTAAGGCGCGGCGTTGGACTACGAGGCAGGCTTCGATGCCGGCTTTGATTTGTGCATCTGTTGGCCGAGGCGGGCGAGGTGGGAAAATGTTGTGAGGTTTCATCGCTACAGGTTCGTGGCCAGATGTCCAGAGGGCAAGCTATCCGTCAGTCGAAGCAGTGATTAGTTCAGGAAACCAAGTTGAATGTCATAGGAGTATGCTTGACATTGGCTATTGATCATTAGCTCTAGCTGTGATTCGGATGACGCCGTACTCCGCAATTCCTTATCTGCCTTCAAGTCAGTCTGGAAAGCTGGTCACAATGTTGAATAGCATCGCAACTTACGAGAGCTCTACCTTTTACATGTTGCACGCTACCCACTGCGGTCGATGCTCAAGGTTTCTTGGCTGCATCCAAGTCAACCTCCACCACAATCTTTCCCTTCGCCCTGCCAGTCTTCATTCTCTCGAATGCCGTTGGCGCGTCCTCGAACTTGAACTTGGCATCGAAAACTGGCTTGACTTGGCCGCTCTCGAACCACTTGCCAATTTGTCCCAGCTGCTCCTCCGACGGTGCGGCAAAGATTTGTGAAAGCTGCCGAAAGTTAGTAAGTCTTTATTCCACTCATAATCATGCTTCAAGTCAGAACATGATTGGAAGGTATTTCGATGCACACCTTTCGCTTTCCACCTCCAAGAATTCCTGGTCTCATCCATGCGGACAAGAGTTCGCCAAAGAAGCCAAACGAGATTGTGGCGCCCACAAGAACATAGACTGCGCTTGGGGTGGTGAACTCATGTGCTTTCCAGTACAGCTTCAAGTCATGGCCAACATTGTCGACGACATGGTCGTACTTTCTCCCGCTTGACTTCAGCGCAGTGAGAACATCCGACGTCCTGTAATCGATCACTTCATCTGCGCCGAGGCTCTTGCAGAGATCAACGTTCGGTGTCGAGCATGTCGTGGTGACATAGCAACCCTTGGCTTTGGCGAACTGAATGCCGAAGACGCCCGTGCCACCGCTGCCACCATTGATGAACACGTTGCTTCCCTCTTTGACTTGCGGCACGATCGACTGGTAGGCCGTAAGTCCAGCAACATTGACGGTGGCTCCCCAGGTTGGGTCAACCCTTGGTGGCAATGAGGCCACTCCTGACTTGCCTGCGACCGCGTACTGCGCGAGAGCACCGCCAATCAAGCCGTTACCTGCAGCGCCAAATACAATCTGGCCTGGTTTGAGAGGAGAACCATCGGCCGGCTGGACAATCTTGCCGACAAAGTCAAGGCCCGGGGTTACTGGCTTAGGGAGGAAGAAGCGGGTGACTAGCGGGACTTCGGCGGGCTTGTAGTCAACTGTGCTTGCAGGTCAGCAGGTTGTTTCTTAAGAACTTGGGCATCACCACTCACCTGGATTGAGCGCTGCTGCAATAACTTGTACTAAATGCTGGTCAGGCTTTCGCTTAGGGAGAGGAGCGGCAGGGTTGAGCTTCAAATTCTTTTCAATGCCTCCCTGTGTTGACGTGAACTGCCAGGCCTTCATCTGGGATGGAACGTTGCCTTCTGCCATCTTGCGGAGGCTGATGCTGGTAAGCGTGATGTGGTTATTGAGGACTGCCGTCTGATACTTCGAGGTGGCAGCACGACGTGCGAATATTGGCCTGAGGACGCGGCTTGTCTATTGCGCCGCCGCGGTCGTGAAGACGGATATAGCGCCAATGGTTCTGCCGGAATTTTCGGCGGGATGGCAAGGTCTGAAGCAGATATCAACCGGGCGAAGCTGCTTTTGAATAATGTATCAAGGGTGTTGCTGGCGCCTGCGTCGATTGCATCATGTCTTTCGTACCCGCCATTTTGCTTTAGCCCCATGCATGAGGTGCGCGCCATTTTGATTGGCTGGCTGCCACTACAGTCGTATTCTGTACAGATGGCATCGCGTCCAAGCCTTACCTCAATTGACAATGAGGTTAGTGTGCTCAGAAGAACAGACACTCCGCACCCTATGACAGAACATTGGATTGGAAGTGGCTAATCCTCATCTAGGGCATTCCCAAACCGGCGTAGTCAAGGCGGCTGTAACCGCCAACGGCATAAAGGGCAATCCTAAACTCCGCGTGGTGGGCCCCTTAATATCGTCTTCGGGTTTGGACAGCTATCTGATGCGACGAATCACTTGAAGAGATATAAAGACCGAGAAGAATCTCACCCTGGAGTGGCTACGAAGATAGCACCAAGAGAGGTAGAAAATGTCCTAGAAGAGCCGGATGAGGAAGTTGATCCACTGAATCTTATATTACTACAAGATTATCATTACGAAAGCCCTTTTCTCGCACCACCCTTTGCTATTGTCATAAACCGAAGCTCATTCACCCGTATCCTGCATTTAAAGGTTGACTGGAGAAGTATTAGAATGGCCGGATAGAAGGATTGGAGTCAGTCAAACTTACTAGGAACGCAAGAGACGTTGATGTTGAGGGTGCCGTCCTGGTTGGTTGGGCAGCAGAAGGTGTTACCGGCTGGGCACTGGTTGTCAAGAGCTGCGATTGTTTGTTAGCATGGCCGCATTCATCAGATTACAGCTTTTGGAGCACGTACCAGACAGCAGAGACACCTGGTCAAGCAGACAGCTACCACCAAGGACGTTGCCGAGAGTGCCCGAGTCGGCGCTGTTAGTGACACAGCAGGAGATCTCAGAGCCCTGGGCGCAGGTGTTGCTGCTGGAGCCGCTGGAGCCGCTGGAGCCAGAGTCGCCGTAGGGAGCGGCGAGGACGGTGGCAGCGAAGGCCGAGATAGCGAGGATGGTGAACTGCATTTTGAAGCGAGTGGATTGGTTGACTGAAATGTCGAAAGAGATGATGTTTGTTGGCTAGGAGGTTGTGTTTCTGTGATGGGCTGATGAGGATTGAATTGGCGGGATGAGATGGGTTTACTTATACTGTTTGGAGGACTCCTTGCTCAACAACAAAGGCGCGTCTCATGGCACGATCGCGAGCATTTGGTGGATGGCCGCTGGTGTTGGATTGGACTTTCGACGCGTTCTATGGCTTCGAGAGTGCTCATGGCCAGACGGTTCAGCTAGAATCTTGGTAAAGGAATATGAGAAACGTCTACCGGACTTCGATGGCAGCCATGTGCGGATCCTGCTCCTAAGCGTTGTTTGCGGAGTAGGTTAGCGCTTTATTGAGCCACAGGGGAGTGCTGAATGGAATTTGATCGACAAGCTCGCAGCCTGATATGCTAGTGCACCGCTGGCTTCACTGGAAGTACACGTGCGTTGCGACCCATAGTTTGAAACACATCTTGTATCGCCAATTTAACCTCTGGGGCAACATCTCCGTTTTCATCGCCTGGTCGCTCGGTCGTACGTTGACAGCATGGAGATGTCTCAGCCCCACGAAATCGTTCAATGCGTAAACGTAGAACAAGGCGTTTATTTTAGGAAAACACAACAAGCCAAGGCCGTGTCTCTCCATGAGAACCAAGGTGACTATTAAAATGGATCAAAGCGTTGCAGATTGACCAGATCTACCTCATGGTTCTGGTCGTGGAGATCCGAGGGTGTTCAGTATTCTCTCCGCCAATTCCACGGTCCAGAAATAGGTCCCTCAATCTGGACTCGTCTTTTGGAACATCGCAATACTCCAAGGTACGATTGCTTGCCATTGTATTCTCGAGCGTGTTGACGACAAACAACGCGTGCCAAAAGCTCCTCGAACACATCAGGGGCTCCAATGAAGGTGAACATCCCGTTCGGTCTCGAGAGCAGTGACCTGACCTTGCAGTGCCAGCTCCTCAATCTCGTCGAATCATTCAGTCGAGGTGCTTTTCCAGCTCGATAGTGTCGGAGACGACGCTTTTGACAATTCGTGGGGTAGGTGTGCTCACCTTTTGTCATGCTCGGGTGGCAAGAAGTGGACAATGTCGATATCATGTTTGAGTCCGATTCTTTTTGGGTACGAGCGCTACATAGCTTCGTTCCGCCCAAGCTTGTACTATCGTCCGCTGCGTGTGTCAGTGGTGCATGGCGCTCTAATCATTGAGTCCAGGGCTAGGAATAGTATAACCGTGAACTTGATTTAGTTGAAAGAGTTGACTCCTTCATCCAAGGTGGATTGTGGCTTGCCGTACTATCTGGCACATCAAAATTGTAGGTAGAAACCTCTCCATCCGGTTTCCATCTTTCATGGGCGAATTTCTCACTCTGCAATCAACTTTCGATGTGTCAGCACAAATGCATCGGTCCATGGCGGGAACTACTGCACTACTAATGCGTTGCAGCGGAGATCGTCTTCTCTGTCACGCATTCTAATGACAGCCCTGGTATCGTTTGCGAGCTGACGACTGTTTCCTCCGGTCACGATTGAGTGGCAAAGTTAGAACTTTTGTTTCTGCGTACACATCACCAAGACAACAATTACCCCGAATGCCTCTGTTTCAAGGCTACTGCGGTCGCGGCACTCATAGATCGCGCACTGAATGCAAGTCTGGAGCTTCATCCATTTCCCAGGCTCGGTACTTGTCCGAGGACTACCACGACACTCTCCAGGCCTCGCCGTCAGCACTATTACAACCTTTGATTCAACCATTCCGTCGCTAAACACAACGGGGTGTTGTTGCGGCGCTGACATTGGCTTCAGCCTTCAGACTTTCATGCAGGGTATTTTTGCCAACACGGAGACTTGGAACACAGCAGGGCCATGTTGGCCGAAAGAGAGTTTCAGCGGCCCTTACGGTTGTTTCTTGAACGTCTGCTGCTTTCTTTCGTTCTTTCATTATCGCATAGGCTTGTCTTTACTTTGTCACGATGTCGTTCTCATTATATCTTTTCATATTTGCTTCTCTTTCGAAAGCCGTGTCTGCTTCGGCTTTCAATGAAAGATCAACGACGTCTATCTCGTCTGTCACAAGTGCACAATGGTCTTCACTGAACACTAGTGTCAACGGGAGACTCCATGCTGGATACCCATATGCCAAGCCTTGTTACAGTTTCTACAATGGCAGGCCCAGTCCGCCCAACGCTGGCCAATGTTCTGCGGTTGTGAGTGGATACGATGAAGAAGTCCCTATCGCATCCAACTTCGGAGCCTACATGAACGAGAATTGGGCAGGCTGTCAAGCAAAAGCACAGAGCTGCGCCCTCGATTTCTTGAAGCCAGACGACCCAAGCTACTTCTCTACACCACACAACTGCTTCCAGGGAAGCGTTCCGAACTACTACATTGATGTGCGGGAAGTCTCGGATGTACAAGCAGCTCTGAAGTTCGCGGACTCTACTGGTGTACCACTCGTCATTAAGAATGCAGGCCATGACTACAAGGGTCGATCCAGCGCTCCAAACTCACTGGCTTTATGGATGCATAATGTTCAACCTCCTCTCATTCGAGATCGAGAATTCACACCTGAAAGTTGTCCATCGTCTGCTGGCGACTCTGTTACGATGGGGACCGGACAGGGCTTTGGAGGTAAGCATTCAGATTCGTAAGGTCATCCATGGTCTTGCTGATCTGACATTCCAAGATCTCTACGACTTTGCAGAAGCCAACAACATCACTCTCCTTGGTGGCTCCAGCTCAACCGTAGCGGCCGCTGGTGGCTGGGTTGCAGGCGGAGGACATGGTGCACTTTCCCCCTTGTACGGACTTGCGGTAGACAACGCATTGCAGCTGAAGGCCGTTCTTCCAAATGGCACATACGTCACTGCGAACAGATGCCAGAATCGAGATATATTCTATGCTCTACGAGGTGGCGGGGGGAGTACCTTCGGAGTGACGATGGAGATGACAATGCAGGCACACCCGCAGGTAAGTCTTGCAGCAAGTGGACGACTTAACGTATCGAGGCTGACCTGGGAAGGTAACCGTACAAGTGGCCTTGGTGCGATTCACATCCCAAGATCTTGGCCCTGTCAACGACTTGATCTCCATCTGCACGCAAAACGGCGCTCGATGGAACAATGAACGTTGGGGAGGCTACATTTTCCCAGGAGCCGCAGGTGCCCAAACGACCTTCTTCTTCGTGAATCCAGTCCTCACGCATGCTCAAGCCGTGGAGAGCATGAGACCAATAACCGACTTCGCAACATCCCTGGGCAACATCACCACATTGAACCTCGTCATCACACAACCCTCCTTCCCCGAGGTCTTCAAGACATTCATTTTACCAGGCGCAGAAGCAGTGGGCCTCAGCGAAACAATAGCATCGCGGCTCATCCCTCTGAGTCTCATGGAGACTCCAGCTGGCCAACAAACCCTCGCCGAAGCCATCGTCAAAGCCGGAGATATCCTCGCCAACGGCGTCCAAAACAACAACACTGAATCCCTCCTCCAAATCCTCGCCGTTGGTCCGGGAAACTTCAAGCCCGATGGAACGAGCTCAGTCACTCCCGCATGGTACCAAGCAGGCTGGCATATCATCGCCGGACAGGGCTTCCCCAATAACGCCAACTACAGCACCATTCAGAAAGCCTTCCAAACTGTACATGAATCAGCGCAGGTTCTGCGAGACATCACGCCTGGCTCAGGGGCTTATCAGAACGAAGCGGATGTGTTCGAGCCACATCCGGAGCAGTCATTCTGGGGGTGTGAGAATTATTTGAGATTGTCGATCTTGAAGAGACAGATTGATCCGAAGAATCTTTTGACGTGCTGGGGGTGTATTGGGTGGGATAGGGGGGATCCTAGGTATGGTTGTTATCCGACTCTGAACTGAGCCTGATCTACCCCTCCCTATAGAAAGCAACGTCTTTGCAGCCTAGGTAGCAGAGAACGGAGAACCAGCGACCTTGCGTCGATTCTTCAGAACCCCTGCCTCCACGTCCTATACAACACATCGTCCACAAGCAGATCCACCTCCACCCCAACCGCACTCTTCGCCGTCAACGTATAATTCGAGCAGATATATCCCGCGTCCCTCGCTGGGTCACCCTGGTGGAACGCCAACGTCCCATACACAGCTTCAGAGGGCGTATAGCTGACATCGTAATCAAAGTCCTTCTCCGGTCCATTAATTACAGAACCCGTCGGCACACACTTCGCAGTCACATGGATGTTGCAAGGTGCAGGGACTAGCTGGGAGGCGTGCAGGGCGCAGGCGCAGTGGAAAGAGTAGAGATTCCCAAGGGGGTACTGCCATGGACCGCCGGGCTCTGTGCCGTTCGTGTAGCCGAAAGTGACGATCCCTTTCTTACCGGAGGCGAGACGAGCGAAGTTCGGTAGCGAGTAGGGGTGGACGTGAGGGATGGATGGAGTGGTGCTGTCAACGTTTACGGTCTCGAAGTTGTGCCAGTCGGCGGATTTGTAGATGCCTACGGGTTGGTTAGGTGGGAGGTCGTCGAACTGGAAGACGGCTTAGAGAAGAATGAATGGGCAAGGGAGGAGATGAGGAGTTACCGTAGCGTTGAAGGGGGAGCATTGGATGCGGCCACTGCTGGCGATCTGGCTGCCGCAGACGTCGCATTCCCATTGTGGGATGTTGAAGGTCGAACAGTAGGAGAGGGCTGTGGCTAGAGAGGCGAACAGGCTGAGAGACACTGTCGCGAGTGCGAACTTGGAGTTCATCATCTTGAATGTGATCGGCTGAAGGTAGCTAATGGTGGACAGCAAGACTTATATCTCAAAGCATGCGGCGCCCGCCATTTTAGACGGCTCACGTACTAGTGAGCAAAAGTTGCGTTCTTGAGATGATCCTCACAGAGGCGCCATTTGCTTTCACTCCCACTTTGGAAAGCTATGGATCGAATCCCCGTGCTATTGGGCGGCGAACGATCCTTTCGTGAAAAGGGCCGAGGCAGTCTTCCCCTCTCGAAGAGCACCACGTTCGTATTCGAGGTCTTCATGGCTTGTATCTAGTTACGTCTCTGCACAGTGACAAGCTTTCGCTTGTTGTTGCTAAGCATGTCGTATGCACGAGAGCTGCAGCTTCTTTTTAGGGACAGCAGACACGTGATTTGTGGGTCTGCCTCTTTCGCGATGAGGAAAGTGCTAGTGAGTACTTTCGGTTTGCTCTCAGGCATTGATGCTATGAGCAATGCTTCATGTGTTTGTTGAGATGATAGATCGATAGCAGATGGAGCAAACTTCGACTCGGCATGTTGTCATATATTGGTCGGCAAAGCTGGCACCACACGGTGAGACGTCTTTTTCGGTAAGGTCTCACTAAAAGATCTAACTCACACCATCTCCACTCCAAATTGATAACTTTTCCGTGGACGATCCTCGACCAAAGATCATGCCACCAGGTGACCAGATCGAAATGCAACCAGTGGGTTCGAAGAGCACAGCGGCATCTTCAGCAACAGCCAATGACGCAAAAACTCCTATGGCAGCTCGTTCGCAAGTACGTAACAGAGAAGAACCAGACCGAGTCGACAACGCCGTATGCCGATCCTGCAAAGACAAGACAAACTCGAAAGGTCGACTGATGACGCTCTGCAACTGCGAGGGCGCCAATAAACTCGTACATTGCGAATGCGCACTGCAAACGATCCTCCATTCCATCAAACTGAAATGCAACATCTGCAAGACGGAGTTGGCAATGTCGCAGGTTCGTCGGCGTCAGACGCCAGGTCAGGGAGCGCAGGACTCCAAAGGAAATTATGCAACCGCTACGGCCACACACCAAGCTCGGACTGGAGAGGGCATACGGCCAGGAGACGGCGCTAATGAAAGAGCGCTTTGGTTGCGGATCTTGATCAAGACGTTGAAGATTGCTGGCGCGGTGTGCAAGTGCGTGTTCTACCCTCCGCAGCCAGACTGGGATGAGCTTCCGCCCCGGAGGCCTGTCACTCCAGTCCGAACTGGCGGCAAGACCTCGCCGAAGGGTTCCTTATAGCTTGCCATTCTTGCTTGGCGATCCGGTCTTCGAGAATTGTTTCGCTTCTCGGATGAAGCGTTCAGACAGTCGAATGCCATCGATGCTCTTGTCATCGCGGTGTTCTCGCTCATACACCACTCGATCCTTCCAAGCCTTCAGATCAGGACCAAGCCATTCAGTGATAGCTTGTGCACAGGCTGTAGGAACCTCAAAAGGACACAAGTGGCCAGCATTCTTCAAAAGTGCTTTGGCGACTTTCCCTTCTTTTGCGCCTCCGCTGCCACCAATAGCTATGCCCGTCCGAGCAACATTCTGGTCGTGGGACTGAGAAGAAGCGGCAGTATACTGAGGGAAGACAAACAGCACGTCTGGTCGAATGCGAGGTAGCATCTCCATGGCTTCGAGACCCTCTGGTCGATAGAAGGGACGTCCGGCGGGGTCGGCGTCAGGATACTTAATCCAATCAGTCTTGCTCTTGGTTCCGTCTTCATTTCCCTCATCAAGCTGTGTCCTGCCGTAGCTCCATGCTTCGTTGGCTTTCGTCGTGCGCAATGTGACTTTTCCCGGCTCAGGACAGAGTAACGTAGGAGTACCCCTCAGTCCGAACTCCATCCACCTTTGAAAAGCACGTTCATCCCAGTTCTTGAACGCTTTCTTGAATCCTTTCTGAGCCACTTCGCGCGAAGGAAACAAATCTGGCTTTGTAGCTGCCATCGGGATAAGACGCTGGCCAGTGGCCATAGTGTCCATGCCCAAAATCGGGTCAAGTAGAACCAGCGATGAGAACAGTCGAGGATGCATGCAGCTGAGGCGTATAAGAGCCGCACCACCTATCGAATGGCCAACACCAACGATTGGCGGGATCATGTGTTCCCGGAATACGTTCGTCATGTGCAGAATATCTCGCGCGTAATCTGAAAACGATGGATCGTCTCCTAGTGTTTGCTCGTTGAGCACGCCGCTAGCATTCTGGTTGCTTGCGTCTGCAATCCAGATTGATCGAATTCGAAAGCCGTGGGAGTCAGAAAGAGCAAGCATATCATCCCACAGCGGTTCGTAGAGCTCCTTGGGGAAGCTGGTTGCGTGCAGGCCGATGATTGTGACATCGCCATCCCGGGGATTCTGGTTTGCAAGAGGAATGTATTGCTTCGCTTCGAGGCGTTGGATATCGCTGTCGCCATGCCTCGTCGCTCCTGGATAGTGCCGGATGTGTTGGGCATCGAAAATGTGCGTCTTCACGGCGAAGTGGGAGGCTGACATTGCCGCGGTCATTATATTTCTTTTGCGAAGGCTAGGTATGCCCTGACAAGGGTAATACTCTGCTCTGGAGAGAAGCAGGTAGCGTCTTCATATCGAGGTCTCTCGCAGGTTTCGCTCGCAATATGCCCTAACAGTTTGACGTGGTCTTGGGATCATGCCACATAGGCTGGGATGAGCTGTTTGGTTCAGGTGGCTGGGAAGTCTCGTGCCTGGATGCTTGGCGCATCCTTGCGAAGACCGAACCCTAACAAGCTCTTGTTAGCTCATCAGTCGCAGAAGATACCCAAACCGACTGGTATGTTGCTTCATAACCGATATGGACAGGATCGATTCAGATCGCTGAGTGAATTGTGAGACGTCGCCGCTGCATCCGAGAGATACATATGCAAGATCTGTCTTGGAAGTACCAACAACCACATGATATTTGGCAATTGTCAACGTCATGAGCAATAACCGCAATTCACGATACTCGAAAGCCTTTAGTCTTGCTTGATAGTCCATTTTTGACAAGCCTCGAACAAGTTCTTGAGTTCGGATGGCACATACTCCATGATCAGCGCAAATCCTTCCTTGCTACTCTGATGGAACATCTGCAATGTGGTCATGAAGTAGAAGTCAGCGTAGCAGGGCTGGCTACCCAAGAGGAAAGGCCCTTCGTCCACTTTGTGAGCCTTCAGAACCCGTGAGCATTCCTCAAATGCAGGCTTGGCTGCGACAAAGTGAGGTACAGGATCTTTGCTCTTGTCGAAAGCCACCTCAACAGTCATACCAAAGCGTCTAGCCCGGTCGGTTTTGAACCACTCCAGGTCTTCCAGTGATACCACTTCAGTGGCGTAAGGCATTAGAGGGACGGCGAGCGCCATGAAGACCTTTCCCATGGCACCATGGGCCTCCTCCTCGAGTTTCGGGTTGAGCCTGAAAGAAGGGCTTGGATAGCGATATTCAAGCTCTTTGGCTATGGCCGCTGAGTCCATGACATACGTGCCATCGGGGAAACGGACTGTTGGCACGCTGAATTCGGACCAACTGCCTGGAGGGTGCGGTTCCACGCCGCTGACGGAGATTCTTAGCATTTGATGACAGAGACCTTGTCAACACATACAAAGACTTGATGGTCTCTTGAAGACGAATGTATGGAATCCATTCGGTCTTGTACGGGACGCCCTTGAAGTTCAATGCGAGCCTGGCTTTACGTATTGACACACGTTGGTCAACATGTTCCCCCAATATCTCCTACTCTGGTTGTAGCAAGACACTTACTCTTCCACACATTGCCGGACCAGCTTCGACAAGGCGCCTGGCTTGGCAGGTCGTAGAGAATGATTTCCTGAGACATTATCGAGTTGTCCTTGATACGAAAAGCTCGACAATTTCACAAAATTGGGTGAGATGAAGGAAGAGAGCGCTCAGTCACCCGGCCAATGTTGTTGAGACACTGACAGCACTCGTCCGAACAGGGCGTTCGAAAGGGTGTAATGTGCGAGCGGGAGTGTCCGACAGCACCATATGTAGGGTTCTAGTTTTCCTCATCCATATCTTGTTGACCGTTATCGAGATGGTGCTCTTTTAGAACTCAAAGGACGGCGTTGTGTCGAATAGAGAGGTCGTCGCGACGCAGGCTTGGAGGGTCGGAAAAGGATGGGCAGGATGTACGCTTGTGCCGCCATATGCGTGACGAGCTTGTACACGCGTTCACGCCTGCTGAGGTTTCGCTTTTTCGGGAGCAAAGATTTCCAAAGGCGACTCGCACCAATCTTTCGTCCATTGTTGACAAGTTGTTGCAAGGGACCTTCACGCGAAAGTGACACGACCGTGAAGTTCCGACTGTCCTCTGATCCGTGCGTGCTGGGCGTTTTGACCTCACCTCACCTGCTCATCTGCTCACCTTCTCTCTCTCCTCTTCTCGTCCCGATCACAAAGCAAAGCAATTTGCTGATTGACTCTGAGATACGCCTTGCGAGCATTAGTTGCATTTGAGTCGTCTTTACCAAGACTCTGATCCAAAGGAAGCCTACTTTGAAGCCCGCCCTGAGCCAGGGCATCACAGCAGCATCTGAGCGGAAAGATGTCATATCAACCTATTTCGGCCATCCTAAGACTGGAGGATACGACATGTACTGGGACTATGGTCCACTGACGTCTCAGCCGAAGTTCCGTCTTGCTTCTTGTCATGGTGGAGACATGCAAGTCCAATGCTATGGACACTGGAAAGGATGCCTCGTCGATGAGAGGGAGCTTTTCTTACGTCGATTTTAAATATGGGAGGCCACCATGTCTTCGTACACCGTGATTGTCAAGGGAGTATTGAGTTACCCTGACAAGTGTTTCCCGCGTGGCAGAAGGGACATGTTCGAGGTGGAATGGTATCCACATTCCAGGCACAGCAACAATGTTATCCTCAGACCCCTTTTCATCTGCTGGCTTGGCCTGCTTTTGACCTTGAGAGACCTGTAACAGAACATTTTCCAGAACCATGCGCAAGTTGGCGATTAACACAGCAATGTTACTGGCGCTGGCCTCAACAGCGGCAGGACAATCTCGTAAGTTTTACGTACACCAGTCTCGGATTCTGTACATCGCTAACTTTCACCAAAGAGGTTGTGATGACGATCGCTGTGCCGTAGGTTGAGGAACCAGACATGACCTGTGAAAGAGCTAACTCGATTTCAGATACTGTCCGACCTATTCTTCATCACTAGCACCGTACTCGTCTATACTACCTGACTACTCCAGCAGCGCCTTGAGCTATGGCTCCATGATACCGCCAGTATCACAGACAGCAAATACAGGAGCATCGATTTCGCAATCGCCATCAGCCGTACAACTTTCTACATCGTCTTCCTCGAGCATAGCTTCACCATCTTCGACTTCCTACATCGATCGATACGGACAAGTGTATGAGCTATACACGAACACTGGCATCAGTGGCAATACAATCGAAGCAGAGCCAGAACGGATAAGAAGACGACAGGCGAGCGGACCATCGTTGGGCTCGACTCTTGAACTTTGCCTAGAAGACTGCAGCGCCACTGCTCAATGTCAAGCAACATCGTATCTGGGAACAAGCTGCTTGTTATACTCTTCAGTCCGCGGGTCAACATTCCTCCTCGGCGGTGTAGCTGGATTCAATGTTGCACGCTTCAACGGGTTTGCGAACGACACAGGGGATCTGTCAACGTCTTCGACAAGCTCTGTACTTCGATCTTCCGGCACAACCTCGATAGATGCGACTGCGGTGAGCAGCCTGAGTAGCACCAGCACTGACATCTCATACTACTCAACAACGACTGCCCGCGGCGCTACGAGTGGGTCTGCTGAAGCTTCGACCAGACGTCCTTCAAGCAGAGCAAGTACGCAAAATCCCAGCTCCTATACTTCGAAGGTGTCCGTGACCTCCACGGCTGTATCAAAAGTCTCTAAAGCGTCAGATGTTGTTATCTCCACCGCAGTCGTCACGCCGATTCCTGCCTCTTCATCGACAAACTCGGAACTTTCTTGGACGCCAACAGATATCACCTCTAGCTCTACTTCGGCACGTGCATCAGCGTCTTCGTTCCAGCCGTCGACTTCCCGTGATGCACTGAGTTCAAACTCAATTCCATCGAACTCTGCCGATCTCTTCAGTTCATCTGCAGCTAGCTCAACTCTCGCTGGAAGCTCTTCTACAACAACGTTTGAAGATGCATCGCAAACATCGGCGTCGACACAAGATGCGGAACCTTCGCCTGAGCGATCGTCGACTGCAATCGGTGGCACAGAATGGTCGTCTGGAAGCGTCACGGTCAGACCTTTTTCTTCGACAACGCCGTCTTCAACGTCAAGCGAAACGACACCTGGGTCAACAACTTCTTACAGCTCGGTAGGGATGTCCAGAAACTCCTCTGCAATGTCTCCTGGCAGTACCTCTCTGGCGGCGATGTCATCGTCGCCCTCGGTGTCTACTCCAAGCCCAGCCACTTTGAGCACATCATCCACACAATGGACCTCAGTGACGCCAAGCACTGCTGGACCGACCATGCTCTCAAGTTACCTCAGCAGCCTATACGCTTCCTCAGACTCGACCACTCTTACGAGCAGCATATCGATTACAACATCAAGTAGAAGCACGAGTGCAGCCGCATCCAGCAGTCAGGCGAGGTCGTCGTCTCGATTCTCATCCTCGCGGACCATCCTGTCCACCGAAGCACTCCTTCAGTTCAGCTCGGCATCCTTGTCCGCGTATGCCTCACCATCTTCCGCAACAGCGGCAGCTCCTTTAGCAACACCTGTTCAGAAGAACGGCAAGCGTGGCCTGGCATACACAAACGCCTCGTTCACACTACCGTACTCCCTCTCCGGGCAGAACTCCCGAGTGTCATGGGGCTACAACTGGTACTACTCACGCTATACCGATAACGTCAACACCACGAACCCAGCAATTCGTTTCATTCCCCTCCTCTTCAACGATGCCGAAGACGTCATGTCCGTCTGGCCTGAAAAGGCCCAAGCAGCAATCGACAACGGGGCAGATGCCCTGATGTCGTTCAATGAGCCTGATGTCTGCTATCCCGGCTCGGCCTGCATGACAGTCAATCAGTCCGTCACCGCATACAGAAAAGCAATGCAACCTTTTGCAGGCAAGATCCGTCTCGGTGCCCCAGCAGTCACAGACGGCGGAGCGCCCATAGGTCTGACCTATCTAAGCGAGTTCATGGGCAACTGCACCGACTGCACCGTCGACTTCATCAACATCCACTGGTACAACAACGTCTACGCTTTCAGCTACTTGCAATACTACGTCCAGCAAGCATACAAGCAATTCGGTCTCCCCATCTGGATCACCGAGTTCGGCATCGACGGGAGCGGTGGTACGGATGCTCAGTATCAGGCTTTCCTGCAGCAGGCGTTGCCGTGGCTGGATGCCGTGCCGTATGTCGAGCGCTATGCTTGGTTCTTGGATGCCCCGGGATACCTGATAAATGCGAATGGGAGTGAACTGAGTGCCCAAGGAATGATCTATAATTCTTATACTGCTGCTTGTCCGAACTGGAATAACACTGATGGGCATTGTTAGATAGGTCGGATAGGAGATAGATTACGGTGTTTGTTCACATTCTCTCGGGATCTGGACCTTGATGTTGTTCGTTTCTCATTATCTGACGAGTTGATCGATCGCTCTTCTAGCTGATTCGTCTTCACATCGCATGCGGCCGCAACGAATACCGCCCGTCATCGTTACGGCCAATGACAAACGTGGGAGCCGGCGCTGGAGAAGCGCTTCCAGACGAGTCTGCACTGAACCAAGTCGGCACGCTCAGCCGATTCTGCTGCGAACCCGACAACCTCTTCTTCCTAGGCGGATGCGGTACTTGCGCCTCCAACTGCGCCTCCGCCGTCTTGCACGCAACTATCCTCCCACTCGAGTCCATAGTATACGTGTCTGACCCATCATCTTCACCCATGTCTCTTTCCCAGTCGTCCCATTCGTTCATGCGGTCGTAGGGGTGTTGGGCGGCTTGTCGTCGTTCTTTGTTATCGAGGTTGGACAGTTCGGCGACGCTGTGGATAGGCTTTTTGCCTAGAGAGGTACTTGGGTGAGAGGCGACTGTTTCAGACGATTCTCCTATGAAGCGTGGAGCGACGTGGCGGAAGAAGAGGCGCAGGATGGGGAGGCAGCCGCATATGATTACGAGGTTGGCTTCGATACAGCTGGTCGCACGTCAGCTTTGAGGTAGTCATGCTTGAAAGTAAGACTCACATCCAGATGGCGGGAGTGCTGATGGCCCAAGTCGTGTCTGTTGCTGTAACCATCGGTGGAAGTAGTGATAGTCTGACGAGGCTGGTCACCAAGGTACTGAGTTCCGGGAGTCAGCAACAGGTCCTTACAATCGAAGAGCGTGCTCACAGTGATCCAATGCCAAACATCAAGATCAGCCCAACCTTCTGAATGATTGGAACGTGCAGTTTGATGATCATCGGAATAGGTAATACAAGGAGTATCACATCCGTTGCTGCGTTAAGGCCAGCAGTCGCGAGGTAGAGTTGTCCTTTGTTGACGCATGAGCCAACGGTAATCGTAATGTCCCAGTTCTTATCCAGCGGCGTGCAAGCGAAGACGAGAGCGAGACCCAGGGCAATGCTGTAGCTGATGATGAATGCCATCACGGCATAGACAGCGTATTTGAACCATCGCTCCACGGAGAGCTTTCAGTAGAACAGAAGCAGAGATAGCTTCGCCAGGGCCATCAGGGGGATGTATAATATCGAGCATACTGAGATGAGCTGGCTGCTGTCAGCGGGAGGAGTCGTCAGGTATAAGTCAAAGGTCATACAAGAACAGCCAGATTGACATGTCCAGTCGTGAGGTTCCACATATGTACGCCAATGTACTCGACGGCCCAGAGCCCTGCAGAGTACTATCAGACAAGACGAAGCTGGAAGAATTCGAGGGGCGATGACTTACAGACGACCATTATCTGAAGGCCAATCGAGAGCATCTTGTACCTGGTCAGTAAGATCATAACGAAATGGCGCACAAGGATCGACCCAGGCGAACAACATGGCAACTGCTCAACAGTCAGCTTTAGATGACCTATTCTCTGTCTGGATCTCTTACCATCGTCCACGCCAAAATTGCGAGCGAGATGTGCTTTTGTATACACCCGTAATATTATGAACAACGTCGACACGACCATACCAACGATTGAAATCGTGATGCCAGCATTGATATGCTTCGTCTCTGGCGGGTTGATCAGGTCCTGAGTGTATCCAGGCGGAGCAGTAGCCGCTGGCAAGTCAGCCAATCTGGTGGAAGACATTGTCGTCGCTCTCGTCCAGCGGGGGCGACGCCGTCAATGCTGTGTTATCGCTTTGTCCTCATAGACTGTGCTCGAACACGCAAAGAGTAGACCGAGTCAACGAAGACACATTTCGAGATGTCGCGATTACCCTTGACCGAGGTCGCAGTAGAGCAGCACATGATCCATTGCCTAGATTCTCCAAGGACCTGGGTCGATGCAATCACTGGCATGGCACAGACGATACGACTTTCCTAGTAGGGTTCATCTCGAACGTCCTGCATTGGGCATTGTTCCTGCAGCAACATGCTTGGATAAGGTGCATAAGCGATCCGACAGACAGTCGTAGGATGCACCGTTGTAAAGGGCCGTCGCCGTGCCTGTCGATCAGCGGTGTTGGATTTGTGGGCGTCTGGAGAAGGAGGCGAGCAGGCTCGAGCGGCTCAACGACAATAATGTATTCTGGGTCTTGGGTCGAAACCTATGCTCGTTTTGTCGATGACGGGGAGACACGCGTGCTCGTGGACTGCGGCACCTCCACTTGAATAAGTCTTTTAGCCTCGTGAACAGAATCCTTCAAATTAACGAGTGGATCCGGACAATGGCTCCAGCAGCTCCCTCTTTTCTTCTCGCAACATCCAATTCGAAACTCCTTTTGTTGTGTTCGTAAGAATGGAGCTTCCATCAGACGGCGATGACAAACATTCAAAGCCACCTGTTGATCCGAGTGGCATCGTGTTGTGAAGCACGTGGAGGTCGCTATCAGTGGTCTAACTTGACCCCTGTGAGTCGTGCGAGGCGACACTTCGGTGGTTGGGCTTTGCAACAACACGATTGGGCATGGCCTGGACACTTGAACTTCCAAAGCCTGTCTTCGCTTGGAAACCCACAAGCCGAATTGGCACGAACACCGTTGATCGAAATCATGGACATGGTGCAGACGGCGTATTGAAGCGTTGGCCGACATGGAGCGCGCCGCAACAGAATGATGCACGAGCACCGACGTCAGGGATCGAGCCTGTAGTTTGCCTCGCATCTGACTTCCACACTCTTGCGTGAGCCTTGCTTTCGTTGGGTCACCGTTCGTTTTGGAAAGATGAGGCTTCTTGCTGCCGCAGCATTTGCAGGCCTGAGCGTGGCTGCCGAGCAACAACAAGCTAGCCACTGCGTATGCATTCTCATGGACGGAGTAATGCAGCGCTTGCTGACGATGTTTCATAGTGCGAGGCTTTGAGGAATGCAGGTCTGGGTGAGCGGATACTGGAGCCGGACCATGAATCCTTCAGTGCTCGCCTCGACAACTACTTCTCCCAAAGCGCAAAGCTGTCGCCACACTGCTTTCTACAGCCCCAGAATGCTCAAGAGGTATCTCAAGCTGTGACAGCGCTCGTAGAGGCGAACAAGACCACACCATGCGAGTTCGCAGTTCGAAGTGGTGGCCATATGCATTTTGCCGGTGCGGCTGGTACTGATAAAGGAGTCACGATTGATCTTCATCAGATGTCATCTGTCGTGCATCATCCGAGCAACGACACAGTCTCAGTCATGCCAGGCGCTGTATGGGGTGATGTATACAAGGCTCTCGACAAACTTGGTGTAATGGTCGTGGGAGGCCGCTCATATACGGTCGGAGTTGGCGGTTTGGTCATTGGAGGTGGCAACTCTTACTACGCTGCACGCAAGGGGCTTGTTTGCGATAATGTGGCCCAGTTCGAAGTCGTGTTGGCGGATGGTAGCATTGTGACTGCTAATCAAAACGGGCACAGTGACCTTTTTCAGGCACTGAAAGGCGGCTCCACGAACTTTGGAATCGTCACTCGCTTCGACTTGATGTCATTCGAAGAAGGCAATGTCTTTGGAGGCTTGGTCCTGTATCCAGAGACCACGCACGAGGAGCAATTCGACGCCCTGCTCAACTTCGGCGACAAAATCCAGGAAGACCCCTTCGGCTCTGCGATCGTGATAAGTGTTTACATGTCAGCAATGAAAGTCCCACTCTTCATGAATGCGTACGACTATACCGAGCCCGTCGACCGACCAGCTGTATTCCAGGAATTCTTCGCCATTCAAGGCAACATCTCAGATACCACAGGAATCAGGAACATGACCTCACTCGCCGAAGAGCTCGAACAGCCCAAAAGTCATCGGATTCAGTTCAGTACGCTGACATTCAAGAACGACATTCGAGTCTTGAAGAAAGCGCACGAGTTGTTCAAGCAGACCATCGCAAGCCTCGAAGAAAAGGCGAAATTTGACTTCAAGGTTCTTGCGCTGTATCAGCCTGTCCCGACACTGTTTGCGGAGCACGGCAAAGCCAACGGAGGAAATGTCCTGGGTCTTGATCGGTTTGACGAGACTCTTATTAGTAAGTGCAACATGTAACGCTGTCGAATGACCCGGCTGCTAAACGATATTGATTGCAGTGTATGAATCATACTTCGCCTGGGAAGACTCCAAGGAAGATGAGCTGTTCGAAAGCCATGCACAGAAGCTGCGAGACGACATCTCGGAATATGCAGCAAGTGTCGGTGCTGATAATCCTTTCATCTACCTGGACTATGCAGACATTAGCCAGAGACCATTAGAGAGCTATGGCTCTAAGAACGTGGCAAAGATACGTGCCGCTGCAGCAAAGTATGACCCAGAGGGGGTGTTTCAACATATGATGCCAGGTGGCTTCAAGATCTCACAGGTTCGTTGAAAGCCCACTTGCAGAGACTGCAAACATTCTGATCGATTTGAAGGTTGACCCTAGAATGGGTGTTGTCCCTGACAAGCCTCGACATGATGAGCTATAATCGATACTTGCGACGTTGATGGCGAAAGCGATAATGCTTCGGCGCCAGCAGATGCAAGTGCTGTGACAAGCACTTGAAGACACTACCACCACTTTCGGTCAAACCAGGCGACCTCGCGGTCGGCACTCGCTGTGCCGCGTGCTCATTCGAATGACACGAAGTCGATCTTTGTTGCTTGATGAAAGCCAAGTCTTCCGTTCCAAGGCATAACCTCATTTCTTGTTCCACTCCTGCAGGAGAACTGCAACGACTGCCACTTTCATCTGAGATCTGGCTCCATCATCCACGGGGCCAGCTTGATGTTGTTTGGCTCCGTGTGTACATGCAGCGGCTTCTTGGTAGTCCTCGATGCTGGCGCCTTGGCAACCTTTTTGGGAGCCTTACTTAGAGCAGGCACAATCCGTCGTGCTTGATGCATCTCGTCTCTGGCAAAAAGCTGCACGGCTCGTAGGTGGGTGTCTTTGCCGTTTTGGTGGTTCTCAAGGATTTTGACCTGGACCAGAAATGCTCGGAGCGCAGGCCGTTTGCTCCAGTCGACTTCTTTTACTCCCTCATCTGAAGTGTTCTCATCATCGTCTTCGATAGGTCCTACCTCGCTGAAGTCGACATCGATCCAGCCCGTCGGTTGTTCAAAGCTCATTTCTGCGAATTGTTGGATATCGTGGACGCCCATTCCAGCTAGAAACTGGATTTTGGTCGGAGTGTAGGATTCATCGTTTACGAAGTCCAAGAAGATCCTCATGTGAACAATCGAAACCAGTTTGAAGAAGTGGATGCTCAACAAGTGTGGCTGTGGGCCATCCGACTGCCAGTAGAGCGTAGTATCGGGCGATCGCAAGGCGGCGACGCCATTCCCGGGTTTGGCAGTGCTGACAGTCCATGAAGCTAACGACGAAATTTCCTTCAATCCAGGGGGCGGAAAGGGCGCGTCGTCGAAATCGATGCCATCTGTGGCACATGACTCTTAGCCTACTGCGCGTAAGACACCATTAGAAAGAATTTCTACCTTGAACCTCTTCATCTTCGTCTGCCTCGCCATCATCCTCGACTTCTTCCTCTTCGGCCACCTCCGCGGTTTGTTGTGCTGGAAGGTCGAGCTCGTCGCTGGGGATGTCGATGTCGGTCATGTCCACGACAGCCACCCGCTGATTGCGCGGATTCCCATGGTTTCTGTTCGCCATTTCGAAGCAATCAAGGCCGCCGCATGACGAGGTTGTAAGCACAGTGGATGCAATAGCCCGACGTGATATGCATGAGGAGAGGTCGTTGGAAACAGCCACGGATGTGGTTGCTGGGTCGGAGCGGCCCGTGACTAGCGTGTTTGCACGTACTACTTCCACAGAGTCCTCTCCCACTCCGAAGCAGCTTTCACAACTCTGGCACCCTTTCACGATTCACGCACATGCGGCGTCACCCATCGGCACGCCTTGCTATATATCAATCTGTTATATCACCTTTCAGCGACAAGGTCTATCCATCAACGACTGCATGACGACCCAGCCTCCAACCATGCCCAGGGGTCTGCACCTTATCCTGCGACACGGTCCTGGATAGGCCCTCGTCCATAACGTGTGCCGACTGTGATAGGCAAACATGCTCTTCAAAAAGCCCTGCAATCTGGTCTAAGAGAGTTCACAGCACATGGCCGCTTTGTGAACGCCATAGATCATTCACCAACCTGCTGCACAGCACCACTACGGCCGGACTTGGTCGACTTCACGTTTTGGGCAATCACGGCAGATATAGGCATTGATGCTGAGCCATTTTTGGGTCCTATCGGAAGCATGTCGTGGGATGCAGAGATCTTCAGAGTTTGTCGCAAACAACCACATCTGACTCGCATGGTGCTTCTGGCCGCGTGATTCTGCGCCCAAGACCGAGCTTCTTGGAAAGGCTCCGTCAATGAGGAAGAGTTTTCCGGTGGCCTTCACCGGCTATATGCTATTATTGACACAAAACGCACGCCAGGCAGTGCCATTACGTTGGAAGTATGTTCTAGGTCACTTTCAACTGACTACGAGGGACTCTAGAAGACACGCAGTCAGCCGTCACATCTGCCCCCGGTGCGGCGATGCCGGTAAGTCGCTAGGCCGCTGACTCTGGATGTGACCCCGTTGCACTTGCCACTGAAGGACTGACATGCCTCCTTGTGGGCGTGCTGGCCGCTCTACTTGAGCTCCTTGGGGCACTTGCTCAGCAAGCACGACTTCTGTTCTACCTGTCTTTACGGAGCCAGCGTTCATGATTCCTAGCCATGTCGACTTTCAGCGGAGCCAACCCTGGTGACGCCCGTAATGGCATCTTCGCGGCGGCAGCGCTGTTCCTCAGTTGCGTCTGGGTCACGATTTCTCTTCGAATTTGGGTTCGAGTGACAATCATAAGGAGCCTGGGTTGGGACGATGCCACATTAATCTTTGCTGCTGTAAGCCATTACTCTCAAGCCCTCATGGTGATTGATTCTAACTAGGATCAGATAATCTTCACTGGATACTGTGTCGTTGAGATCATGATCGAGACAGTTGGAGGTGCTCCTCACGCGCAGAACCTGGGTCTTTCAGAGCTCTCGCGACTGGTAGCTGTGAGACTCAGAAAAATCTATTGATCATCATTCACTGATACTTTGCAGCTCACCGTGGCCAGCTTTGATCTATACATCACAGCGATGGTGTTCCTCAAAATATCACTGGGAATCTTTTACCTGCGGTTCGTTATAAGAACATGGGAGAAATACGCGGTGTACAGCACGATCATCATAAGCACCGCGTATGGTGTTTTCCTATTCTTCATTGCACTACTCAACTGCGGGAACCCCTCGAAATACTTGGAGAACGAGCTCAAGGGAATATGCATGCCGAACAACGCAATATACCCGATACAGCTTGCGGGCGCCTTGGTCAACGCATGCACAGACTGGGTGCTAGCCATTATGCCAATATACATCCTGGTGAAGGGAACGATGCCGCTACGTGTCAAGATCAGTGCAGGAGTGGTCCTGTTGTTAGGCTGCACCGGCAGTGTGATATCCTTGGTCCGGATCCAATACATGAAGGGACTTTTGCCTGGCCCGAACTTCTTCAACACGTCGATAGATCTATGCATCTGGTCGATCATCGAATGCGGGCTTGGGATTTCAGCAGCTGCAGCCGCTACCTTACGACCATTGTTCCGAAGCCTCAGAGAACACACCAACGGATACATGAGTTACGGTCGATCGAGGTCAGCCATGGGTTCAGTCAATCAGACACGGTTCACTGATACCATGTTCGGCGACTGGGGCTTTGAACCTCCGCAACATGAGCAAGAGCTGCGTGCTTCCAGAAGCAGAAGTCATATCAGCATCACGCCGATTTTGAAGAACTCACGAGTGATGAGCAAAATGGGCATCACGAGGGAGACAATCGCAGAGCAAGGCTCCCAGTTGATGTCATCTCCAGTGGCCACTGCGAACCAACCGACCCGTCAAAAGAGCAGGAGACTACAGAGTAGACTGAGTCGAATTGAACACACTACGCAACCACAACGCCCCGAAATGGTTCGCCAGCTGAGTGTGAGGGAGAAGGGCATCTCTCGGCCTGTCCCACACATATTCAGTCAAGCTGCACCGCCGACACCAACGGGCGAACACCAGCAAGAGCTTATCAGAATCGACCATCGTCGGAATGGGTCTCCGAACTGGGTGCCAAAGACGAAGCGAACGCCAGACCGATCGTCGAACCCCTATTTCGACTCGCCGAACCCATATCGCTATTCAACACCAACGTCACCTTATGAAGGACGACCATTCTAAGCATGCTGGAGCGGCCACTTGTAAAACGAATGACGAGGTTGAAGTTCACAGCATTCAACAGCAGCAGCGTGCGACCACGACTTGGCGAAACGTCGAATCGTTCGCTACAAGAATGACGGCCAACTGCAGATTTCCGCTTGTTTGTAATAATATCACAACGTGTACATGTTGTATGGATAATCAAGGCGTCCAAGGGTTGATCGAGCATCTCTAGCACATAACGAACTTTTCACAGAACCTCACGTCTTCACTCTTCATTTTCCACCACCATCAAATGCCAAGACCTCACCGACGACACATACGAGTACGCCCTAAAAGACATCTCAAAAGCTCATTCGCCAACAAGACTGTTACCAGGATTTTGAGAGCGCAGCAGTAACAGATCTACGAGCGTACATACGATCGATGTGATGATGTCGACGAAAGGTCCCTTGCGCCATGTCTCGCTGATTCAAGACGCGGCTCCGAAGACATCTTAACAGGATCGTATTGAAACGCTTCCGGTGGCGAGATGCAAGAGGCGAGGAGAGGCACGAGTCAAATTCCGAATCGCATATCGTCAAGGTCTAGAAAGGGTTCCTGGCCGTGGCTGGCGGTCGCTTCAGTTCTCCAGATCTGGTTGTAGGCTGAGCTTGGATGTTTCAGGTCCATGTCCTGAAGGTTTTTGATAGTGCAACGAAGGTTGTCGATCTGCAGGTGGTCGTTTCTCTTCCGCATGAAGACAACAGGTTGAGCAGCTTCTGTACTTCTTTCGATTGCTCTTCGACGTTACTAGCTAAAATTGAGATTCTATGGTGCTGCTTCATCATGAGCATGCGAAGTGTTCAACGACAGCCTCTCTCAGTATCATTGACACGTTGATCCATTCTCACAAGCCAACCTTCCCAAGAAAGTCCAACTTGCCAAGCGGAACGCCCTCCTTCCGCAAGATGTCGTACGCCGTCGTGGTATGGAAGTAGACTGTCCAACGTCAGTATTCGCCGCCCCAGCTATCCCAAACAACATAGTAAATCTCACCATTAACCATAATAAACTCCTGCACAAACGACAAGCCCGTAAACTCCCAAGGATCCCGTCCAGGTGGACCGAACGAGACCTCCTTCGATGCCTTGCCCTCCAACTGCTCCTGACTGACACCGCTCAACAGCTTCTGGATCTCGTCGATCTGCTGGAACATGCCGTTGTAGGTGTCGACGACGGGGATGTCGGTGGGTGCTGGCGCTCCGGGGATGTCCATTCGGCTGAACAAGTAGATGACCATGCGGTAGACGGTCTGCACTTGGAAGGGCAAGGGCTGCATGTCTTCGATGATGCGGGATTTGACGAGGGCGGAAGTTGCGATTTTGTTTTCGTTGCACCATTGTTCGCCTTTTTGCAAGCAGTGCTTGAGCTGTTGGACGCGTTTGGTGAAGATGGGGATAGTGACGTCGTAGAAGGAGATCTCAGACATGTTGACAGAGTGTGTGAGTTTGAGGGTGAAGTGAGATGTGGACAGCTGTGCTGAAAGCTTCTCAATTGAAAGTGTTGTGTGAGCGAATGGAAAGAGATATCGAAGGAGCAGGAAGCTTTCTTTATAGGCTGGGGGCCCTACCTCCGACAAGCAAGCATCCCAAAGGAGCAAGTCCCTAAGAATGAACGATTTTTGGAATCAAAGGACAAGCAAGACTGGTGAGACTAGTCAGCCGGACATAGATAGAGTTGGCCTGAGCCGAAACTCCCAGGTCTGTTCCGACTAGTAAGTCCGCAAGGCAATCGTAGAGTCCATGAATGTCTCTTTGCCGGAAATGATGTGTTGTGTCGTAGAATAGAAAGATCCCTTTGCTAGACGCTTCCAACGACTTTGGATGACTTTCCAGAGGTCCATGAGCGCTGTGTTGGTCTTCTCTCGCTCAACATTCATACAAGAATATCGATTGGAAGCATTGAATAGAAAGGACCTGACCGCCTCGGACTCGGATACCCGGTCCACTGTTCGAGGATGCAAGGGGCAAAGCGTGTACGGCATCTTTCCGGTGGGCAACATGTGACGATTCTTGTCAAGCAGATCGTCGCGTCGGTCGACGCGTGCTGCAGAGCCATTGGTACGTCCCTCGAGGGTCGTTTAGATGTTTTGTAAGCGATATTGATGGTTCCAGTTTGGGTTGTTGTGTGCGAACAGGACGAAGCTGTCAAGAACGCGAGACCGCAAGTTTGGAGGAGCAATTTGAGCGCGAGTCATGCAACATCTCCAGAATCCAAGTTTAACTCGTCCTTGAACCTCAGAATCACCACACACGAACAGCGATAGCCTCTGATCACCATGGACGACCCCATGGACGACATCGACAGACAGGAGGAGTCCGAAGAGGAAGCATACGACGAAAACGCCGACGAAGACTTCAACCCGGAAGCCGCAGAGGTCGAGGCCGAGCAGTCGTCCTCAGACGAAGAACCCGAAGAGAAAGACACAACGAAGAAGGGCAAGAGACCGAAGAAGCGAAAAGCAGACGCAGATGGCGAAGTCTTGAATGCAGAACTCGACTCGGGCGACGAAGCGACGATCCAAGAGCGGAAACGCAAGAAACGGCGGAAAGAAGAGGAAGACGCCGCAGCCGCGCGAGATGAAGACAGCGGTGGCGAGGGAGGGTTCATTCGGACTCGCGCACAGCGGATCGTGGAAAAGGAAGAGCGGAAGAACCGTAAACGTGCGCGAGACGGGCAGGTCACCATCAACGTGGAGCAAGTGTGGAAAGACCTCAGCAGCGCACCCATAGGACGCGCGACGATCGCTGCACCACCACCAGAGACCACGGATGTCGACGAAGACGCAGACGGCAACAAAGAGAACGTACAAGACGAGGGTGATCCCAACGAACTCATAACCATCAAACGCCGAATAGAATTCGCGGGCGAAATCACAGAGGTCGAGGAGAAACACCCCCGTGGCTCGAAAGAAGCCCAAAAATACCTCGCCGAGCACCCCGAAGCGGATCCCAAACATCCCAAACACACCGCGAATCTCGACCCGTCTGGACTGCAAAGACCGCTCAAGAGACCTTCGATTTTCGAACCAAACCCAGCGGGGAATGTGAAGGGCGTGGCGCCGGAGAAGTTGCGACGACATGCGCCTACGAAGACCGAGGGGCTCATGTCGCAGAAGTTGGCGGAGATGAAGAAGAATGCGCAGAAGATGAGTACAGTGCAGAAGAGTCAGTTGGATTGGAAGGGCTTTGTGGATAAGGAGGGTCTGAGGGATGAGTTGGATGAGTATGGGAAGAGTAAGAGGGGCTTTTTGGCGAGGGAGGCGTTCTTGGATCGTGCGGCGGGGGCTAGGGAGCAGGCTGCGAGGGATGCGAGGTCGAGGTTGTAAGAAGTGGGAAGCCGTGTGGGTTGGTGATGCGCAGTTGTGTCGAACCAGTATTGTCATGAGCGGTATGGTCATTGCGTTTGAGATACCCCTGTAGTCGATCGTGGATCGTTGATACGCGAGTGGAAATTCGGACTTGTGTGCGTCTTCACGTGATGCGGCTTTCATGTGAATGTGCCCGCCTTTTTGAATGTCTGGTTTGATATTCGTGTCAAGCCGTTAAGTACAGCCCTATGCACTCGACCAAGCGCGCGAAAAAGTAAAGCAGGTGGCACGTCTCTACCATGACCTGCCTATCGAGGGGACATTGGAGCCATGCCTGGCCGCAACCAACCAACACCTTCCATCCATGCTGTAAAGAATCATCCGAGCCCGCCGTCTATCTGTTGCTCTTGGCCACACGCTCCAACTCGTCCTTCTTCTTGATGGCGTAGCTGTTGCTGCTACCCTTGGCAGCGTTGATGAGCTCCTCAGCCAAGCACTCGGCAATGCTCTTGATGTTGCGGAAAGCGGCCTCGCGGGCACCGATGGTGAGGAGAGCGATGGCCTGGTTGACGCGGCGGAGAGGGGACACATCGACGGCCTGGCGACGAACGGTACCTGCGCTACCGATACGGGTGCTGTCTTCGCGGGGACCGCAGTTGACGATGGCATCGACGGCGATCTGGATGGGGTTCTGGTCGGTCATGATGTGGATCTGAAGCGATTGTTAATGTTTGTGGGTGTGTAGCGAATTTCGTTTCCACGCACAATCTCGAAGGAGTGAGCCACAATGCGGACAGCCATGAGCTTCTTTCCGTTGTTGCGGCCGTTCATCATGAGCGAGTTGGTGAGGCGCTCAATGATGGGGCATTGCGCCTTGCGGAAGCGCTTGACGGCGTACCGACCAGCGGAGTGGGAGATGTAGACCGGCTGCCGGATCTGGATGTAGTCGCTGTTGTACCATATCAGCCATCTGCGCTGCCACCTCAATGTTTCCTATCTCGCGATTCATTCCGCACGTACGTGAGAGAGATGTCCCTAATCTCGACGTCCTCGTAGCTCCACTTGTTGAAGAGCTTGGTCGAGCCGATCTCGTTGGTGACATCCTTTGGCAGGACTGGGTAGGCCTGGACGGCCTCGACTTCGACCTCGCCGTCAGACATGATTGCTGGAATGTGCTGATGGGTGTGATATCAACGTCCAGCGAGACCAGTTGGGCGGTGTTGGCGGTGGTGGGTGTGCTGGATGGTCAGTCTGCGCCTGGTCGTCGAGAGGTGTCGTTACGGCTCAACGTCAGTTTGGAATTTGGGTGCGAGGAGCTCTTGGCAAAGCCGGGCTGACATAAGTCTTGGGCAGGGCTGTTTTGGCAAACTTCGCCCGCACGGCAGCGAGGACTCATCGGCTGGTTACGTTCACGCCTTTTCCACAACCATCTCACCGGGTCAACGAATGACACTACCCTCCTGAACATTCATCCCCATTACTAGTAAGCCATCTAAGCAGCTTGGAGTGCAATTCGCAGCGCAGTCGCTTGTGAAAAGTCGGAGACATAGCACTTCCATTACGGTATAGGACGTTCTACTTTGACCGGAACACCAAGGGTACTGCCTCGAAACAGCGTGGTCCGCAAACATTCTCTCTTCTCAGCTTCAGCAGATGCATGCTGCAGGCCGTCAATCATCACCAATGATCGCTTCTTCCATCACCGTGGCCCGGACAGAAAATCACACTACTCGCCAATATCACTTGAGAATCTGAAAAGGAAATTCAGACGAGATAAGTAATACATGTCTGCTGAGCCGCACGCGTTTCAAATGATGTCGATGGACATAGGGCACCTTGAAAGCAGAACATCACTGGCGGATACACGGCCCTGGAATCTGCCTCTGCACCAAGGACCACCGTCCAGCCTTTAGAGTTCTCCTGACCAAGCTTTGAGGACCGATGAGGTACATCCTGCGGATCCGACGATCGCTTCGTCCTTCGCACACTAGCCCTATATATGTAAGATCGCGAGTGACTAACTGTAACCGAACGTGATGAGAGCACTCCTTCAGCCTGGATATATCTTGGGAGGGGTCAAGGATCCCTGGGCGACATTATTAGCAGACTTACCAAAGTATCGACCGCGCTGACATCAGGCGTGTCTGTCTTCGACCTTCAACAACTTGCTCTCGAGCGCCGTTGCTCGACACCTGTGGCAGTTGAAATTTGAGGATTAGAACTGAAGTCTGGCGGTGTCAATATCATGGCGAACGAAAAAGAAACAGCTACGACCGCGCAAAAGCCAATGGATGTCATCATTGTGAGTGTTTTCTTGGAGCTTCACTGCCAACAGGTCTGACTTTCGCGTTCTGCAGATTGGCGGCTCATGCGCCGGCCTCATGTCTGGAATTCTCTTGAAACGAAAAGGTCACAACGTGCGCATTCTAGAAGTGGCCGTATCATCCGAACGCGAAGCACTGGCAGCGGGTATTGGCCTTCAGCGGGACGTGAAGAGCTTCTTCGAGGTCGAAGATGTGCTGAGGCCGAAGCCATTGGGCGTTGTCAATCCTGGCTTCAGAGTACTGGACGAGAAAATGGACGTGAAGTATCAGCTTCCTGTCAGCCTCAATTTGACCTCTTGGGATGCGGTGTACTATCGCCTACGTGCCAACTTTGACGGCTACTCCAACTTATACAACCCTGAATTGCCGCCTCACGCGCGCGATGCCAAGGAGGGAAGCGTCGAGTTCATCACGGGCAAGAAGGCGCTGAAAGTCGAAGACGTCAAAGGCAGGATGACGGTCTTTGCTGAAGACGTCCGGACTAAGGACAAGACGGAGTACACTGGCGATCTGGTCATCGCAGCAGACGGCACGAACAGCACCATCCGGCGACAGCTGATGCCACGCCTTCAACGTGAAGAACCAGGCTATGTTATCTGGCGAGGCACCATCCCCACCAAGAATCTGTCCCAAGATATACTGGACAAGATCGAGAACAAGCCACTGGTCTGCCCTTACAAGCACAACTACCTTGTGATGTAACCATCCCCAAGCCATTACCACGCTTCCACACATACTAACTCTTCACAGCTACACCATCCCCGGCGAAAAGGGCTCCCTCGAACCAGGCCAACGCGAAATCAACTTCGCCTGGTACTTCTGGCCCAAAGACCTCTCGCTCAAAGACATCATGACCGACGTCGACGGCCACCACCACCGCACCACAATCCCCAAAGGCAAAATGCGCCCCTCCATCTGGCAATACCAAATCGCCCAAGCCCGCCGCACGCTCAACCCCACCATCGCCACGCTGGTCGAGAGCACCCCCGCCCCCTTCGTCAGCGTCGTCTCCTCCATCGCGGCGCCCAAAGCCGCCTTCTTCAACAACCGCCTCTTCCTCGTTGGCGACGCCTTATGCCAACCCCAGCCCAACATCGGCATGGGCACGACCCTCGGCGCGTACACGCTCACCTTGCTCGTCAACCAAGTCATCTGCCCCAGCGACGGCAAACCGCCCCTCGACCCCGACAACGTCGCCGAGTGGGAGACTAAAGTCCTGCAGGAGTGCGATGTCACGCGCTGTCGCAGCGTGGCGTTTGCGAGCTGGTATCTGAACACATGGCCGAAGATTGCAGTGTACTATCTCAGGTATTATTTTAAGCTGTATTGGCAGTATTGGTTTGGCAGGAGGACGAGGGTGTTTACATCCATTGGTAGTAGTAGGTAAAACCAAGATATGTCTCCTGTCCCTGCAATCTAATCTCGTATCTCATGCCTCCGCAGCCGAAGAGAAATCAGCCTCAGGCCTTCCATCCATGACTGAGTACTATCTGGAGCATTGGAGACCCGAACATCCGTCAGTCAGCAACGGTACTTATTAGTAACCACGGCAACATCTACAGGGTACATACAAGTACCTCTAAGTTGTAACCTCCCCAGACGGACAACATGTAAGCCGGACAACGGCAAAACATCACAGCCAGCCCTTTTCAACAGCATCTGAAACACCAAGGCGGGAGAATAAGGTGGAGTGCGTCGCAATGCAAGGCCGGCAGTGGGTGGGCAGAACGGTGTGAGGACAGCAATAGCATGTACCAGCCATCTCTGCATTGCCGACGACAGGGGTACGTGGCGATGCCTGCGTGGTGTGGGTGTGGCTCGAGTCGAAGAGCTTTCGGCAGTGAGATGTACATGTACATCGCAGAGGTTGCCATTTCGGACATGCGTTGCGAGCGGAGGCGAGCGTGAGGAAGACGGAGGAAACGCAGGGAGTCATTCGACAGATTATCGGTTGTTATTCTTCCCGATCGAAGGGTTCTCTGTCTAAACAAACGAGACAAGATGCGCTAATCATCCTCTCCACACAAAACACAACAAAGTAGACCCCAAACGCGAGCCTATTCCCTTGATAAAAACGCCGGTCGACGATCTTGGTCGACTATGATTTGCACATTGATGGGTATCCTGTGGTGCTGCTATGCAGCTAGTAGAGAGATTGGTTTACGTCGACTTTGCGTGCAGCGTTGTCGAGTTTGGCCAGTAGTACGGTGAGTCCAGAGTCGACAGGTGCATGGGCAGCAGAGAAGTAGTCGGTAGAGGCAGCAGTAGAGTAAGGCAGGCGAGTAGGCGATTCGATGAGCAGGTCGACAGGGTCAGGACCGGTAGGTAAATCCTGAACAACATAGGCGTTGACGCCGTTGTAGTTCTGGTTGTTGTTGAAGTTCATCGAGTTGAAATTGTTGAGGTTGAGTTTGGAGAAATCGTTCTCGGGGATCATAGCGAGGCCGATTTGCTGCTGCTCTGATTGCGATTGCGATGGGACCTGGAGTTGAGAGGCGTCGAAGTTCAGAAACTCGGGCTTCATGTCTGCCTGAGACTGCTGCTGGGGCTGAGCTTGCTGCGGTTGAGGAGTTGGGGCGACGGATGTCTGCTGTTGCTGCTGCTGTTGTTGTTGCTGACGGTGTTGCTGAAGTTGAGGAGGCATCAACACAGATGGATCTTTACTGATGTCATTGATGAACGGAGTGAACGCTGGGTGGCGGAGCAGAGTCTCGATGAGGCCACGGTAGCGTTCATTCTCGTGCATCAGCGCTTGGTTCTCTTGGCGAAGGCTGCTGCTCTCTTGAGCCTTCATGGCAACTTCGCCTTCGAGCTGGCCGATGTATTCTGGGATAGAGTTAGTATCATGCTGGGTAAAGCAACGCGACGTGGTGTCTTACCCTTTCTCCTCGAGCGGAAAGCACGAGCGGAGACCTTGTTCCGGAGCTGGCGGCGTTCCTTGCTGGAGAGCTTCTTGCCCTCTTCAGATGCAAGCAGACGCTCATCCTCATCCATCTCCTCTTCGTCCTTCTTCATGCGAGCAATGTGTGGCAGGCTGTCATTTGGCGAGCCCTCATCATCCGCGGCCTGCGCGGAGCTGTTCTGGCGCATCTGGTTCAAGAGACGGGAGATGGACTCTTCGACATGTGGCTCACTAGTGTGCGATGCACGCTTGCCATTGCCATGTGTTTGCTGCGAACCTTGGCTGCTCTGATTTTGCGAAGCATTGGCGGCTTGGCGGTACTGGGCCTGCTGGGCTTGCAGTTTCATCTGACGTTGCTGAACAGCCGCAGCCGCAGCAGCCTTTTGCATCGCAGCCTGCTGCGCCTGCTGAGAGTGCATGCCAGGCCAAAGACGACCGACGTTGCTCTGTGGCTCTTCGTGGCCGCCGACGTTGTTGGGGTTGACGTAGTTGTCGGAGGGACCGTCGTTGGATGGGAAGAACATGGGAGGCATCGGCTGGGTGCTGTTGAAGTCGACGCTCATGTCGGCGTCCATGTCGATACCAGAGTTCCATCCGAAGCCCGAGTTGAATCCCATCTCGTCGATGCCTGAGTTGAAGCCCTCGAAGTTGTTCATAGGCATGTTGGACATGCTGCCGACCGGCAGGCCGACCTGTTGCTTGAACTGGCCATAGTCGTGGCTAGGGCCATTGAACTGCTGTCGCTCCTCCTTTTCGAACGGCGAGAGCGCGTCGGCGCGCGACGATGTGGCCGTGGCAGGCGAGGGCTGGTTGCCGCCTTGGTTGAAGTCGAAGAACGAGTCCATGTCGAAGTTTTCGGTCTTTAGTTGTGGAGTTGGTCGACTTCCCATTGAGTTGTAGCGGGTCTGTGCCATCCAAAGGTGACGGAAGTGCGGCTCGAGGGAGTTTGATGCCTGAGCAGGTGGTTTTGAGGAGATGCTTGGTCGCGACCCCTCAGCTGCAGGCAACGTCGCTGGCTTACGCGGCTGCTTGTACACAGTGCTGAGGCCGCAAATGAGGAATTTGGGCGCCTAGAATTGGTTGGATGGTCGTAACGAGTGTGTGCTTGGTGGTGGTGTAGTTTTGGAGAGAGTCGTGATGGGTGTGGTGGAGATGTTGTTGTTGGAAAGGAGATGGAGAGGAAGATTGAGCGTCGCCAGGGCCGCCAAACCTCACCCTTGGAAGGAGGCTGTGCCGTGCCTTCCATGATGGCGCCCTGGTCTCGTCAAGGTTTCGGAAACGAGCCAATCACGCGGGGCCGTTCCCAGGGTCGGCGGAGACAAACGCCGATGGAATAATTTTGGAAGTGACGTCGAACGCACTCGCACAACGCGCACAAGGCTGATTCTTCCCGGCGGATGGCCTTCCTCCAGCACACCCGCCCGGCACGTTTCAACTGCACTCACACGCACCTCGTGCAGCACCCAAGAGCCTCTGCCCTCGCCATCTCTCACTGACAGCCGCTCTCATGCGCCTCCGAGCCCACGTCAGATCTTCACACGATTCTCCTCGACCCTCGAGCACACGCCACGAACTTCAAATCTCTGCCGGTGGTCCACTGGAACCGAGTGACAGACGCGGTATGGCCAGGCGCTGCGAAACAGCTAAACAATGTCCGCGGTGGTCGGCCGAAGCATTGGAGAATGCTAGCAAGCGCGAATGAACTACCTAACCTTGAACGAGAGCCACACCGCGCGTTCTAGAATGCAGTATATCGTGCGAACGGCCGGAGCATGTGGCGCGCGTTAGCACTGAGAACTGCGCTCTCCGTCATCACGCTGCATGGCGCCGGTATATCCATCTCAGGACGAAACTCGGATGCCTCGTTTTGCTCATTTTTCATATCTCTTGCTGGTTTGCACCAAGTACCGCCGCAGTCGCCATACCCAATCCACCCAGCACCCACAGACACCACGCCAAACCGGCAGCTTCCGCCTCGCCCGCTTGTTCCTGCTGCTGTGGCCACAAGCTTTGATCCTCTTCAGCTCGACCAGCATCAGGTCTCCTTATTGCTTCATTCGTTGACAGGAGGGACGTCCACGGCCTGAGCTTTGAGAAACCGTCTTGCCATTGGCCTTGACCTGAAGCACCCGCTGCGTGATCTGCACGTGAATACCGTCCTCTACTAGCGCTCCGCCCAGTCTCTTGCGCGTCTTGACGGATCTTGGCGTGTTTGCTCGTCCGTGAGGATTGTCGAATGGTGCTTCGAGTTGATCGAGCCTTATGGGATCTGGCTTCCACCTCCAGGTCCTCTCCACCTTCCAATTCCGGGAAGACACTACATCGAATCATGTCTCGGGCCTCTGTTGAACTGAAGGCCGACCAAGAGCATAGGACGGCAGCCGACAGTAGCACGTCCCATCCCAAAGCATTGATCCACGGATGCTCTCCTAGAATCTCGAAGACTGAGGCGCCCACGTACTTGTCCTCCTGGACGCCCGCATCCGATTCGTTTCGCCATGGTACGAACCAATTAAGCTGTCTCGGCCATCCATTGAAACGCCCCAGCCAACTGTCCTCGTTCACCTCCGCAAAGGCGAAGTAGGTACTCGTGGCGTGAAGGATCATGGAGAAGACAGATAGAGCATACCAGAACTGCTTCATCTTCAGTCTCGCCGACCTTTTTGCAATCTAAAACGGTTCCATTAGCGAGCAAAATTATGATTCACGACTTCGTCCACGACTTACGACCGCCTTCGACACAACTACGACCAGAGGTATGGCGGTCAAAAGCGTCTGCACTGCTGTGAAGACGACGTATGTGCCGGGAGGCCACCGCTTCCTGCTTTTCTCGTCCCAGACCAGCGCGAGAGGCACGATGATAACCAATATGCCTTCTGGAAGGGTAGAGAGCACCACGGGGATAGACTTCAAGTACGCGATGGACTTTTTGGCTCGTCTCGGATGCGACAGCAGCAACGCGAAGAACAAGCACTGCGCACCCGCGAGACTTGTCGTATATCCAAGCCACGTGAACTCGAAGGCTATCCAGCGATCGATATTGCGATCGGTGCCTGGAAGACGACAAATTAACAGGCTGGCGATGTTAGGGACATGCTTTGACTTACACTGGATTCGCACGTATATGCTCCACGCCATCCAACGCATGAACCACTGCCGTGTCCACCACAAGCTCCTCGAATTCTCAGCTAACAACTTGAAGTATCCCCATACACTTGCAGTCCGGCTCGAATCGTCCGGTGCGTGAGGAAAGACTTGTGAGAGTGTACGAGGGAACTTGGCGTAGAAATGCGGATGCAGGCCTTGATCAACCAGGCGCTTCAAAAATCCAGGCAAGTACTTCCTCACTGTGGATTCAGTGACCCACTCCTCTCCTCTCTCCTTTTCGCCCAACAACTCAAAAAACTCAAGCTTCAACTGTCGATGCTCATACCGCAAGAAATTGACCAAGAGCGTGATGACCACAGCCGAAAAGATAAATACTTCAACGCCTTCCAACGAACCTTGCGCGATGTCCGAGGATGCCTCTTCTCTTCCTCTGCAGCCAACTTCGCATCCTCCATGAACCTGCTGAAGATGTCAAGCAAGGCGACCAAAGTCACGCCGTGCACTCCGAGAGCGAGAAGATTGTCGAGATACGTGTTGCCGGTTTGGAAGAGCGGATCCATCCACAGAACATGAAGAACAGCGGGTAGAGTCGTCCAGATAGGATGCCAGAGTGTGCAAACGCCCGTCCAGATGAGGCCGCGGAAAATCCCTAATGTTGCCGCGATTGCCATCCATAAGGCGATTTCGACGATTTCGCGTAATGAAGGCATGGCGACGGCGATGGGATTATGGAGTCCTGGCTACGGAAAGCGTACGGGGTGAGTGTAACTACAAGTGAACTGTTGTGTTTGGAGATTTCTACTAATCTACCCCTGTAATCTACCCCTGGAATGTCGGTATGCGCATGCACGCTGCATTCCAATGCAGTGGCCCGCTTCGATGACCGCAATCTCCAAAGACCTTTCCAAGAACACCAATCGCTTTTTTCGCTAGAAGCACAAATTTTGGGTATCTCGTCTCGTCATCAAAAGAACACAAGGCCGGAAATCAACGCCAATTCGTTCTCCGACCGCCGCTCTCTGCTCAATCAATCAACCCACACGCACTTGCTCGCTGTGAGTTTCCGATACTCCTCGCTCTGCACGTACGGCAGCCACACGTTGTGGTAGGCCTGCATCTTGACCTCCTTGATCGCCTCGTCGAACACTGTCAGATCCATTCCTGGAGGAGCATCAGGTTCCTTGTCGATCGTAGCACCTTCGACCTCCATGCCGATATTCTCCTTCGCCGTCATGAGGCGGTCGGTGGTATCTGCTGGCAAGACTTGGATCTTCTTGACTGCCTCGGATGCGTTGATTGGGACTTCGGCCATAGCCTTCTGCGTGACGAGGCGAGAGGACCTGTCGTTGAGACGGAACTCATCCCCTTCCCAAGGCGTAGCAGAGCGTGAATTGGCCATATCAGGCGTGCCACAACCAATCGTCCTACCGTCACTGTCCACCGTCGCGAACGACACATCCCCCGTCTCCCCATCCACCCACCTCGCCCACCGAAACATCTCCCCCAACCCCCTCCGTCTCTGCGGATGGATATTCACCGGAAAATCCGCACTCTCATCCACCAACGAATCGTAAATCAACGCCGCGTGCGCGTAGCACTTGACGCGGTCTGCGCGCTGGTCTTGGCTGGCGGTGTTCCAGTCGTGGAGGGGGCCCGTCCATTGGAATCTCCAGACGATGGTGGCGTGGAGGAAGAGGATCAGCTCGGCGTTAAGGAGGGTCGTGGCGAAGGTGGTTAGAAGGTCTGGGTGGAGGAGGAGGGTGCCGATCATGTCGGGGAGGGTGGTGTTGGGGAATTTGGGGTTTCTGGGGGACGACTCGATGGATTTGGGCGAATCATCTGGGGAGTCGGTGGAGGTTTCTGACGACTTGTCGTCGCTTGCCTTGCTCTTGGTGTCGTCCTCCTCCGATCCAGCACGCTGCTCGAGACGTAGAACTGCCGCTGAAGAGACCGCACAGCATTGTCGGAACTTGGCAGGTGGGCTGAGTGATGTATCTGTAGCTATCCCGTGCTGTGTGCGTGAAGTCGTGTAGCCAACAGAGAGGATCGAGGGTTGAAGAAGTCGTTTGAGGTGTTCGAGTTGCTGGGAAGCCCACGTGCGGAAACGTGTGAGATCGTGGAGCTAGTGTGCGGAGACAGATGACGCTAGTCTCGTGTGCTAAGAAGGGAAGGAGCGACTTGCCGGCGTTTGCATGTGAAACCCACCACCCACCACCTCACATTACTCTACAGTTGTATTTTTAGTATTTTGCTGTACTCTTTTAATCTATTAAAACAGTTTTCGTCTAAACGTTCCTTCTAATCTATTTGGTATCTCTATCTGTTTTGTCGACTTCACAGCAAGCAGTGCTTTCTAACAAGCACTCTAAACTCTTTTACAAAATTCTCTACCCTTCTTCTTCAAACAGTGTATTGTCCTTTTCGAAAGTCGCTCACATATACTGGACGTGGCCAATCTCATAGCAATAATCTCTATTCTGATTTTGTTGAACTGTAGAATTCTTTGGTTACATGCAGTGGTCAGGGTTAACATCGCCTCTTGGTGCTCCCCACCATCTAGGAAATGGCGTGGTCTTTCCACTCGCGCCGTAGACTGCAAATGACAGCACGAGGATGATAATCTGAGCTCCGCCATCCAATCCTGCACCGACGACGTAGTTGTACTTGTTGAAAATCTCTGGGTGGCGTTTGCGGAGGTACATTTGCGTGAAAACGCCAACGGCGAGGGCAGTCGAAAGATACGATGTCTGTCCGTAGTATGCGCTTCCGGCGTAAGTCATAATCAAAGCGGTGTTGAGCGGCCATGACCGGACCATTGGCGAAAATCGGCTGATGACAGCATGTATCATGGGTAGTGCCAGACCAATGATAATGCCTATGGGAACAATGAAGTAGCGCGACGAGGCGCTGTACACGTCCTTGGCCAGTGCCCAGGTGATTGCCTGCGTGTTTAAGCTCTGCAGAAAAGATCCGCTCCAGATTTGGTTGCCTTGGGGACTTAGAAGGATCTCCCGTTGATTGGTCACAATGATGGTCATGACTATGTAGTTGAACGCGGCGCCTAGGAGAGTGGCGTAGATCTGCGTGCTGAACATGACACGAGGGGGAATCTTGGTGTACTGACCGACTTTGAGCCAGTTCGCCAAATTCACCGCAAGCAGGATGACCTGGTGGCTCCAGCTCGCAAAGTAAAGTCCAGCTAGAGGTCGACCCGGCTGCACTACTCCTGCTACCATTTTCGAAAGCTGGTTGGTGCTGACGCCGGTTCCATACAGGGCGTAGAGGATCATCGAGAATGGGGCGAGGAAGGCGCCAAGAGCAAGGGCAACGAGGTAAGCCCACCACTCAAGGGTAGTTTCGCCACGAGTGTTGGCGATCAGTCCAGCGATGAAACACAAGGCAAAAAGCGCGCCGTACCACCACGTAGGAACCTCTTTGTACTTGAGCATGGCCTGGAAGTGAGGATCGGGCTGAGATCGGTCGCGGGCTTGCCTCCATGCCAGCATCATGTCTTTACGGTAAAACATGAGGACATGTGTGACAAGGGCACCGATGGCCACGTTTTGTGTGAAAAAGCCCCAGACCGTAGACGAGGTCAAGCGAGGGCTACCAATGCTGAAGAACTTCGAGTAGTCAACGAAGCCCTGGGCGTTGAGAATAGATGTGACGGGATATTGCGCGCCGGAACTGGTGTAAAGGGCTGTCGACATGAATGGGAGGCCAGTCTCTTTGGATCCCCAAGCGTTCCCGTAGTACAGAGCTAGCATGAAGATGTAGAACAGGACTGTTCCAATGCCAAAGTTCAGCAGCAGTTTGGGAGGGAAGGCCATGTATTGACTTTGAATGTATTGCCAGTCAAGACCGAAGTTGAGAATTCCTACGCCTTGGTTTGACGATGAGCCTCCGAAGATCTTTCCAAAGATCGAGCGAACTGTCGTTGGAGCCCGAATTGAAGCCACGCAAAATATTGACACTCCACTCAGCCACGTGAACATGTATGCTGGGAACAGTTCCCACACGGCGGCGCTGAGTATCGCGATCCCGAAAGCATAGAGGACTTTGCGGTTGACATGGCGGTTGTAGTGTAGGCCTTGGAATAAAATCACCTGAGGCAGGGAGCCCCAATATACCATCTCAGACGGGTAGACGACCAAGGGCCGAAGAAGGCCAGCGACTACGAAGCCACAGAGAGAGATTGAAAAAGTCCCCATTACCACCGTCAACGCTTGAACGCTGCGGTTGTAGTACAATCTCTCAATGGCATATATCTCCACTCCGGAAAGCCCGTTGTTGCCAGAGCTGGCAATAAGGCTGGCAACAACGTGTTCCTTGATGCCAAAGGGTTGGCCACTGTTCATGAAGCGTAGTATTGCTGATACTTTCGAAGACCTGCTGAATCGATCTGGGCGAGGAGTCAAGCGAGCCCATGCTTCTCCGCATACAAAGATGATAATCTGGAGGAAGGTCGCCGAGACGCTGATGCCACTGGTCGGCTTGAACTGGTATAGCATGGTAATGATGCTCGCCAACAGCGTGAAGACAGTCCCTAGGACAATAGATCGGAAAGTGAAGCTGGGATCACCATCGTCACGATCGGAGATGAGGAAGCGCGAAACATCAAGGCCTTTTTTTTGGTCAGATTGTGCCACTCCGTGTGTCTTCTAAGCTTACCATTGCGTATAACGGGATACTCATTCTTCACCTCGACATCGTCTAGGGATTCCAGTATGGTTGGCTGTCCATCGTCGAGCGCCTTAGCAACCATCACGGCGCCTGTTTTGTCTTTCTTGGTTGCGTTGCTGGGCACATGGCCGCCGGCGGAGTGCTCTGTGTCGAACATTTCTCTCGTCTGCGCACGCTGGCGACTGGATTTCTAGCAGGAGAGTGTCCCGTTGGCTTTATGCTCTGCAACAGCAGCCCAGAAGTTATATGAGAGCTTGATTTGCGCGTTAGTGCTTGGGAATGGCGTGAAGCACGCCATCTGACTTGAATTTGCGTTCTGTACCCACTCCTCGTATTAGTAGCACGACTACTGCGAGCGGGATTCGACAATGTAGCACTCGTCTTGCTCTCCGTATAGTATTCCTCCGATGCAGCACGCTAGTCAAGGCGTAGACTACCGCTAAAGAGACCGCATCGCTAAAGAGTCCGCATAGTCCGCATAGTAACGTGCAGTCGAGGCCATTGGCAGACGAATTCGTAACTGTGCTACGCTTTGAGTACCCGGGTGCGCAGTTCGAGAAAGAAGAAGCTATTTCAAGATGTTTCGATAAAGAAGCTCCACGTGCGAGAAGACGTGCGAGATTCTGGAGCTAGCTTGGGAGGCCGATAACGCTAGCCTCTCGTGCTAAGAAGGGAAGGTGCGACTTGCCGGCGTTTGCATGTGAAACCCGTATCACTTTGCAGGAACTTGAGCAGACACCAAATGTCTCGGAGGACTTCACCATTTGCTTAGTCGTCTATCAAATGCTGTATTTGTATTCTTTGCCAAACTTACTTTGTCAACCCAGTAAAGTCCAGGCGTCCGACTTGTAGTCTCAACGTAGAGAGGATGTAGCGTAATGAATGCGACGTTACAAGACGGGTACTCGATCTCTAAATACAGTCACTGCACTCTCGCTCACATCTGGAGACAGCGAGTAATACGACTGCGCCTCTTCATCAGTCTACATTGCTCATGCAAACAGCTGCCGAGCTCGTCTGTACCCCTACAAGAGAAGAGAGAATCTCACGCAAATACCGCGCAGGCAGACTCAAATGCGCTACGTCCTCAACGAGATGCAACGTCGCCCAGGGCATTCGAGCGGCGGCCTTCTCCGCCATCGCCACGGGGACATTGACATGCAACCTCCCGTGCCAAATCTCCAGACGTCCTTTGAAGTCCAAGTCACTGAGCTGGAACTTCCAATCGTCGTACAGTCCTGCTTCCCAAGCACTATGGATACTGCTTTGTCGGAAGGCCTCCCGCGTGGCGGCGATGACTTGAGCGCGGAGGACTTCGTCTTGCAAGACCTCGGCGTCCGCTGCGGGACGATCAGGCGCAGACATCGCTTTCATGAATGCGTCGACGAAGCGTTCAGGGTGCTCGGTCTCTCGTGCCAGGTCGCCCATCTCCCAATCCAAAAGGAAGGCTACAACACCCTGGAGCCATGAGACCGACGCAGTCTTCAGCAAGAACCACGTGGCCCAGCGCATACCCGCCGTTCCGAGATCAAAAGGCCAGGCGGAGCATACCACAGCGGCGTTGATAATCCGCTCGGGAATCTCCTTGAGGCAGGCGAAGACGTACGGACCTCCGCCGCTGACGCCCAGCAGATGGAACTTCTCCAGGCCGAGATGGTCGGCGAGCTCGGCGACGTCTTTGGGCCAGTCGAGGAGTATCCGCCCTGGACGCGGGGTGGATAGACCGAAGCCTGGTCGGTCGATGGAAATGATGCGCAGGTTTACTCGAGTGACATGAGAGGCGGCGGCGGCGGCTTCGAGTCGAGAGCCGGGGAGGCCGTGGAAGTAGAATGCGGTGGATGTGGATTGATTTGGGTGGCAAACTCCATAGGTCTCGTACGCAAGCGTTCTACCATCTGATAAGACCAGTGTGAATGTGTTGCTCTTGCTCGGTGTCATGGTTGAACGTGATGGACGAAGAGTTGGAGACGAGGGAATGTTGGTATATGTAAGTCCCCAACACCCTTCTACGATGTGCACATCAAGATGGCGCAATCATCAAGTCGATTCGAACGTACAGCTTCTCTGGATCGTCAAGCACACCACCGTCTCAGCCATGGACGAAGACTTAACGATCTTCTAATTCCCCAAGAGAGAAAGAAGGCGCTAAGCTCCAAACTAAAAGTAAACTGAAGTGAACTTCCCCCAAGTGGATCCCCCTCCCGCCCCTCAACCAATAGGCACCCGTCCCGAAAACCTGCTCATCACGTGAGTCAACCGGATGAATACTTGGACCGTAGCAGTGTTCGGATTGGGAAAGTCGAGACTCCTGCTTTTATCGGATTGGGTGCTTTTGGTTTTGGTTCCAGGGCGATGTGCTATGGTTGTCCGCTTTGTATGACGGGGCGAGGGACTTGACGGGCCTGGCGGTGGAATGACTTGGTTTGGATGAGGTAGGGCTGGGTTGGTTGGGGGAGGGTATAAGTAGGGAGGTTGTATTTGGGTGGGAGTTTGATCTTTTCAGACACTTCAACCATTACGCTCACTCCGACTTAATCTCTTCTCTTCTCGTCAAAATGGTCACTGTAGCCCTCGCAGGCGCCACGACAGGCTTCGGCCTCACCATCCTCCGTACGTTCCTGCACCTCAACAAAGGCGAACACAAAATCGTTCTGCTCTCTCGCTCCCCTCAACCAGCGCTCTCTGCTCGCGGCATCGACGTCCGCCCCGTAGACTACACCTCCCACGCGCAACTCGTGCAAGCCCTGCAAGGCGTGCACACCCTCCTCTCCGTCATCGGCGGCTCTCTCCAGGGCCTGCTTGACTCGCAACTCGCGCTCATCGACGCAGCCAAAGAAGCCGGCATCAAACGCTTCGCGCCAAGCGAGTACGCTGGGAACGGCTACGAGGGCGTGGATCTGTACCAGCCGAAAGCGGTCGTATGGGAGGCGACGCAGAAGTCTGGATTGGAGTATACGCGGTTTGGATGTGGCTTGTTCATGTCTGTGCTTGCGACAGGGACGCCGAAGGGGAGGACGGAGGTTGGGGAGAGGGAGGGAGTGGCGACCGGGGAGGAAGAGGCGCTTGCTGGGTTGAGGCCGTGGAATTTCGTGGTGAATGTTAAGGCGGGGACGGCGGACTTTGCGGGCGATGGGAGTGCGCCGACAGTTTTGACTGAGATGCGGGATGTTGCGAGGTTTGTTTGGGAGGCGCTGAGTTTGGAAAAGTGGGAGCCTGATATGGGTATGCGAGGCGATGTGAAATCTTTCCGGGAACTCGTGCAAATCCTGGAGAAAGTCCAGGGCCGGAAGTTCCTCTCACAGGACAACAGCTTCGAGAAGTTGGAAGAGGAAGCCGAGGATCCAAGCAAGCGGTTCTACAACCAGGCTCGTATGGCGTTGGAGAAGGGCTGGGGCATGGTCGGCGACGATTTGAATCGCGCCTTTCCCAACGTCAAGCCAACGACGTGCGAGGAGTTCATCGAAAAGTGGTGGGGAGGCGTACAGCTCGGCGAGGCAAAATGGGAGGAGATGAAGTCGTTCAGCGAAGAAGACTTCTGATCGTAGCCAAATCTTAATCCAACGTGGGTATCATCAAACGCCGAAAAATTCTTTTTTCAGCAACACAAAAGTCTCTCTCTTCCAAACATCTTGCTGCAAGGACAGTCCTTGACGGTGGCAGGTCCTCCTTCTATGGGTCGGCACCAGCTCACGTAGACCCTCCCGCAGATATCACACCCCTCGAAGAAGACTTCGAGCGAACCATCTAGTCATGCAGCGCGCTCTGCGTTGTCCTTCTTTGGATCTAAGCAGTGAATCTCCAATGCGATGAGAATGCGTCCCTTATCAGCGTACGGCGTGCGGGCCACGTTCGCAGAGCCGAGATCTGGATCGTATAACCGCTTGATACCATTCTGCAGATCAACGGCAGTAAAGCCACGGAAAGCCTCACCATCGCGGACAGGCACGGGCATATCGGGCAGAGGCTCGCCATTCGCGTCCACTTGAGGCCGGGGTTCCATAGCATTCGGGGTCGTGAGTGCCGTGAAATGTGTAGCATGGACTCGGCACGCACAGCAGACACGAATAATTGGCGCATCCTGTCGCGGTCCTTTGAGGATGTTTCGAGCCTTGTGCAGCTCCATCATTCGTTTCCTGAACTGTGTGTTGACATCTGCATCTTCGAAGGCAGTGGGATTCCGCGCCATGTATTGTTGGAACTCCCTATCGCTGATCTGACCTCGATCAGGAGGCGTCCCTGGCAGGAAGACATGCCGCAGACCATCAATCACCTCGTCCAGCCGACTATCCTCACACCAGTTCTTGAGGTTGATCTCCGGTGGATGTTGATGTTGCCACTTGTTACTCCGAAACCGCACACCCAATTCCTTCAAATTCGGGAAATCCGCCTTCAAACTCCTCACTTCGTCCGTAGATGTCAGGTACGGCATCCATAACCGCATATCCTGCGCTTTGATATGGAGGCTCAGGTTCGTGATTTGACGTCCGTACATCGGCGAGGACGCAAATGCATGCACAAACATGTTCGCGTCTGACGGATGGTGAAACGTCAAGTTGTTGATCGTGTATAGTAAGGGCGCCGACTCGTCGTGGATGATCTTGCACGTCCGTAGCAATTGAGGCTGCAGGTCATACGAGCCCGATACTTCTCGCGGTCGCGGCCACTCGACCGGCATGCCGTCCTCCGCCGTGAGGCACATGGAGTATATCCTGTCTCTAATCTCCCTGGGTAGCTCAAACAGCAGCGAGTTGGCCACGCTCTCCGGGAGCTCAGGTATGTTGCTCAGCCCAACCGGCTCTTCCTTCTTCACGTCTGCCATCTCCAAGTCCTCTCCTTCTTCTGAGTACTCGCTCGTGCTGTTCAGCGTGCTCGTCCGTGTCGGCTGGCGGAAGTACGATACGCTCGTTTGTCTGCCTGCGGGGCCTTGTTGAATGCCTGGAGATTGGGCTATTAGGCTGCCGGCCTGACTGATGTAGGATAATGAGCGCGTGGACAGGACACTCTCGCGCCATTGAGTGGGGTCCATGGCAGAGGCAGGGGAAGATGTTGGGATTCAGTCTGCGGCGGCACAGGTGTAGGGCTTGTCGCTAATTGCGCGGGGGCAGGTTTGGAAATTCGGTGATCATGTGCGACGGTATCCGGATGGTGCGTCAAGTCGAGCGCATGGAGGTTTGAGGGTTTGTTGTTGGTGCTACTTCTCGTGTTCTCAAGTGAGGTCGGCGATCTTACGTCTTGGCAACTGCTGGCGAAAGGCTGAGGAGATGCGACACAAAGAGAAGCACACTCTTGATGTCATGCGCTTGTTTATATATAAGTGCAATGCTTCTTGTGGTAAGTTTGATTACATATACGACAATACTGATTCGACCCAGCAATCTCATTGCGCTAGACCCTCAATCCATACCGAACCTACATGGGAGAACTCGCGGGCGTCGGTGGTAATGAGGGCGACATAGCCATCTGATACCCTCCATCGAGCCCGTCTCCAAGTTGAAGAAACCACGGAAATGTCTCATCTGCAAGCGAAGGCAAATCCACCACCGCTGGCTTTGCCCTTTGCAATCCTGATATCTCTTCGTCTGCAGACTCCTCAGACTCTTCGGCCTGTTGAGTCTCAGGTTTACCGTCTCCCGCATTCTGTTCAGCATTCTCTTCCGCAATCTCTTCATTAACATCTCCAGCGTCCTCTCCAGCGTCCTCTCCAGCACCCTCCGCCACGCTCCCTCCTGGACTCCCTCCCCGACCCCATCCAGGAACGTCCACCGGCGAAGCAACCTACACATCCGCCGTCGACTCCCAAAGCGCCTTCGTCTTGCTCCATCCAGCAACAAGACCGCAAAGCCCCATCAATCCCATATTGAACCCCGGGAAACCACCCTCATTCAGCGCGGAAAAGTGGTAGCCGACCGGGAACCACGCAAATGGCACAATCAGCTCCGCGAACCACTTCGCATCGGTCTTGGAATCCTGGTCCCGTGTAGAGAGATCGTACTTCTCCGCCGAGCTGCGGTGAATGCGCTTGTTGCGCTCCAGCTGGGCCTCGCGGAGGAGTCTGACGAAGTCGCAGGAGAAGCCGAGTAGCCACGCGCGGTACGCGGTGAGGTAGATCGATGTAGCCTTGCCGCCATACTTCTGCGTCCATCTTTCAGTAAGTCCTGCTGGAAGGATCTTGGCCTCCGTAAGAAGCGCAACGTTTTCGCAGGCTTGGAACACGATGTACAAAGCACACTGCGCTACCGAAGTCGCGTACAGCACCTGATCTTGTCCCGGCTTCGGGCCTTGTGCCAACTGACGCGCCCAGGCGTACATGGGAAAGAGACCGAACAATCGAAGGGTGGTGCGGGCTGTGCCGAGCATGCTGCCGAGGTTCTGGATGGCGGACGTCTCGGCGGGTACGGCGGGCGTGACTTTGGGGAGGGTGGCATTGCGGTTGAGGAAGAGGTAGAGCTGGGCTTTGAGGGGCGCGGCTTTGGCGTCGAGGTGCGCGAGGAGGTAGAGCGTGTAGTTGAAGGTGGAGAGGAAGGTCGACAGGCCGCCGGGAGCAGCGAGGAGTCTGGTATCTCGTCAGGAGAAGCGATCTGTCGTTTTTGATAATACACACTTGTTCAGTCGTAGAATAATGCGGTCTGGAGTCGCCAACAGGCCCTTGACCTTGGGCGGCATCTTCTTCTCGACCTCCTTCGCAACTGACTTCTCGGAAGCTTGCTTGGGGACGTTCTGAGCACCGTCGGTCGGCGCGTTGGGTTGGCTGGCTGGATCAGACATGGTTATGGTTGGGCTACTCTTGCAGCTGTCAAAGCAAATCAAATACAGGGCAACTGCGCAAGCTACGGACTTGGTAAGACCCTCGAGTGGTAGCGAGCACCTCGCTATATCATCATCAACCTCGGCCATTCATCCGCGCTGGCATTAGAGCGGGCCGGCTGCTGATTCGCTCCACCGCAAATGTGGAGAAAGTTCACCGGCACGTGTTGCCCATGTCGATCGTTTGGGCCCGGCAAATGCTTCCGACGCTCCCTCCCTCCCTGCTGTCTCGTTGATATTCGTACAGTCTTTTCATCATTCGTTCCTCGTGCAACATACTGCCCCCCATGGACAGGAAGTCGCAAAGGCGTCCCTTGTAGTGATGGATCAATTCCAAGGTCTCCGTTCATGAGGTGAGATCGATCCTCATCTCAAGTAATCATTTGTCGCGTTCCCGGCATGATTAGTCGGAGGAGCCAAGTTGAAAGAAACTGCCTCGCCGGGACGGTCGTCGTGTCATAATCCTTCAGCATAAGTCCTCATCCTTGATAGATGATCTGTTCCGTCAGATCGTCTCCAGAATCGTTCATGTTCCCTCCTTGAACAACCCTTCCTCATCGAAATACTTCTCCTGCTGCCATGGAGGCCCGCCAACAGCTGTGTGGTAGTGGGAGCCAAAATACTCTTCAGAAGGAGTGACATGATCTCCAATGCCCCAGATCCTCAGGGTCCGTATGCCGTAAAGGTAGCACAGGTGCTTCATGCGAGCCGCCTCTCTGGACTCTTTCATCCGGCCCTCGGCTGCTTTCCGTGCTTGAATACGATTGAGCGAACCAAAGGCATGCTTGAGGGGCGTGTTGAACCGTAACGGCACGCATGGAGCGTCAGGGGATCCATGAGCGTATTCGATGCACATGGCAATATTTCGACTGACAGCCTCGTCTTCCTCCTGGACCGCGGGTAGATCCATGACGGACGCCATGTCGTTCGGCTCATTCGAGGGCAGAGAATAGTAGAATGATTGGATGAGTCCGCACAGTAACGATCGATAGGTCAAGTAGTGGATGGCCAGATCGAAGTGGTAATTCGACTTGAAGGTGTATGACTCGCTCAACACATTGGCAATGAGGTTGCTTTTCGTAGGGATGGCCATGGCACAATTCTCCACCACGGCCTTGACACCATCGCTGGCCTCGTAGAGCGATAACATGAGAGCCACGATGTTGAGTGTTTGCGGTCGGTTCTCGATCGAGTGGACGTGATCCCGCTGGAGGACGGCGAGTTGTGAGAGACGCACTAGTAGGTTCATGATTGTCGAGAGCGCTTCTGCGAATCCTTCACTCGCTCCATATTTCGACATGCACTTCAATGGAGGTATTTCTCTCGATAGAAATATGGAAGAACGGCTACAGACCATGGCATGGTCGACCTGCGATTATGTTAGAATCATGCCGCTACGCAAATCAGGATAAACTTACCTCTTCCAGAACGATGAGGTATAGAAGAGTCTCCTCTAGCTCGCTGTAGTTTTTGGCTTTGGAATAGGCCAATAGCTTCGCACACGCCTCCATGTGGACGTAGTAGGACCAAACTCCCGGAATCGCTCGAAAAAGCTACTGCTTGTCAGACTCCGCGGAAGAAGTGACGTGCAGATCTTACCTCTGCGACACAGAATAGGCCAGTCGTAATCAATACGTTGGTATGGTCAAGATCAGGAGTTCCACAGAGGGCATGTCGCAGAGTCGTCAATGCTGTAAGACCACGCTTTTGCGCGACTTGATCGTAACCGCAATCCCATTCATGTCTGTAGGTTGTATAGCTCTCCAATGTGAAGTCAATGGCACGATCAACCAGCGGATCGGAGCCGATGCGGGTCGTAACGCAGGAAACAAATCGATCCCACCAGGACCAGCTGGCCGAGCTCTCTCTGATCATCCCCGTCCATGCCGTCGCGAGTTGACTGTCGTCGCTTGACAAGAGTCGTGCGGCACACGTAAGATCAAGAGGTTTCCTTGCCGCGGCGAAGGTCAAGAATGTGCCACGCTTCGAAGGGCTGTAATGGGAGAGAGTCAATGGAGAGTCGGCCTCTTGCCGGAACACGCCTGTTGCGACCGTGAGTGGGTTACATCTCGCAAGAATTTGCGAGGGTATCACTGACTAAAGCAGCGTGTTCCTGTTGGATGACAAACGCCTTCCTCAAAGAAGGATGCCGCTTCGTAGGTGCAAGGTCTCCTCTTTATGGAACATGCACCGCAGGGGCGCTTCTGGTCGCACTGTAGTAGTCAAGTTACATTAGAATGTGTGATCATCCCACGGCCATGGTATTGCCCTGCTGTCTTACCTTCACTTTACGTAGCCGGCACGTGTCACACTTCCCTCGTTTAGTCATTTCTTGAATTGGATACGAGCACTCAAGACTCTTGGACGCCGGCCAGATGCAAACTGCCTTCCTTTAAGGAGCAAGTTCGACTTGACGGGACCGGTCACCGTTGTCCATTTGACGCTCAGCTAAATTGCCGCGGGCTTTCTGGACACTGAGGGCTCGTGTCCAGCTTCTGGCTGATCAACCGGCAAAGCATCTGTTGTCGCTACGGCCGACCGCATCTGGACCCTAAAGTACGGGACACGATCCTAAGTGCCGCCGGCAAGTGGCGGTGACTCGTGGTGACACACCACGAGGGAGGCAAGATGAGATAATTGGAATGAGGGCTGACCCAATCACACGGCAAGTGTCGAATAATCGGAAAGCTCCTATGAGAACAGCCAGGACCGCTCCGAGAGGATGGAGTGGTTGTCGTTGGAAAAATTCAGCCCTGAAGTCAAGCTAGCGAGCTGGAGTTCAAGTTAGCGCTATCGGGTAGGAGCCGTTCCGCACGAATCGCAGATCAATTGCCAAAGAAAGAAACAATTCGCGTTTTTGCCGCGATCCTTCGTAGGGCTGATCGTGTAACTTATTATAGGCTCGACTGCCTTTCAATCTCTTGCTTGACCTTTTGCCCTACAGGTTTTGTGGGGAGCAGAGCGCCACTTGATTGGATCTCGACAATGAGCACGATGTCTCTCTCCACGGTGCAGTGGACCACCTGCCCGTCGCGGAAGTTCATCTTCATCTATAGGTTTTAGTTTGTGCACCTTCTGTACAACTGGTACAACAGCGTGGAAGATTGCTCTCAGGTCACTGCGTATCGCTCGAGCTCTCCTTGGTAAGGCACGAGAACGACTATGCGGGAAGACTCATGATGAGTTGAGCAGTAGCATCTAACATCCGGTCTGCGGACGTGCCTCTTTCCCGTCCGCCGATTGACCTTCAACAGAACCCTTACTGTTATTCCGAGCTCGGGTGCAGCCGACTCCGCCGGCCAACTGTGTTTCACCACCAATACGAACCCAATCGATCGGACAACAGTCATTCCGAAGCACATCCAGCCCTCTTAGGACTACCACGTTTGTTTGCAATCGGGGAGCATCGATCAATCTATGCTTAGAAGATATATGATTGAACCGGTTTGGACTCGACGATTCCGTCTTGTTTTTGTTCAGGATCTGCGTAAAAGCGTCTGAAGCAGCAGGCATGCCAGCAAACTGGCCAAGTCGGTACGGACGAAAGGAGGATGAGGTTGCAGGACCTATTTTGTGCTGCGCAGGAATTATCGAAGTCGGACCAAAGTGCCAGCTCGTATGCGCATTCGCGATGGATCATTGATTCTCCTGAGTATCGCAGGATGAGGTCGGTGGCGCGCTCTGGACGAAGGATGGACTTTGTCATGCTTCAGTATGCTCTTCAAGGTTCTCGCAGACGTGTGAGTTGCAGCTGAATAAGGCACTCTGAGATGACCAACCCAAGAAGTTGCTGTGCAGCAATTTCTGTTGAAACATCACTAAGCCATCGGCAACGAGTTCGGTAGAGTCAAAAGGTGCATATGCACGGAGATCAGTGTCTAGTATGCGCGCTTCGTGGACCTTTGACATGATTTGCAGCATTGCCCATAGATATGATCTATGAACACGACCGGATGGAGGCCAGCTTAACGGTCCTGGATGGCAATCTTCGAGCCATCACGACAGATAATTTCATCCGTCACGATTCAGTCGTTATCGATCATGTAGAAGAAGAAGGCGAGCCTCTGGGTAATTGGCTCCGATCCAGGCTCGATGTCATTTGGGATCTTTTGTACGCTTTCGAAGAAAATCACAGTGCCGGTGCTGTGGCGCCGAGCTGCTCCCTTACAGATCCCTTCCGTCCTCGTATTCCGTAGTCCTTGATGATGGTGAATCAACGGAGTATCATACAAGATAAATCAAGATCAATTCTGATCGAAAGTAGATGGCTGTTTTCCAGTGTGTTGAACCTGAGGGCGTAACGTGACGTTCAGGATGCCTCAGGCATACAATCAACTTCACCCCGCCAACCGTTCTGTTGTTGGCTTTGGTCCCGCCGACTTCACACTACCACCACATCACTCGATGAAAAATGACCACTAACGCGACAGCATCGCCCCATGGCGACTACATTGCATACATGAAAAGCGGCTACCTCCTAAAACAAAGCATCCGTCGCCGAGAACCGACAACACAAAGCGCCTGCAAACTCCCACTGGACGCGAAAGTCTCCACGCTGAAATGGTCTGCCGACGGGAGTCAGATTTTGATCAATCATGACCGCGGACTACAAGTCGTGGACAGCAAACACCGCAGCAGCCGCGTGTTTCTTAAGAATGGCACTGGTGGACTCGGACGCGTCGTGACCGCAGACTTCATTGGGAATGAGCACTTGCTTGTCGTGTGGGAGTTTGGAAAGGCGAAGCTCTGGCATATGAACAGTGGCAAGGCGGTGGATCTACCAGATTTCAAGACGATGTGCGATGGGCAGACGTGGCAGGTTCGACCAGGGAATCGATCGCCTCCTCTGTTCGCGGTGCTCTCCAGAATCGGCGCAGAGGATCATCTGAGTCTGCATTTTCCATCTCTGAGACAGCCACCTCCACCATCGAAATTACCAACTATTGATGCTCAGAGCATATCCTGGTCGCCGGATGGAAGATGGCTTGCTGTGCTCGACGTACCCACAGCCAGCCAGAGTCTGCATATCTACACTCCAGACGGCCATCTTTTTCGATCATACCCGAGCGCGAAGGAAGCCGAACTAGGCTTGGGTATTAAGAGTATCGCTTGGTCCGCCGACGGTCGCGTTCTAGCTCTAACCAAGTTTGACGGCCTGGTCGAGCTTCTTAACACAAAGACCTTCACGCGAATCGCAATGATAGAACATAGCACGACCATCTATCAGCACGACGTGGAAAAAGAATATCGGGCCCCAGTATGGCAGGAGGCGGTGTCGGCGTCAAACGAACGATCATACACGCCACAGCAGCAGCCCTTCTCTCCGCCACTATCCAAAGCAAAAGCCGGGTCTGAGCCCCAAGATCTGGGAGTAGCGGAGATCTGCTTCAGTTGTGACGACAGCTATCTTGCCACTCGCGACTGCCGCATGCTCAATACCGTCTGGATATGGAACATGGCAACACTGGGCGCGCATGCCGTGCTAATACAGCATAGCAATGTCCGTCGACTCAAATGGCACCCAACTCGCCCTGACACGCTCATGGTAGATTGTGCCGAAGGCTTCGCACACATTTGGAACGTCTCGTCTCGAGAACCGCCGCTCCCAATCCCAACAGGCGGCCTCGCGAAAGCCAAGTTAACATGGCTCGAAGGTCCCACAGAAGCCAAGCCCATCATAATGGTGACAGAGCCCTCACGATTTCATCTCCTCTACCCAGAAGGTCAAGACGAGCTTTCAGATCCAATATCAAGACGACCCAGCGCCGACGAAAGCGAGCAATACGACGAGGGCAACAGCGAAGACTCCCTATTCCAAGTCTTGTCCGGACGAAAACCCTTGCCGCCGAAGACGCAGCCGTCGTATACGCAGATGGTGGATTTGGAGATGGAGGGCGAGGACGACCTCGATGGCGGTCTGGACGATACGTTCAGGGAGAAGAGGAAGGCCGTGCAGCAGGTCCCGATGGAGGTTGATCCTCTGGACGACAGTGAGATTTTCTAGTGGGCAGGAACATTTTGGATGACGGTGTTGAGATTGTTGTTAGCGTGATGATACCCGAATTGTATAGAGGAACGAGGAGCCAACGGCTAGACCGTGGTTTGAGGCAGGTATACGACTCTCAATCCGAGTTTGATCGTTCATGCGAATGTAATCAAGCCGCAGTCCTCTACCTATTCTTAGCAGAGAAGTCCGGCCTATAACCCACCGCGCCGCCCTTGGTCAACTCCCTCAAAGCCATCGTGGCATACTGGCTGCTGCCCAGTTGCATCTTGAGAACGACTGCAATCCGATCCTTCTCAGCAGTAGCGCCGTCCTCACTCTTGACCACCTCTCCAGCATCGCCATTCGCCGCCTTCTGAGCCTTCTGCAACCTCTCCAAATCCGTCTCCACCATCTGCTCTTCAGGCCCACTATAAGCCTTAACCTCGACCTCAACACCCTTGCCCAGCGGTCGAGACATCAGCTTGCGGTATCCACCGGGCAAAGAAATATCCTTCCAGGCACGGCGCATGTTGTGCGGATCGATTCCACCGCCGTTCTCGGACGCCATGAAGTCCGTGTAGAATTGGCCGATTACGTTCTTGGGGTACTCCACGTCGAAGCCAGGGAGTGGGAGGACGACGTCGAGGATGCTGAAGCGGCCGCTTTCTGCTTCGGTTTTGCTCAAGGGTCGGGCGCGCGTGATTAGGTCGTCGAGGTCTACGGCTGTTGCTGCTGCGGTGGCTGCCTCTTCTGTGCCGCTTGCTGTGGTTGCCGAGGGGTGGATGATGGGCTCGCCGTCCTCGTCGACTTCTTCAGAGTGAGATGCGTTGCCATTTGCAACACCTTCTTGCTGTTCTTTCTCGCCGACGACAACGAGATCGCCTTCGACGACTTTGTCTCCGAAAGTCTCCCAGCGCTTGCCGGCTACGGTGTTCCAGACGAAGCTCTGGTACGCGTGAACGTACATGAGCCTCAGTTGCCGCTGAATCGACATCAACGCTCCTTGGAAGTCATTCTCGTTGGGTCTTCGGCCAGTCTTTCTGTCACGCTTGCCGATGTGAGTGATGATGCCTCGCTCGGCGTTGAAGCGGCTTGGTAGTTCTGATAGCGCTTCGTTCGAGCTGCGATTCTTGAGGAAGTTGTGGATGGCAGTTGCTCGTGAGACATCGTCTTGAGGCACCTTGCGATCTTCCGACGACTCTTCCAGCAAAGATTCGTCGTACGACAGAAGAGAGTCAACGGCACCTTGGAGGTCGCCCTTCAGCATCTTCATGCCCACGATGTGGGTTCCTGTGCTGTACGTGCCGAATCTCTGGAGACCGTAGTAGTTCAGATAGCCGGAAGCGTGCAGGTTCTGTGCCGCAGTCTCGGCGATGCTCTTGGCGTGGTTCAATCTCTGTTCCATACTCCAACCAGGCTCTTCGCCGTCGAACCTTGCATCACGGAGCGTGAGCAAGAACTCGTTGCCAGACAGCATACCAAGCTCCAGGCCTTCCTTCTTGTACTCCCATGGACCACCAGCCTTCCATCCTCTGGCAATGCGATTCAAGCCCTCAATCCGGTGTCGGTGGACACGGTGGATGGCCACGCGCTGGACCGTAACACCTCTCCTGTCTTTCGTTCCTGCAAAGCTGACGTGCTTCATGTGCATCTTGAGTTGAGAGCCGATGAAGGACAGCACTTCCATCGTATCCTTATTCTCTTTGTACAAGCTGAAATGCAGGTACTCACCTCCTAGATCTGACCACTGCTGCTTGCCGCGCTGCCCTTCTCGACTGTTGCGGTCATTGCCATTGGCTTGCGAGGAGGACTTGGGCGGTGCAGCCTTGATGGAGATGACCGTGCCCGGACCAGATTGGTGTTCCTGCTCCTGCACAGTGATCGTCTCTAGCTTGGACTTGAAGATGCGACGGATGCACATGTGCGCTTCCGTCCGTTTTGACTTCTCAGCAAAAGGGTCTGAAGAGATCGCAGCATGGTCTCTAGCTTTGCGATCAGGAAACGCAACCACAGCAGCATATAGGTTGAGAATGGAGGATGTAGTCTTTTCGCCAAACACATTGTTGAGAGTTGACTTGTCTTCGTCTGAAATACTGGCGATTGCCTCTGCTTTTACAGCGTCAACAGAAGCGCTCGTAGTCTCAATCTCCGGCTTTGACGAAGCTGATGCCCCATTTGACTGCCCATTTGCTACTGCATCTTCAGCCTCTTTCTCAGCACCACCTGCAGCTGGGATTGCTTCATCTTCTCGCTGCTTTTTTCGCGACGCTTCACCGTCTTCCTCTCGCTTTCGCTTCTTGTCCTGTTCACCAAAGATTTCCGTGAGGTGTAGCGTTTCGCCGTTCGGTTGGATCTCGTTCACCAGGAAGTCGGTGTAACGTTGCTTCACCGTGCATCTGAACCCAGGCGCATCTGGACGAACGAAGACAGAGATTCCGACTGCGCGCTCCTGGGCGTCTTGCATCTCCGCGGCATCCTCGTTTGGATGTCGTATGGCGGCCATGATTGGCGCACGCAGATAGATTGTGTTTTTCGAGGCTATATCGGCCTTCCGAGATTTCTTGTCGAAGTCACAAGGGCTCCGTGTGAAGTGAAGAACTTCTTGCTTGGCAAGCTTCAAGCACGGGCCATTTTCAGGAGCCAGGTCCGGTCGACTTTGTCCCCTGATGAAGCGCAACATGCGCCTTTTCACATCACTTGAACACACTTCGTGTTACATCCCAATTGAGAGACGTGCTCGACGCAAACATATTGCTACCGGAGTTGTCTGGACATTGACCATGAGACCGCTTCTACTCCGTTCACTCTTCGAGCGAGGTGATCGTTGTGCGGCATCTGATGGAGATACAGGACTTGACCTTCGACATACTTAGAGTGTGAGCCGTCCTGGCGCCTTGTAACACTGCCAGAGGATGGATATATTGAGGCATTCCTTCGTTCAGAACCCCTTCATCGACGCTCTCACCAAGTGAGTTCACTGTGTTAGTCTCAAGAGGTGACATTTACTGTACTTCCCCTACTGCTGAAGTCGCTGGGAGACTCCTCACCGCTCTCTAAAAGCCATCTTGTTTTTCCCTCCATTTCTATTCAGAGACCATCAATATCTTCGAAAAAATGTTCTCCCATCTGCACCTGCATTCACCCGCCGCCTTTGCCCCACATGACGACACTTCATCCCACCTTCACGTTTTCTGCCAGCTGCACACAAACAGCAGCTGCAGGGTACAGCTCTAGATCTTCTACCACGGAACCAAAAACGTTTCTTTCTTCTCTACCACAAACCATTGACTTCAACCCTCAAATCAAACACGACCACCTCCTCAAACCACTAACATGTCGATTCCAACCAGCACCTCCGTCGTCGAGTCCGCGGTCATCAAGGCTCCCCTCTCCCACGTCTGGCACCACATCAAGCTCCAGGACTTCTCCAAGTTCTGGTCCGCCATCTCCAAGAGCGAGTACGTCAAGGGAGCGAATGAGGAGACAGACGTTGTCAAGTGGTCGTTCAAGGATGGCACTGTGCTGGAGGTGAAGCAGGAGGAGCACAGCGTAAGAGACATACTTGTGTGGTTTGGCATTGGGCGTGACTGATCAGAGGACAAACAGACCATCAATCACTACATCACCTACTCTGTCATCTCCTCCCAGCCTGAGCTCAGCTACTCCAGCGTCGTCAGCACCGTCCGTCTCTACCCGGTCACTTCTGGCGAGGCGGAGGGCAGCACCTTCGTTGAGTGGACTGGCAACTTCTCCAGCGATGCTGATGCTGGTAAGCAACGAGCATGTTGAGGAATGCATTGTGTCGATACTGACAAGGACCGCAGGTGTCATCCAGGACGCCAAGTTTAAGCGTCGTGAGGCTCTTGCCGACCTCGCCAAGGTTGCCGCGAAGAAGTAGACGGCAATTGAAAGGATGCCACATGCTGAAGATGTGTATGATATGAGCAAGCCATCAGCTGGGTGCTGATGCAGAAAGAGCATCACATTGTTGATTGCTTGACGAGACATGAAACACGAAGCTGGGAAAAGTATACCCAAAAGGCATTTGATTGCAATCCGCTGCAGCTGCAAATGCCAAACCGAGATTCACATTGTTCATCCTCGCCAGTCCCAATCGTCTTCTCGCCCTGCTATGCTGATACAATCAAGGGCTTTGGTTTGCTTGCACCTCAGTGATCGGTCTCGTGGAGGAAACAGCTCAACCCTTAACAACTTTCCTTTCCTCGTCCGGTCCTCCATCAGCTTGGCGCAGACTGCTGTAAGCTGACTCCAGCATTTGAAGTGCCTCTCCCAGCTTGCCCATATTCTCCACTGGCATACCTGCCATCAGTCGTTTCACGTGCCCCGCAGCATCGATGACCTTCTGGCGCGGCTCCTGGAGTTGCTCGTTCCTCGTAGACTGAAGCATGAGTTCTTGGATCTTCGCCCTCGCTTCTGAGAACCGGGCCTTCCTCTCTACGGCATACGCACGTAAATCACAATACTCGTCTTCGCCGATTTCCCGCATCCTCTCTGACTCCTGAAGCCTCTCTTTCAGGTCTCTGTTGGCGCTCATCTGCTTCTCAAGTTCTTCAGCTTTGATCTGTTCGTTGGCTATGGCTGTCTCGTATTGGTCCTTCAGGTGTGCGGCGGCTTGCTCCCAGTCCTCGAGACCATTGACGACTTTCTGTTTCTTGGAGGAGGAATTGCCAGCCGCTGCAGCCCTTGGCTTGCGTTTGGGTGGCATTGCTGTTCAAGAACCGTTCTTCGCTTTGAGCAGTAGTGTTTGCTCTCCCTTCGCTGGAGTGGGCTTGGTGGTTGCTTGCGAAGCTTGATGTTGGGTGTTGAGGAGGTCTTGCTTTTGACCCAAGATTCAGTACTGCGGTTGGACTTGAGTGGCTGTTGCAGACTGGTGACAGGCAGATTGGAGATTTGGACCCTGGTCACTGTTCCTGGTGTTCTTCTGTACTCAAGCAAAGGCAGGGTGTGACTGCATACCGGCAGCAGGCTTCAAGCCTGTGATCGGTGCACGGGCCTGGTCCAGCTTTTGAGTGAATGAAGCCATTGCTGCTTCAACCTCACTTTCGCAATGGCCACATGCCGCCAGTGAAGCTATCATGTGATAGTTTCTGCTTCACTCAGTCGGCAATGGCTACTTCACTTACGGTGCATTGCCTCAACTCACTTCGAGGGACATTTGTTGCTCTCCGCCCTCCTCTTGCTTCCAACAGCGTGACGCCTACCTCAACGAACGACTTCTACAACGACTAGCAAAGACATGTCGACGCCGTCACCAGTACCCTTGCCAGCTCGCCGTTCCGCTCGGATCGACTACACTTCCAACGGCCGCAACTACCTGTGCTCCGTCACAGGATGGCCGCGCGAGAAGCTCGACGAGTGGCTGACATCAAACAGTGTTCGCAGCCATCTTCAAATTTGGTATTGCCTCTGCGTCTCTAGCAAGCGTAGATTCAACGACGCAATTGAGTGGATCAACACTCGCGCCTTCTACGAAGAGGGTGACCTCGAGGAAGATCTGCTGTTGATGTGTCTGCAAGAGGGCAACATGAACGACGCCGACGGTAACGCAGTCGTTCCAATCAGTGCCTATGCCGACAACACTGTGGCCACTTCCAAGTGGATCACCCAAGAAGTCTGGGCCCGAGCGGCTTGGAGAGTTGTTCAGGATAACGCTGGTCCTGGTGAGGCATTCGAAAAGGCGATTCAGGAACATCCAGCGGCTGCGTACGCGCTCGCAATCGACATCCTGTGTCTCGCTTTCCATTCCATTGCGTACCGTGAGGCGGACTCGGTGTGGGAGGTATGCAGACGATGTTGAAACTGATCTCATGGCTTGCAACACACTTACTAATTCGATCTCAGGGAATCATCACCAACGGAGCGAACATGGACGCAACTCCACCGAGTCCTGAGGTCCAGAACGATTTCGATGTCGACTGCGAGAGCGACGTGGACATGGATGTTGATGTTGATCTCGAGGGCAACATTTCCAGCAATGAGGGCATGACCGACGACAACGGCTCAGACGACGATGCAGACTTCATAGAGGTGGCGGAGCCAGTCACTCCGAAGTCCAAGCGACCTACTCGCAAGAGTACCACTCCCAAGGCGCCGAAGAAGGAGGATGCTGAGATTGGTGAGAACATCGTCGTCGGGGTGAAGGGTTGGATGAATGACCTGTCGGAGGAAGATGAGATGCAGACTTGAGAATAGGACGAGTTCGTCCTGGGCGCTGGAAGTCTGTCATCTGATGGTTAGGGAGAGATGGGGCAGACATCGTCGCAACGCTGAATTGAACGCGTCATGATTCGAGCTTGAGTCTCCCTTCAAAATCCAGGTCGTACAAGCTCAATTTATTTTTCGTTACATTTCGATCAGAAGATGCAAAAAGATCAGAAGTTGACCACGTAGAAGTGGGAGTGGAGCGAGCAGGTCATCTATAGCGAAGTCTTGCGCAGCGAATTCTGCTGACTTTCCTAGCGCGTCTGAACGCGTCGTCCCTGCCACCAAGACGCACCGGCCATCTGCCGTCATCCCATCGATCAACTCTTCTCCTTCTTTGATCCCAGCAAACTACCTACTGCCATTCTGGAGACTCTCGCTACAGCACCACACACTCTCTCACATCTCACAAACTACTGCAACCAACAATGGCAGCCTCATCGCAACACATCCGCAAGCGGCAGTTCCAGCCTTCAACCCAGACCACGCTCAACTCCTACTTCAACCGCAACGCAGACGATGCCTCCCTTGAAAGATCCAGGTCACCGATGTCACCACCTCTACCAGCTGAGACCGAAGCATCACTCTTGAACGTCGGCATGAGGATACGCAAGTCCTTGCCGGAAGGATACAAGACACACAAGACGATCGGCCAAGCCGGGTTTCCTTTTCACAGCTCAGCACCATCGGCATCTTCGGCCCCAATACGGCCGCCACTGAGTCCCATGCGATCGAACGAGCTACAGCCATTCTGCGGGCTTCACAAGATAGGAGGATGGGCTGCTCAGGAGACACCTTTTTCGTCCGCACCACCGGCTATGCGAGGACAGCAAGAAGAGGACGATGATATGCCTGGACTTTCGACGTCCCAACACACTCTTCACTCCACGCAAAGTAGCTTTGCATCAGCTGTCGACTCGAAGAAACGCACTTTTGAAGATGGCTACGAGGATGATGCCGAGGACGCCATGGATGCGTTCTTTGACGAGGCGGAAGATGTCACTACAATCCCAGCCAAACCAGCTCAGTCCAGGCCAATGGCCAGGATGAAACCTACAGCTCGGAAGGCTGCACCGATAAACGCTGTGCGCATCTTTGGAGAAGACGATTTCGAGGAAGCGACCTTCTTGGTCCCGATGGAGGAGTAAGAGAGCAAGACACTTCTTTGTTCATCAGTTTGTATTTGCGATTGTACGGCGACCTCCGGCCATAGGTAGTTAGGAGTTGATTAGGATACCCAACGTGTAGTTTTTGAGGATTGGCCTCAGGCTTGTAGATATGGAAACGACTTTCTATCTGTTCCAACATACAATCTGTCTCCAATTTCTGTGTAGCAAGGAAATCCAACTCACATTGACATCTGGTTTTGGTGTCTTCATCAGATTTCATCGACTTCGTCCTCTTGAGCACGTGACTAAACGAGGGGTGTGGGCCTCTGATCGCAGTTGCCGTTTCGCTGGCAACGAAAAGGAGCGAGTAGAAATCTAATAATGAGCTTTTTCTCATCGGCTGCAATCTCCAATTTCAAGACCGCACACTCACTCTCTTTGCGACTTAATTAATCCCATACACTCCGGCGAAAGAACAGCTCGCCCACGACAATTCGCATCGGCGTGTGCTGAAGACAGGAATCAGACCCTGCGTCACAGCCCACCAAAGCGCGGCAGGCAGGCCCGACGACGCTGCATCAACAACCTGAAATCTTCGCTCGACCTTACCCGCGCATGACACCGTAGAGCAACGAAGCTCGCCGCTCTTCCGTCCACGCTACAATCCACCAGCCGCCCAGCATGGATGTCAACCAGGTCCTCACGGGCACCATCTCGCCTGGTAAGTTCAGAAACAGCCCCTACGCGCACTCAGGCGGCTCCGACGCCCTTGGCGCACATTGCGGTCAAGCAGGAGCAACGTACTGACTCTCTCGCAGACGCTGCCGTACGATCCGCCGCTGAGCAGCAGCTCTCACAGGCTGCTGAAGCAGACTTCGTAAGTCCCTCTGCCCTCACTCTGTTTGCTCCCTCCGAACATTCACTGACCGCATTCCGCAGCCCGGTTACCTCATTACCCTCTCACGTGAGCTCGCCAATGACCAGGCCGACTCCTCAGTGCGCATGGCCGCCGGCCTGGCACTCAAGAACTCCTTCTCCGCACGCGACTTTGCCCGTCTCCGCGAAGTGCAGCGGCGATGGCTCGAACAGATAGATCCGCAGGTCAAGCAGGAGGTGAAGGCTCTGTCCTTGCAAACGCTGGGATCAGCCGACTCGAGATCAGGACAGTCCGCAGCACAATTCATCTCCTCTATCGCCGCTATCGAACTCCCACGAGAGCAATGGCCCGAGCTCATGCCCACGTTGGTGGAGAACGTGGGCTCAGGCAGCGATTCCAAGAAGCAAGCATCTCTCACCACAATTGGGTTCATCTGCGAAGCCGACGACACAGACTTGCGCGACAGTCTTGCACAGCACAGCAACGCCATCCTCACAGCTGTCGTTCAGGGCGCGAGAAAAGAGGAGGCCAACAGCGACATTCGAAATGCCGCCATCACGGCGCTCGGCGACTCGCTCGAGTTTGTTAGGGTCAACTTCGAGAACGAGGGCGAGAGGAACTACATCATGCAGGTGATCTGTGAGGCAACTCAGGCAGAGGACATGCGCATCCAGCAGGGCGCTTACGGGTGCTTGAACCGCATCATGGGTCTTTACTACGAGAAGATGAGGTTCTACATGGAGAAGGCACTCTTTGGCTTGACCATTCAGGGCATGAAGAACGACGAAGAGGACGTTGCCAAGCTGGCTGTTGAGTTTTGGTGCACTGTTTGCGAGGAAGAGATCAGCATTGAGGACGACAACGCACAGGCCCAGGCCGAGGGCAGCGCCGAAATGCGACCTTACTTCAACTTCGCTCGCGTTGCCACACAGGAGGTCGTTCCAGTCCTCCTCGAGCTCTTGGCAAAGCAGGACGAAGATGCAGGAGACGATGAATACAACCTCTCGCGTGCCGCATACCAGTGCGTGCAGCTGTGGGCACAAGCGGTCGGCAGCCAGATCGTCCCACCAGTCCTCAGCTTCGTTGAGGGCAACCTTCGCAGCGACGACTGGCACTACCGAGACGCCGCTGTATCCGCGTTTGGCGCGATCATGGAGGGTCCAGACGAGAAGGTGCTTGATCCTCTCGTCAAGCAGGCTCTCCCTGTCCTGATCAGCATGATGAACGACCAGTCGATCCAGGTCAGAGATTCTGCTGCCTTTGCTCTTGGACGCATCTGCGAGGCTGTTTCGGATTCCATCGACCCGCAAGAACACCTGCAGCCTCTGATCTCGGCACTCTTCCAAGGACTTGCCTCGCACCCAAAGATGGCAAGCTCTTGCTGCTGGGCTCTCATGAACCTGGCAGACAGGTTTGCAGGCGAGCCAGGCTGCCATACTAACGCTCTCTCGCAACACTTCCAAGCCAGCGCGCAACACCTGCTCCAGCTTACCGAGTCAACCACTGACAACATGCTTCGCACTGCTGCCTATGAAGTCCTCAACGCCTTCGTCACGAACGCAGCCCACGACTCTGTTCAGATGGTCGCCAGTCTTAGCGACGTCATTATCGAGCGTCTCGAGAAGACCCTCCCAATGGTCTCCCAGGTCGTCTCGGTGGAGGACCGTCTTACGCTCGACGAGATGCAGACGTCCCTGACGTCGGTCGTCATGGCGATCATCGGGCGTCTTGAGGCAGAGATCGCACCGCAAGCCGACCGCATTATGCAGTTGTTGCTCAATCTCCTCGGGAACCTACCACCCAAGTCCAGTGTTCCAGACACCGTCTTTGCAACCATCGGCTCGCTTGCCAACGCGCTCGAAGGCGACTTCGAGAAGTACATGTCTTCATTCGAGCCATTCCTGCTCAATGCGCTCAACAACCAGGAGGAGCCACAGCTGTGCTCTGTCGCGATCGGCTTGGTGACTGACATTGCTCGTGCACTCGAGCAGAAGGTTCAGCCACACTGCGATGCCTTCATGAACAGTCTCCTCAACAACTTGAGGGTGAGTAACACTATCATTCACGATTAGAAAGCTGGTGCTGATATGTCTTCACAGAGTCCAACGTTGGGCAACCAATTCAAGCCTGCTATTCTGCAGTCGTTCGGCGACATTGCCCAGTCGATCGGCGGAGCCTTTGAGTCCTACCTTTCTGTCGTTGCTCAAGTGCTCCAGCAAGCCGCCGGAATTAGCACACAAGAGAACTCGTCCAACTTCGAGATGCTCGATTACATTGTTTCTCTGCGCGAGGGCATTATGGATGCATGGAGCGGCATCGTGATGGCTCTGAGGAGCTCTGGAAAGCGTGAGTGATTCGTAACTTGGTGAAAGCTTCAATGCTAACGTTGTGAGCAGAACAATTACTCCAGCCTTACGTCGAGTCCATCTTCCAGCTGTTGCACAGCGTCTATCAGGACCCCAACCGCACAGAGGCGCTTCTTCGATCTAGCATGGGTGTCGTTGGGTAAGTTTCGATACTGCATGCTTCATTGCATCCTTACTGATTGGTATGTCCAGTGATCTCTCCGAGGCATTCCCCAACGGCGAGTTCAGCAACCTCTTCCGCCAGGATTGGCTGACCTCAATGGCGCGCGAGACCCGTGCGAACAAGGAGTTCCAGCCACGCACCCAAGAGACTGCACGCTGGGCGCGCGAGCAGATTAAGCGGCAATCTGGTGAGACCTCCATTCCTTCTTATTTCATCCATCCAACAGCCTTGTCGCACAGCCCCCTCATGTGATGCTGAGGTTGACGTGGGCTTCGTGCTTGCGCTTGTGCTGTTTGAGATTCCCACAATATTATTACCAAACATACACTAACACCCCCAAAGCTCTGTCCGGAAACGTGCAGATGTCTTGAGCAGGCTATACCCATCACTCTGACACTTCAATTCCACATTGAATCATCAGAGCATCCACAGTGGTTCAGCTTCGCGCAGGAGCTAATGTCCCTGTCCAGCCCAGGAGGATGAGCAGCTGGCGACACGAGCGATGGCAGGACACGACGGCAGATTACACGCTATCGCTCGATGGGCCGACCCTGGAGGACCACACACCGCCATCGAGGAAAATATCCCCACTGCTCGCGCCGACAGCGTCCACTTGGCTTGGTGATGCTACGACTGGCCCGACATCAACCTCACCCCAAGTCCCCATCCCCTACCCTACCCTACCTTCACGACACCACCAACACCTCCCTGGACGAAGCACGACATCACGTACGACACACGGAATGCAGCCCCTGCACGAGACGCACCAGCACGCATCGATACCCACCACTTCTTGGCCCTTTGTCTGACACCGCAACGGAAAGCGATGATTTGAGCATGCGTAGCGAAATCGGCGGAGGTTTTTGGCGCGAGAACGAGACCGCGAAAAGAGGAAAATTGAGGAGATGGACCACACCCTGACCCACTCTTCAAAATCCAGCAGTCTGGCAAGATGCTGGAGGAATAGACCTGCAGACTCCACACGTTAATCACATCATACACGCAATCAATGCCCTTGCACGTGAAATGACCTGTCATTCTTACCTTATCGTGTCGTGATGCTATGATGCGATGGCGGATGTTTTGGAACTCACCATTTTTGATTATATTAACATGCTCTAGGAAGCTCCCTCACTCCACGCGTCCCACGAAGACGAGCCTTCGACTCACCTTCGGCCAAATCGACAGCGTACACACTCACCACGTGGCCACGCGCTCCCCCACCGGCCGTCGAACACATCTTCCGCACAGCTGCCGTGGCCGCGAGACGGAAACGCAAGTCTGAAGCTGAAGCTGAGCAAGGAAGCGACGATGAGACGAGTTCGAGCTCGAGACCTGGGGCTGGGATGCCGCCTATGGTGCGCTCTGAGTCGTTTATGGGGGGTTGTGCGGCTTGTGGGGATGGGGGGTTGTGTGCTGCTTGTGGTGGTGGGGAGGAGGAGGAAAAGAAGGGGGG